>NC_082729.1:11629939-12229939 GCF_030144855.1 Hypanus sabinus | reverse complement strand
CGGTGTTCAGGTTGTCAGTTCTGTAGAAAATCTAAAATCACCTCTTGTTCTTCTAAATTGCAATGACCAAAGGCAACCATTTCACATGCTAACCCTTTTTACCTGGTAAACAACCAAGGAGACACTGCCATTAATGTGAGTATGTCCTTTAAGTGTGAAGAACAAAACTGTGTCGTACTCACCATTGGCCTCTGAATTTGTGTCAGATCATTCATTTTATACTATATATCCTTTGCAATATTATCTAATCATTGTACCTGAGTGCCAATCTTTTGTCTGGAAGCCTGTCTTTGAACTTGCTGGAAATGAGAATGCTGGGAAGGCTGGTGTATGATTTACACTTGTGTTGTGCAGGGTTCATTTAGTTTTGGAAAGATCACCCTCACAAAAATAAAGTTTTACATATTTGAGGTGGTGGTCATTTAACTTTAGAAATAACCATAAGCAATGAGCAGGATTTATGTATAGCCCAGACTGGATATGAATGCAGGTCACCATTGTATTTGTGGATAAATTTGGGTTTTTTTTGTGATAGTAATAATGATCATAAAACTGTCTTTTTAAACCTAGACTTTTAAAGAAACACACACAACTTTGTGCAACTCAGCAGGTCAGGTGGTATCCATGGAAATGAACAAACAGTCGACACTTTGGGTCGAAACTCTTCTGCAGGACCGGGAAGGGAGAAGTTGCCAGAATAAAAAAGTGGGAGGGAGAATAGATGAAGCCAGTGGGTTGTAGAGATAAAGGGCTGGAAAGGAAGGAATCTGAGAGGGGAGGGGAGGAGGGTGGACCATAGGAGAAAAGGAAGGAGGAGGGGCACCAGGAGGGTGTGATAGGCAGTGAGGAAAGGGGAGGGGGAAGAATTTATTTTACCAGAAGAAGTTATCTATGTTCATGCCATCAGGTTGGAGGCTACCCAGACAGAAATCAAGTTGTTGCTCCTTCTCGTGGTACGAGGCCATGGACCGACATGTCGGAATGGGAATGGGAATCTGAATTAAAATGTTTGGCCACCGGGAAGTTCCACTTTTGGCAGATGGAGCAGAGGTGCTCGACAAAGCGGTCCCCCAGTTTTCGATGGATCTCACCAATGTAGAGAAGGCAGCATCAGGAGCAGCGGATACAACAGATGGCCCCAGCAGATTTGCAGGTGAAATGTTGCCTCACCTGGAAGAACACTCTGAGGTGCAGTTCTTTAATTGAGAAAGGTGTTTTAAAACTTGTAGGAGACTTAAATTTGTGTGACTGCACCATTCTTTCAAGACTCCAGACTACTAATCTGATAATCTAACAACTGTACTAGTGACTCATGCCGCAGAATTTTAAAATTCCATTGATCTATGGATTCTTTCTTGTATCCCCTGAACTATCTTCCTGGTAAGGGTCTACCTTTACCTTTTATTGTTTTAATTTCAATCTCCAGATTTACCAATTCCAATGTCTTCTTGGTGCGTAAAAATAATTTGGCTGTTTCATTTTAAGATTGGGGAGATTGTTCCCTTTCAACACACATCTTGCACATTATGAATCAAAAGAAAATATATGTCCTTCAGTTGTATACACGTAATGACTTGGGTTTAGAGTGCTAAATATCCCCCTCCATGTGTTTTATCTCATTGCACTGAAATAATCCCAGTAGGGCACAAAGTTGGTGTTTTAATGGCTCTAGTGGAAGTCGGTCATTTTCTGAAATACAAAGTAAATTTATTATCAAACTATGTGTGTTACCACACTTTGAGACTCATTGTGTCCATGCCTGACAACCATGGATTTTGTATTCTTATTTCCCAACCTTTCGTCCATTGCCTTGTCGATATGTTTAAATATGTTGAGGATTTCTGGACATATCTCACTCTGTCAGATAATGGGACTTGGATGGTATCTTGAAGTAAAGAAAAATTGCTCAACCCACCCCTAATTATTAGTTCTTGCTGCCATGTTCCCCATATCCAGCCCTTTCCTAATTATACTATATACCTTATTAAATCTCCTCTCTGCTCCTAAAGGGAACAAGTATGTAGATTATGGATATATTTTGATTGAAGGTGCATTTGGAAAAACTGGAACACCAGCCAATTATCTTTGCCTTTGATCACTGTGAATTTCACTTAAGACCATAATTTCTGTTAATGATGAACCACAAATATTACATGTTCATGTAGGATCAAGATAACTGGCCAAATTTAAAGGAGCCCATCAGACTGACCAACCTGTACCAGAGGATCTGATGAGGTATCATCTTCATGAGAAGAGTAATCCTCACTAGAACCTTGACTATAAGGATGGGGGAGGTTGCTGAGTAGAACAGCCACGAACATATGGATTGTAATTCAAAGTGAATTTATTATCAAAGTACACACGTCACCATATACATCCTTGATATTCATTTTCTTGCCGGCAACCTCAATAAATCCATAATTAGATAATAACCATAATAGAATCAATCAAAGACTGCTCCAATTTGGGTGTTCCAACAAGCAGGCAAAAGACAAAAAGCTGTGCAAGTATAAAAAGAAATAGTAACAATAAGCAATAAATATTGAGAACATGAGATGAAGAGTCCTTGAAAGTGAGTCCATAGGTTGTGAGAACATTTCAGTGACGGGGCAAGTGAAGTTATCCCCCTTGGTTCAATGGCCTGATGGTTGAGGGGTGGTAACTGTTCCTGAACCTGGTGGTGCAAGTCTCGAGGCTCCTGCACCACTTTCCTAATGGCAGCCATGAAAAGAGAGCGCGGCCTGGATGTTGGGGGTCATTGATAATGGATGCTGCTTTCCTGTGACAGTGTTTGATGTAGGTATGCTCAATTGTGAGAAGGGCTTTACGGGTGATGGACTGGGCCGTGTCCATTACCTTTTGTAAGATTTTCCTTTCAAGTGCATTGGTATTTCCACTCCAGTCTGTGATGCAGCCAGTCAATATGCTCTCCACTACATGCCTCTAGAAGTTTTTTTCAAAGTTTTAGATGTCATGCTGAATCTTCACAAACTCCTAAGGAACCAGAGAAGCTGCCTTGTTTCCTTCATAATTGCACTTGCGTGCTGGGCCCAGGATCATCCTGCAGCATAATAACAATGGAGGAAAAGTTGCTGACCTTCTCCATCTCTGATCCTCCGATGAGGGCAGGCTCAGGACCTCTGGTTTCCTCCTCCTGAAGTGAATAATCAGCTCCTTGGTCTTGCTGACATTGAGTAATGGGTTGTTGTTATGGTACAACTTGGCCAGATTTTCAAAGCACAGGGACTCTAAACCATGGGAATTTGTGCATAAGATAGCGGGGTAGATGGTAATCTGTTCATTATCTGGGTGACTATTAGGTAATAGCTATCAAATCGTTGTATGCAAGTTACATAAAACACTTTGTAATCTGCTTCTCAAGTTTTTTATTTGTATATCATGCTGGTAGCAATTGTGTGAAGGTTGATTTCAGCTGCAGCTCTAAATAGTTTTAACCCCTCAATAGCCTCAAGGTAAGTCATGCCAGCCTAGCCGGTCTTATCTCATAGCTATAACTTTCCAGTTCTGGCAATTTCTGTGTATATCTCTGTTCCCTTTCTAGCACTATCCTCCTGTAGCGTGATGACAACTGTACACAGTATGCCAGCTGTGGTCTGATGAATGCATTGCAGTTTCAGCAGAACATCTTGGCTCTGATTTCCTATATCTTGGTCATAAAGGCAAGGATCCCTTTGCCTATATATTCTGTGGCCAGTTAAGTTTTGTTCAAAAAGTTCAAAGGAAATTTAGTAACAAAGTACACATACAACCCTAAGATTCATTTTCCTGCGGGCATACCCAGCAAATCTATAGAATAGTAACTATAACAGGATCGATGAAAGATCTACCAGAGTGCAGAAGACAACAAACTGTGCCAATGCACAAATGCAAATAAATAGTGATAAATAACAAGAGCATGGGATAAAGAGTCCTTCAGACTGAGTTAATTGGTTGTGGGAACATCTCATTGATGGGGCAAGTGAGTGTAGTCATCCCCTTTTGTTCTAGAACTTGATGGTTGAGGGGTGGTAACTGTTCTCGAACCTGGTGGTGTGAGTTCTGAGGCTCTTGTACCTTCTACCTGATGGCAACAGTGTGAAGAGCGCATGGCCTGGGTGGTGGTGATCTCTGATGATGGATGCTGCCTTCTTGCAACAATGTTTCATGTAGATGTGCTCAATTGGGAGGGATTTATCTGTGGTGTACTGGGCAGAATCTGCCACTTTTTGTAGGAAGATGGTTGTTGAGTCAGGAGATCAGTGATGTCTGAACTGCAACCCAAGGACGTCGCAGAACAATTTCAGTGCTTCCTGCCTCTCATTTGTATCTGTGGCCACACTGAAGTTGCTGGACAGTGATTAAAGCAATCATTATCAGCAGGAGTACTGCGATCTTCAGTAAGGTCGGGTCCGCTGTGATCTTGCCTGCAATAGTTGCTTTGGCAAATCCCCAAACCTTAGATGATGTCAGGCCTGAATATATTTAATCCTTTACAGCTTTCTGAGTGAAGCATTGGAAATAATTCTAAACTTGAGATATGAAAAAAATACTCAAAGTCTTTTAATAAGTCACCCTTTAATCCTGATTCTGCTCCCTAATGTATGTTCTCCTACCAGAAAAAAACCCTCATGCTATCTAGGGTGTGAAGCTCCTCAGAATTTTGTACATTACAAAGAAATCCTCAAGAAAACTCTCTTCTTAACTCCACACCCTAAATTTGCTTTCTGTGTTATCTGCTAAGTCCAGGGATAAGATTAGACAGACCGTTATTCAGTGGAACTTGAAACGGCTCCGTGGCTGCATTCTCTCGCGTCTGATTGGCTGCCTGTACTTCTGCCGTCTAGCTCCCCCTACCTTTTTACTCGGGCATCTGCTCCCTTCCTCCATGGTCCTGGAGAAGGGCCTCAGCCTGAACATCGACTGTTTACTCTTTTCCACAGATGCTGCCTGACTTGCTGAGTTCCTCCAGCATTCTTTTGTGTGTGTGTGTGTGTCTGTCTGTCTGTCTGTCTCTCTCTTTGGATTTCCAGCATTTGCAGGCTTTCTCATGTTTTGAGATTTTCTTCAAATAAAAATGTTTTTCAAAACTAATCTTCAATGTGAGTTTGTTCAGAAAGATAATTGGCTCATGTGATTCTGAGGTTGAACTCGCTCTGCTTTTGTCGATTCATTGGAATCAATTTCGTGTCCTCTAGCTGCACATTTGCCATGCAGAAGGTTCTTGCATTTGGGTAAATCAATTGAATGATCTCACACAAAAGAAACAAAGAAAACAAGGTAGCAGATCCTGCAACCACTGTAACTCAAAGTAACTGGTCATACAGCACAGAAGCAGGACCTTCGGCCCAGCCGGTCCATGCCGAGAACGATGCCCGTCCAAGTTTGACCCATTTGCTCGTGTTTAGCCCATCTCCCCAAAGCTTTTCCTGTCTGTGTACCCACCTCAACTACCTCCTCTTGCAACTCAGCTGGGATGGCGTGGAAGCATAGCAATCAGCCTAACTTTAAAATCAGCTCGTCACGTGAGGAGCGTTGATGGCTCTGGTCCTGTACACACTGGCATTTAGAAGATTGGGGGTGGGGGGAACCTCACTGAAATATACTGAATGTTGAAAGGCCTCATTAGAGTGGATATGGAGAGCATGTTTCCAATGATGGAGGGGAGGTACTTCTTTAGCCAGAGGGTGGTGAATCTGTGGAATTTGTTGCCTCAGGTGGCTGTGGAGGCCAAATCATTGGGTATCGTTAAGGCAGATGTTGATGTATTCTTGATTGGTCAGGGCATGAAGGGATACGGGGAGAAGGCAGGACATTAGGGTTGAGAGGGAAAATGGATCAGTCGTGATGAAATGGTGGAGCAGACTCAATGGGCCAAATGGCCTGACTGCTCCTATACCTTATGGTAATGGTATTACACCACCAGCGAACTGGGTTCAATTCCACTGCTGTCTGTGGAGAGTCCCTGTGATCGTGCGGATTCCCTCCATATCTGGTGTCCTCCCACATTCCAAAGATGTACGGTTCATCAGTCACATGGGTCTGATTGGATGGCGTGAACACATTGGGCTGGAAAGGCCTGTTGATGTGCTGGATCTCCCAATAAAAATAAAATGCCACATGTACCATCTTCTGTGTGGGAATAAAAGTTATTCCTCCAGTTCCTACCCTTTCCCCTCTCACTATGGTTAGTTTTAACAACTAGTTCAGTATTTATTTATTATTTTTGTTTTGTTTTTGTATCTGCACAATTTGTCTTTTGCACTTTGGTTTCTTGTCAGTTTTTGTAGTTTTTCATTGATTCTGTTGTGTATTTGTATGTTCTACTGTGAATGCCCACAAGAAAGCAAATTTCATAGTAGTAGATAGTGACATATGTAGAATTTGATATTTACTTTGAACTTTGGGGAAAAAGACTATCTTCATTAACCCTATCTGTGCCCATCAGGATTTTGTACACTTCTGAGATCCTACACTCCTACATTCTAAGGAATAAAGTTCTTGGGTGTTCACCTCTCCCCACAGTACTGTGCAAAAGCCTTAGGCACATACATATAATGAGGGTGCCTAACTATTATGCACAGTACTGCTACAAAACTAAAACTCCAAGTTTTATGATACTGATATGGGTCTCTATTGTGGAGTGAGAGGGGGAAGGGGGCAGGAAGAGGGGAATCGTGGTTGGGAAAAGGGGAGGGAGAGGGAAGCACCAGAGAGACTTTCTGAAATGATCAATAAACCAACTGTTTGGAATCAAATGGCCTTGCCTGGTGTCTCAGGGCTGGGTGTGTCTGTACACGTGCCGCCACCTCCCCCCACCCCACCCCACCTGTCACTCCTCCCGTGGCACTATTCAAAACCACCTTTGCCCCTCTAGATTTACAAACTCATTCCTTGCTCCACATTGATGAATACAGCACTGTACAAAAGTCTCAGTCACCCTAGCTATAAACCTACGTGCCTAAGACTTCAGCACAGTGCTGTATAACTCTAACCCCCGAATCCTGGTAACACCTTGTAAGATTTTCTGCATTATCTCCATTTTAACAACATCCTTCCTATAGCAGGGTGACCACAAGCCTGTGCACATCACGTAATATTTCCCAATAATGTTTTTTAAAAGTAGTGTAATAAGTGTATGACAATGATTTCCACTAAGTCATTAAGTTACATCCACTTTATATGATAATTGTGTTTTCCACTTCAACAAAGTGTTTGACTGAGATCATTTAATAGGACACTGGGAAGAAAATTCTGAAAATAGTTTTGGAAGTGGTCCACACGTGACATGGAGTGTTGCTGAAGCCAGTTCTAGATACCAAGGCCAAAGATGCTAACGATGCAGTACATGGTCTTGTTCTCCCACCGGACGGTGCAACTTCCTAAAAATGAGAACAGCAGTCAGTGGAGCACATGACAAATTGAAGAACAAAAGATCCACATTGGCTTCAAAACTGCTTCCTGTAGGATGGCAGTCGGGAACACTGAGGGGGAGCAGTGAGAGAGGGTTTCACTTAACTCCCATCGAAGGGAAGATTTAAACTTCTTCAGGGTAGGCGTCCCTGGAAGAGACTTCCCAGAACAGTAATTCAATCATAAGAAAGAGAAAATCCGCTGATGCTGGAATTCCAAGCAGCACACACAATGCTAGAGGAACTCAACGGGCCAGGCAGCATCTATGGAAAAGTGTAAACAGTCGACCTTTAGGGCCAAAATGTTAACTGTACTTTTTCCCATAGATGCTGCCTGGCCTGCTGAGTTCCTCCAGCATGGATTGTGTGTGTGGCTCGGATTTCCAGCATCTCAAGTCAAATCAAGTCACTTTTATTGTCATTTCGATCATAACTGCTGGTACAGTACATAGTACAAATGAGACGTTTTTTCAGGACCATGGTGTTACATGACACAGTACAAAGACTAGACTGGACTACGTAAAAAAACAGAAAAAAACTACACTAGACTACAGACCTACCCAGGACTGTAAAAGGTGCACAAAACAGTGCAGGCATTACAATAAATAATAAACAAGACAATAGGGCAGTAAGGTGTCAGTCCAGGCTCTGAAAATTTTCTTGTTTCTGTAGGTGTGTGTCTCACCTGGTCCCTCAATACCAGCTCCATAGCAAAGAAAGCCCAGCAGCGTCTCTACTTTCTGCGAAGTCTGAGGAAAGTCTATCTCCCCCCGCCCCCCCTCCCCCCATCCTCATCACATTCTACAGGGGTTGTATTGAGAGCATCCTGAGCAGCTGCATCACTGCCTGGTTCAGGAATTGTACCATCTCGGATCGCAAGATCCTGCAGCGGATAGTGAGGTCAGCTGAGAAGATCATCCCGCTCTTCCCGCTATTACAGACATTTACACCACACGCTGCACCCACAAAGCTAACAGTATTGTGAAGGACCTCCCCTGCACCCCTCATACAAACTCTTCTCCCTCCTGCCATCTGGCAAAAGGCACCGAAGCATTCGGGCTCTCACGACCGGACTGTGCAGCAGTTTCTTCCCCCAAGCCATCAGACTCCTCAATACCCAGAGTCTAGACTGACAACTACATCATTTATTATTATATTGTAATTTGTCCTCTACTGTGCCTATTGTCTTATTAATTATTGTACTGCCCTGCACTGTTTTGTGCACGTTATGTAGTCCTGTGCAGGTCTGTAGTCTAGTGTAGTTTTTTATGTTGTTTTACATAGTCTAGTGTAGCCTTGTGCTGTTTCACATAGTCGAGTGTAGTTTTGTGTTGTTTCATGTAGCACCAGGGTCCGGGAGGAACGTTGTTTCGTTTTTACTGTGTACTGGACCAGCAGTTTATGGTCGAAATGACAATAAACTTCACTAGGATGTTTATTTTCTTTGCTCTGTCACCCTTTGACGTAAGGTGTTCAGCTGGCAGCCTCCTCAAATGTTCAATGTGGACTCTCTCACTGGAGAGCAAACCATCAGTAACACACACAAAACGTTGGAGGAATGTGGCAAGCCAGGCAGTGTCTATGGAGGGGGATAAACAGCGGACATTTCGGGCAGAGACCCTTCATCAGGACTGCAAAGGAAGGGGGCAGAAGCCAGAATGAGAGGGGGAGGAAGAAGTTCAAGGTGAGGAGGGGGTGAAGTGAGAAGCTGAGGGATGAATGGTGATAAAGGTCAAGGGCTTGAGAAGAAGGAATCTGATAGGAGGGGACAATGGAGCATGGGGAAAAAGGAAGAGGGGCACCAGAGGGAGGTGATAGGCAGGTTGAGGGGAAGAGAAGGGGTAAAAGGGGGAGCCAGAAAAAGAAAAAAGTGGGAGGGGAGAAATTGGAGAAACCGATGCTCGTGCCATCAGGTTGGAGGTTACCCAGACGGAAAATGAGGTATTCCTCCAGTCTGAGAGTGATCTTCTTGTGGCAGTACATGTTGGAATGGGAATTGGAAGTAGAGATAAAATCTCTATTGGCCACCAGAGATCCCGTCTGTTGCAGACAGAGCGAAGGTACTTAGCAAAGTGGTCCCCCGATCTCTTTCGCTCAGCACCGATGTTGAGCGGGCTCTGCTGGGAGCACCAGATACAGAAGACGACGACTCCTCCTGACCTGCTGAGTTAATCCTGCATTTTGTGTTTGTTCCCCAAGATTCCAGCATCTGCAGAATTTCTTGTGTTTATGGAGCTGCGCGTAATGATAATTCCATTTGAGTGAGAAGGGAGTGCCACAATTTCAGCTGAAACTTGAAACCCAGGCCCTGACTGGAGGACTGCTGGGGAGTTTTTCCTGGCAGGCGTTTATCTGCCAACAACTGAAGAACATGATCAGAGCCTGCCCGTGCTCTGGTGTTGTGTTTCAGGCATAATGACTACTTCAGCAGTCAGGAAGATAGGAATGCCCTGCAGTCACAGTGCTACATTGCAGCAAGACAGGTTATTTGACCTACTATACACTTGCCCACCTGCCCCAATCCCATCTGCCTGCATCTGCGATCTACTTCTCCAAGATGGCGCAGAGCTGTGACCTCCCTTGAGCCGCAGTGCGGAGGTCGAGGCCCACCGGCCAGAGAGGGGTCTGCGAAACTCTGCAGACTCGTTCCGGGAGCTCGAAGTCCGGCGTCTGTGGGCCCCGCTCCACCTGATGGTCTTCAAGTGTATGTGCGTGGGGGAGGGGAGAACCGGGCCCGTTTCTGCCACTGTTGTTTCGGGGCTTGATCTGTTCTGCTGAGCCTTGTGGGCACACACTATGTTGGCAGTGGGTGCCCCCATCAAATCCTTGGGCATGTTGGTTGTTAACACAAGCAATACATTTCACTCAACAACACACAGGAAATGCTGGTGGAACACAGCAGGCCAGGCAGCATCTATAAGGAGAAGCACTGTCGACATTTCGGGCTGAGACAGTATTTCTCCTATAGATGCTGCCTGGCCTGCTGTGATCCACCAGCATTTTGTGTGTGTTGTTGTTTGAATTTCCAGCATCTGCAGATTTCCTCATGTTTGCTCGACACATTTCACTGTATGTTTCGACAGACAATTGACAAGCAAACTTCAACCTCAAATCTTGACTGTATCTCGAAAGGCAAAGGTTTTACTGACGAGGCAGGCGGGACTCGTGTGTGTGTGTGTGTGTGTGTGTGTGTGTGTGTGTGTGTGTGTGTGTGTGTGTGTGTGTGTGTGTGTGTGTGTGTGTGTGTGTGTGTGTGTGTGTGTGTGTGTGTGTGTGTGTGATTGGCTACAGTCAGTCAATCTCTGAAGCCCCCACTTCTACACCGTTTAGTGAAGGGCTTTGTCGCACATCCAGACGATGTTGGGTTAGATGGAATAGTGCGTATCTCTACAATCTGGAGCTGGCGAGGAACCAATAAAGCAACCAGACTCCGAGTCCTAATGATCTGACAGTGCACCCTACTGGAGCAAGGCAGGGTGGGTGTGATACAACTAAGTTTACAAAGTTATTAGGGGTCATTTCCATCATCATGTACCCAGTCATATGACGTGGGTGATCATGGTCTCTTGACCATGATTGCTCTCGGCAAATTTTTCTACAGAAGCGGTTTGCCACTGCCTTCTTCTGGGCAGTGAGCCTTGACAAGACGGGTGACCCCGGCCATTATCAATACTCTTCACAGAGATTGTCTGCCTGGTGTCAGTGGTCAGGTAACCAGGACTTGTGATATACACTGGCTGCTCGTACGACCGTCCTCCACCTGCTCCCGTGACCCTGATTAGTGGGGAGGGGTCTAAGCAGGTACCACACCTTGCCCAAGGGAGACCTGCATCCGGAACAGTATCTGATTGAAATAGGCATACAAAATTATTAGGGTATAGAATGCAAAAAAAAAGATTTTTTTTTCATTGAGGTTGGGTGAGATTTGAACTAGAGGTCAGAATCAGAATCAGGTTTAATATCACCGGCATATCTAGTGAAATTTCTTCACATTGCGGCAACAGTAAAACGCAATACGTGATAAATATAGAAAATAACTGAATTAAAGATACGTATATTAAATAATTAACTTAAAATAAGTAGTGCAAAAACAGAAATTTTTGAAAAAGTAGTGAGGTATTGTTCATGGGTGCAACATCCATTAGAAATCAGATGGCAGAGGGGAAGAAGCTGTCCCTGAATCACTGAGTGTGTGTCTTCAGGCTTCTGTACCTCCTCCCTGATGGTAGCAATGAGAAGAGGGAATGTCCTGGGTGATGGGGGTTCTTAATGATGGAATGCCACCTTTCTGAGGCATCGCTCCTTGAAGTTGTCCTGGATACTACGGAGGTTGGTGCCCATGATGGAGCTGAGGATTTTACAACTCTCTGCAGCTTGCTTCAATCCTGTGCAGTAGCCACCTCACCACCACCTCCCCCCCCCCCCCCCGAACATACCAGACAGTGATGCAGCCTACAACACACACAAAACGCTGGTGGAACACAGCAGGCCAGGCAGCATCTACAGGGAGAAGCGCTGTCGACGTTTTGGGCCGAGACCCTTCGTCAGGACTAACCGAAAGGAAAGATAGTGATGCAGCCTGTCAGAATGCTCTTCGTGGTACATCTGTAGAAGTTTTCGAGTGTTTCAGGTGACAACCAAATCACTTCAAACTCCTAATAAATATAGCCTTTGTAGCTGCAGTGATGTGTTGGGTCCGGGTGAGATCCTCAGAGATACTGAAACCCAGGAACATGAAACTGCTCACTCACTCCACTCCTGATCCCTGTATGAGGATTGGTGTGTGTTCAACTCCTTACCCTTTCTGAAGACAACCAGCTCCTTGGTCTCAGGAAGGTTGAGTGCAAGGTTGTTGCTACGACAGATGCAGGTCATAGGTTAAGGGTGAAAGGTGTGGAATGAGCTGCCACTGGAAGTGGTGGATGCAGGTTGGTTTGCAGCATTTAGGAGCAGTTTGTGTTTCTATGTGAATGGGAGTGGGTCGGAACGCTGTGCGTCGATGGGACTCGGGACAGTAACACTTCTGCGTGGACTAGATGGGCCAAAGGGCATGTCTCTGCACTGCAGTACTCTATGCCTCCAATATGATTTGGCATTAAGCAGCACTCTGCTGTGCCTCACCACCGCAGAGAATGACAATTCGGAACAGGCTGCCCATGGTGGATCTGTATTGGCGAGCTGCTGCTGTAATAGAGGGTCACAAGGGCGAGTGGACACGGCATGTAATGATGTAATAGAGGGTTACAAGGGCAAGTGGACACAGCACGTAATGATGTAATAGAGGGTTACAAGGGCAAGTGGACACGGCATGTAATGATGTAATAGAGGGTTACAAGGGCAAGTGGACATGGCACGTAATGATGTAATAGAGGGTTACAAGGGCGAGTGGACACGGCATGTAATGATGTAATAGAGGGTTACAAGGGCAAGTGGACATGGCACGTAATGATGTAATAGAGGGTTACAAGGGCGAGTGGACACGGCACGTAATGATGTAATAGAGGGTTACAAGGGCGAGTGGACACGGCACGTAATGATGTAATAGAGGGTTACAAGGGCAAGTGGACACGGCACGTAATGATGTAATAGAGGGTTACAAGGGCAAGTGGACACAGCACGTAATGATGTAATAGAGGGTAACAAAGGTGAGTGGACACGGCATGTAATGATGTAATGGGGGTAACAAAGGAGAGTGGACACGGCATGTAATGATGTAATAGAGGGTTACAAGGGTGAGTGGACACGGCATGTAATGATGTAATAGAGGGTAACAAAGGTGAGTGGACACGGCATGAAATGATGTAATAGAGGGTTACAAGGGCGAGTGGACACAGCATGTAATGATGTAATAGAGGGTAACAAAGGTGAGTGGACACGGCATGAAATGATGTAATAGAGGGTTACAAGGGTGAGTGGACACGGCACGTAATGATGTAATAGAGGGTTACAAGGGTGAGTGGACATGGCACGTAATGATGTAATAGAGGGTTACAAAGGTGAGTGGACACGGCATGTAATGATGTAATAGAGGGTAACAAAGGTGAGTGGACACGGCATGAAATGATGTAATAGAGGGTAACAAAGGTGAGTGGACACAGCACGTAATGATGTAATAGAGGGTTACAAGGGCAAGTGGACATGACACCTAATGATGTAATAGAGGGTAACAAAGATGAGTGGACACGGCACGTAATGATGTAATAGAGGGTTACAAGGGCAAGTGTACACAGCACGTAATGATGTAATAGAGGGTTACAAGGGCAAGTGTACACAGCACGTAATGATGTAATAGAGGGTTACAAGGACGAGTGGACACAGCACGTAATGATGTAATAGAGGGTTACAAGGGTGAGTGGACACAGCACGTAATGATGTAATAGAGGGTTACAAGGACGAGTGGACACGGCACGTAATGATGTAATAGAGGGTTACAAGGGTGAGTGGACACAGCACGTAATGATGTAATAGAGGGTTACAAGGGCAAGTGGACACGGCACGTAATGATGTAATAGAGGGTTACAAGGACGAGTGGACACAGCACGTAATGATGTAATAGAGGGTTACAAGGACGAGTGGACACAGCACGTAATGATGTAATAGAGGGTTACAAGGGTGAGTGGACACAGCACGTAATGATGTAATAGAGGGTTACAAGGGCAAGTGGACACGGCACGTAATGATGTAATAGAGGGTAACAAAGACGAGTGGACATGGTTGTGAGGGTGAGAGAGGGAGGGAGGGTCTTTTGGATATCTTGTTCAAGTGGAGCACAGTTGCTCCCACTGGATGGTCTTCAAGCTTTTAACAGAATGCACCTCCAGGCCCAAGGACAGCTTCCCACTATTAGCAGACTCTTAAACAAGCGTTCGTGTCTGATAAGATTGACCCTTGACCTCACAATCTACCTGGCCACGGCCCTCCCACCTGCCTGCACTGCACTCTCTCTGGAACACTTTACGCCGCACCCTGGTGTCCATCCTTCCCTCAGTGTGCTTGCGTTTGTAACGATCTATCTGCATACATGCACGACGATGCTTTTCCACTCGACCTCAGTATGCGTGACAATTAAATAGAAGTTTACCAATTCCAAAGTTCTGGGCAAAGCATAATGCAACTGTGGTGGCTGAATATTAATGCTTATTCTCGTCAAGGTCCAGGTCCTGAGAAGCAGCAAAGTCTTCCTTTGGTTAATACTTCATCAGTAACCTCCTACACTGGGGTCAACTCTTATCAATCCGTCTCCCACTGCCTGTCGAAAACTGAAGTTCTTAACCTTTTTTACACCTTGGATCCCTTTGGCAGTCCAAAGAAGCCTATGGACTCTTCTGGAAATAAAGTATTTAAATATTGAAAATAAAATATAGAGGATTACTAAAGAAACAGATTATATTGTGAAAGTTATCAAATTATTTTTTAAAACTAATTTGTGATTATAGTAATACAGTATATGTGCTTTCAGTTAGAGATTAGTAAAATTAAGATGTAAATTTTTTCCCCGTCAAATCAAGGACCCCCTGGAATCTGTTGATAGACCCCCCCCCACCCCAGCCTAAGAATCCCTGATTGGAGAGATTACCTTTTATTTAACACACGCACATTTCTATCTTGCGTCAGCAACCATCACACAGTCCAACGCCAACGTAGCTTGCCCATAGGTAACCAACCCTAGCCCATACCTATTTGGAATGTGGCCTTGTAACTGGCTGCATCACCATCTGGCATGGAGAGAGGTGCACTACTGCACAGGATCAAAATAAGCTGCAGAGAGTCAACTTAGTCAGTTAACATGGGCACTGGCCTCTGTAGTATCCAGGACATCTTCAAGGAGTGGTGCCTCAAAAAGGCGGCGTCCATCATTAAGGACCCCCACCACCCAGGACATGTCCTGTTCTCATTGCTACCATCAGGAAGGAGGTACAGGAGCCTGAAGGCACACATTCAATGATTCAGGAACAGTTTCTTCCCCTCTGGAGTTTGAGCCCATGAAAACTACCTGACTACTTTTTTTATTTCTATTTTTCACATTACTTATGTAGTTTAACTATTTAATGTATACTCTTATTGTAATTCAGTTTTTTTCCTATCATCATGTATTGCATTGTATTGCTGCCACAAAGACAACAAATTTCACAACTATGTTGGTGATACTAAACTGGAGCACCCGGACATAATCCACATAGACATGGGGTGAACAGACAAGTGTCTTACAGGCAACGGTGGGAACTAAACCCGGATCACTGGCGCTGTAAAACGTTACGCTAAACACTACATCTGTCAGGATGCTGCCTTGCATTGTCATTGGCCAAAGTCCAGCACTAATTGAAAAAGCATGTTCAGCAGGTTATAAATTTAGTTTAAAGTGTAGCAGGGGCTTCTCATAAACGTGCCGCAGAGCTCAAAGCGACCTGCAAGTTGGTACTGAACCGTCAGCACGCCCACACGTTGTTCCGTGCACAGATCGCCAACAGCAAAGGCACTTCAGTCTTCCTTACCGTCAATGGAATTGTCCCAGAAGCAGGAGCTGGCAGTGTGCAGCCCGGCTCCATTCTTCTGCATAATAACACAGGTCACTGAAATTGGAAAGAGAAGAATAGTGAATGACAGAAACCGCTGCAGTCATGGACAATCGGGAATTAAAGCGACGCGTGAAATGCTCAGCCAGTCAGGCATTATCTGGGGACAGAGAAAAATCACAGCCTGTTTCAAATCAATGAAGTTTTATCGATTTCAGGAATGCATTTATATTTTGAGGTACTGTGTGGAATAGTATCCCCTGATTTAACCCTAGCCTAATCACGGGACAATTTACAACGACAAATTAACCTACCGACCAGTAGGTCTTTGGACTGTGGGAGGAAACCCACTCATTCACGGGGAGAATGTGCAAACTCCTTACAGACAGCACCAGGAATTGAACCTGGGTCACTGGCGCTATAACAGCGTTACGCTATGGTTCCTGTTGTAACTACTCTGAGCTTATACTGACATCATGTTTTGACTTATTGAAGGCAGTGTGTCAGATTCACTTGTTTATCAGAGATACATCAAAGCGTACAGTGGGAAGGACAGCTGGTGATTCCACCAAGGTCAGATATTTTGCTACAATCAAAAGGTCTGTTTTTAAATTCCTTAAAGTTGGGCCTTCAAAACGGTCAATGTCAAGCATTGAATAGTTTGAAAGCCAAAGTAAGGGTCTAAGGCTTTGGGATGGGAGAGAATTCAGCTGCTGGTTAAAACAAAGAAAGAACATCCAGAAAATTTACATTGGATGAAAAGATTGAACTGTTTAACTCATCATCATCATTATGCGCCATTTCGTATGACATCGTCATTATGTGACGTGCCGTATGATGAGGACAATCATGGTCTGTCCACGATTGTTCTTGGCATATGTTTTTACAGAAATGGTTTTCCATTGCCTTCTTCTGGGCAGTGTCTTCACAACTCAGACAAAATGCTGTTGGAACTTATTGGAGAATAAAGTTGCATTGATTGCTGTGTAACCAAAACTATGTAACCAGCCTTATATTTACTATGTATCCAACTTATTAGCCAGAATGTAATCTCTGTATTGTCTCTGTACTATTGAACACATCAGTGCCTTGAGAAAGTAGCTAACAGTGAAAAACCAGCCTTATATTTACTATGTATCCAACTTATTAGCCAGAATGTAATCTCTGTATTGTCTCTGTACTATTGAACACATCAGTGCCTTGAGAAAGTAGCTAACAGTGAAAAACCAGCCTTATATTTACTATGTATCCAACTTATTAGCCAGAATGTAATCTCTGTATTGTCTCTGTACTATTGAACACATCAGTGCCTTAAGAATGTAGCTAACAGTGAAAGTAAGCATGTAGAGATAACAGTGGTAGACGGGATCATGGAGTGGTGTGATGGTATGGGGACCAGTCAAGGCCGGGAAGGGGGACACGTGTTCCAGGGAGTAGACCAGTGCAAGCATGGGCTACTGAGCAGAAATATTGGTGGCGAATCGAGAAGCTAATGTGCTGGTGATAAGCGTTGCAAGCGGATAGAGTATGCTAATGTGACTGAGATAGGAGACGAGGGTATGCTAACGTAACTGAGATAAGAGACGAGGGTATGCTAACGTAACTGAGGTAGGAGACGAGGGTATGCTAACATAACTGAGATAGGAGACGAGGGTATGCTAACGCAACTGAGATAGGAGACGAGGGTATGCTAACATAACTGAGATAGGAGACGAAGGTATGCTAACGCAACTGAGATAGGAGACGAGGGTATGCTAACACAACTGAGATAGGAGACGGGGTATGCTAACGTAACTGAGATAGGAGACGGCGTATGCTAACGTAACTGAGATAGGAGACGGCATATGCTAACGTAACTGAGATAGGAGACAGCGTATGCTAATGTCACTGAGATAGGAGACGGCGTATGCTAATATGACTGAGATAGGAGATGGGGTATGCTAACGTAACTGAGATAGGAGACGGGGTATGCTAATATGACTGAGATAGGAGATGGGGTATGCTAACGTAACTGAGATAGGAGACGAGGGTATGCTAACGCAACTGAGATAGGAGACGAGGGTATGCTAATGTAACTGAGATAGGAGACGAGGGTATGCTAATGTAATTGAGATAGGAGACGAGGGTATGCTAATGTAACTGAGATAGGAGACGGGGTATGCTAACGTAACTGAGATACGAGACGGAGTATGCTAACGTGACTGAGATAGGAGATGGGTATGCTAATGTAACTGAGATAGGAGATGAGGGTATGCTAACGTAACTGAGATAGGAGACGGGGTATGCTAACATAACTGAGATAGGAGATGGGGTATGCTAACGTGACTGAGATAGGAGACGGGTATGCTAATGTAACTGAGATAGGAGACAGGGTATGCTAACGTAACTGAGATAGGAGATGGGGTTTGCTAATGTAACTGAGATAGGAGACGAGGGTATGCTAATGTGACTGAGATAGGAGATGGGGTATGCTAACGTAATTGAGATAGGAGATGAGGGTATGCTAACGTAACTGAGATAGGAGATGAGGGTATGCTAACGTAACTGAGATAGGAGACGGGGTATGCTAACGTAACTGAGATAGGAGATGGGGTATGCTAACGTGACTGAGATAGGAGACGGGTATGCTAATGTAACTGAGATAGGAAATGAGGGTATGCTAACGTAACTGAGATAGGAGACAGGGTATGCTAACGTAACTGAGATAGGAGATGGGGTATGCTAATGTAACTGAGATAGGAGACGAGGGTATGCTAATGTGACTGAGATAGGAGATGGGGTATGCTAACGTAATTGAGATAGGAGATGAGGGTATGCTAACGTAACTGAGATAGGAGATGAGGGTATGCTAACGTAACTGAGATAGGAGACGGGGTATGCTAACGTAACTGAGATAGGAGATGGGGTATGCTAACGTGACTGAGATAGGAGACGGGTATGCTAATGTAACTGAGATAGGAAATGAGGGTATGCTAACGTAACTGAGATAGGAGACAGGGTATGCTAACGTAACTGAGATAGGAGATGGGGTATGCTAATGTAACTGAGATAGGAGACGAGGGTATGCTAATGTGACTGAGATAGGAGATGGGGTATGCTAACGTAATTGAGATAGGAGACGAGGGTATGCTAACGTAACTGAGATAGGAGACGAGGGTATGCTAATGTAACTGAGATAGGAGATGGCGTATGCTAATACAACTAAGATAAGAAATTACTATAAAGAATACTGTGAACTAGGGCTCGGCGGACAATTAGTGACACGCTCATTAATTGTCTCAGCTTTTGTTTGCAAATAAAGGCTTAAACTTCTCGAAGAACCTTCTGCGTCTCCTGGTTATTTCAAGAAACCACAACAAAATCAACAGGCTTTCATCAGGACTCCCGGAACATTGACGACTTATTCCCCCTTCTTTTCCAGTCCTGGTGGTGGGTCTCATTCCGAAACGTCAGCTGTACTCTTTTCCATCTATGCTGCCTGGCCTGCTGAGCTCCTCCAGCCTTTTGAGTGTGTTGCTCGGGTTTCCAGCGTCTGTAGATTTTCTCTTGTTGGTATCTTTACAAGACAGGTGACTCCCAGCCATTGTCAATACCCTTCAGAGATTGTCTGCCTGGGGTCAGTGGTCACATCACCAGGATTTGTGATCTGCACCAGATGCTCAGACGACCATCAGCCACCTGCTCCCATGGCTTCATGTGACCCTGATCAGGGGCTGAGCAGGTGTGACACCTTGCCCAAGGGTGACCTGCGGGAGTGCCTTACACCTCTTTTGGTAGACCCTGCCACCCCATACCATTAAACGATCTCAAGTAAATAATTTGAATCAACATAGAGATGAGATCAGAGCTACTACCCCTCTGATACTCTTTTGCCTTGTACAAATTAAATTGTTCATAGAAGACAGGGTGGTGGTCAAAGGGATTTATTCTAGCTGGAGGCCTATGATTAGTGTTGTCCCACAGGGTTCCGTACTGGGACGTCTGCTGTTTCTGACGACCTCGATGAAAATGTAGATGAGATGGGTTAGTAAGTTTGCAAATGATATGAAAGTTGGTTCAAAGTTCAACGTAAATTCAAAGTGAGTTCATCATCTTGTACAACCCTGAGATTCATTTTCTTGAAAGCATTCACAGAAAATACAAAAAAACAGAATATAATCAATGAAAAGTTGCACTTAGCAGGACAGAACCAACGTGCAAAAGACAACAAACGGAAAATATATGTACAAAAAGGAAAAAAAAGTGATAATATTAATAAATAAACAATAACTATCAAAAACATGAAATGCAGAGTCCTTGAAAGTGACTCCATAGCTTGTGGGAACAGATCGGTGATGAGGTGAGTGAAGTTATCCTCTCTTGTTCATGAAGCCCAATGGTTGAGGGGTGATAACTGTTCCTGAACCTGGTGGTGTGGGTCCTGAGGCTCCTGTACCTTCGTACTGATAGCAGCAGTGCGAAGAGACCATGGCCTGGGTGATGGGGGTCATTGATGTTGCTTTTCTGTAACAGCACTCCGCATAGATGTGCTCAATGGTGGGAGGGCTTTATCAATAATGGACTGGGCTATATCTACTACTTTTTGTAGCCTTTTCTGCTCAAGGGCATTGGTGACTCCAATCCAGGCAAGACCCTTAGCAACACTGAGGAGCAGATGGATCTTGAGGCCCAGGTTCATAGCTCTCTGAAAGTGGCTACGCGGTTTGATAGGGTGGTTAAGGGGGCAAAGGGAAAGCTTGCCTGTATTAGTCCAGGATTTGAATTCAAAAGTCAGGAAGATATCTTGCAGTTTTATAAAATTCTAGTTAGGCTGCATCTGGAGTATTGAATACACCTCTGGTCATCCCATTATAGGAAAGATGTCAAGGCTTTGGAGAGAGTGCGGAGGAGAATGCTACCTGGACTGGAAAGCATGGGCTATAACGAGAGGTTTGACAATCCTGGAGCGCCAGAGGCTGAGGGGAGATCTGGTAGAGGTTTATGAGAGGCAGAGATAAGAGTGGACAGAGAGTATCTGTTTCCCAGGGTTGAGATATCTAATACCAGAGGTCACGCATTAAAGGTGAGAGGGGTTGTTCAAGGGGGATATGAGGGGCTAATGTTGGTGTCTGGGGTGGTGGTAGAGGCAGATATGTTTGGGACTTTTAAGACACGTTCAGACAGGCACATGAAAGAGGAAAATGGAGGGATATGGACCTTGTGTAGGCAGAAGGGATTAGTCTGGTTGGGCCACTTGGTTGCTAATTTGTCAAAATGAATCCAAACTCAGGTTGGAGGAACAACACCTTATATACCGGCTGGGTAGCCTCCAACCTGATGGCATGAACATTGACTTCTCTAACTTCCGTTAATGCCCCTCCTCCCCTCTTACCCCATCCCTGACATATTTAGTTGTTTGCCCTTTCTCCATCTCCCTCTGGTGCTCCCCCCCCACTTTCTTTCTCCCGAGGCCTCCCGTCCCATGATCCTTTCCCTTCTCCAGCTCTGTATCACTTTCGCCAATCACCTTTCCAGCTCTTAACTTCATCCCACCCCCTCCGGTCTTCTATCATTTCGCATTTCCCCCTCCCCCCACTACTTTCAAATCTCTTACTATCTTTCCTTTCGGTTAGTCCTGATGAAGGGTCTCGGCCCGAAACGTCGACAGCGCTTCTCCCTATAGATGCTGCCTGGCCCGCTGTGTTCCACCAGCATTTTGTGTGTGTTGCTAATTTGACTGGTTCAGCACAACATTGTGGGCTGAATGGCCTATTCCTGTGCTGTACTGTTCTATGTTCTAAATGGTAGTAATTAGTAATCATCAAATTTGAGAGTACTATCTATATTTCTATACCTGAGGTAATTTCTAAATTAAGTACATGTTCGGTACAGCATGGTGGGCCAAAGGGCCTGTATTGCCCTGTAGGGTTTCTATGTAATCATCAACAACGTATAGAGTGTTAGCCTGACTAGAATCAAAGATCAAAGAAATTGTGGTGATTGGCTATACCTCACAAGGATCTTCTGAACAGATGGCAGGAGTTTGATGGAACCCGCTTTCCCACACGTATACACTGTTAACAATGTTGGGAGGTTGACACCTCAACCACCAGGAACGGTATGGAGGTAGAGATTACCTGTTACACAAGGCATTGGAGCAACCCGCTATGACTTCTTCAACAGTGCCTCACATTATCCGGGACCTCTAACACCAAGGAGGGCAAAACAACATGGGCAAGATGATGTCCCCATAAGCTTTCCTTCAAAGTTAACGGCAGAATTCTTAGCATTGTGGAGGAACAGAGAAATCTTGGGGTGCACATCCATAGATTCCTCAATGTGGCTGCACAAGTCAAGGGGGTGGTTAAGAAGGCACCTGGTGTATTGTCTTCATTAGTCCAGAGTCTGAGTTCATGATAACGGTGCAGCTCTATAAAACTCTGGTCAGACCACACTTGGAGTTTCGAGTTTGGTTCTGGTCGTCTCATTATAGGAAGGATGTGGAAGCTTTAGAAAGGGTGAAGAGGAGATTTACCAGAATGCTGCCTGGATAACAGAGCATGTCTTATGAGGGTAAGTTGAGCAAGCTGGGGCTTTTCTCTGGAGTAAGGGGGTGGGGGATAGGAAGTGACCTGATAGAGGTGTACGAGATGATAAGAGGCATAGATAGAGTGGACAGCCAGAGACTCTTTCCCACAGCAGAAATGGCTAATATGAGGGGCAAAATTTGGAGGAGAGTACAGGGGTGTTGTCAGAAGTGGGTTTTGTACACAGAGGTTGGTAAGTGCTTAGAATGCAGTGCCAGTGGTATTGGTAGAGCCATATACATTAAAGACAGACTCATAGATAGGCTAATGGGAGAAAGAAAAATAGGGGAACCATATGGGTGGGACAGTTGGCGGGGTGGAGATACACCACCAAAGGTAAGGTGCCCCTTCCCTCCGATAGCCTGCAGGTCACCCTTGGGCAAGGGGTAGTATTTGCATAGCCCCCAGATCAGGGTCAGATGAAGCCACGGGAGCAGGTAGTGGATGGTCGTACGAGCAGCTGGTGCAGATCGCAAGTCCTGGTGATGTGACCACTGACACCAGACAGACAATCTCTGAAGGGTGTTGATCATGGCTGGGGTCACCTGTCTTGTCCAGAAGGCAGCAATGGCAAGCTGCTTCTGTAGGAAAAAAAATTGCCGAGAACAATCATGGTGATGGATAGAGTAAAGAATAAGAACCACAGATAGAAGACCACGATCACCCTTGTCATACAATATGGCACGTAATGATGATGTGGGAGCGAAGGGTTAGATCCATCTTGGTTAAAGGGTTGGCACAATAGGATGGGCCAAAGGAGCTATACTGTTGGAATAAAATTCTAAAAAACGCCTCTTACCATCCCGACTTGGAAATATGTCCACAAACCAAGAGAGAGAAAATGAAAACTCACCGATGTATTTAAAAGGCTTGGCCAATTTGGTGAGCTGGATCAGACACTGCTCTACCACGGAGGCTGTCCACTGGTTCACTTTGTTGTGTTGGTAGGCATTCCCTCCAACGGTGTTTTCCACTGCCTGGAGGTACCAACCGGGAAACCATCAGCCAACCGTGAAGCACCAGCCGCGCGTGGAAAAAGCGACTCAGAAATAGAATCGAAACACTCACCTCTTTGATGATAGTGCTCACATCATCAACAACAAAGGCAGCCTGGAAAATGGGAAATGAAACGGATTATCACAATGCACGTTTAATGAGTTTGGGAACAATGCGAATCCTCTTTTTGGGGGCGCAGACCCCTCCACTGCGATGCTTGCTGTACAGGAACATTTGTACCACCGTGAAGGTGCACATCTCAACGTACAATGAAGGTCATTGTTTTACAACCTTGAGAAGGTACAGGAAGGCGTTTTATTATCCATTCCCGTCAATGTGGACGTTAAAGGTGAGGTGAGCCCCAACTCTCCATGCAACATAGGCCATTCAGCCCATCAGGTCTGCTCTGCCATTTCATCATGGCTTATTTATTTTTCCCTCCCAACCCCAGTCCCCTGCCTTCTCGTATCTTGAAAATCTTGCTCGTCATCAGCCTCCACTTTGAATATGCCCAACAGCTTGGCCTCCGCAGATGCACACACTCTGGCTAAAGAGTTTCCCATCCAAGTTCACGGACCCCGGGTTGGGAACCCCTGGTTTAGAGGGACATGAACCCAAAGGCGGGCAAAGGTGACTAGCTCAGATCAGCATGGACGATGTCAAAGCGGAGTATGCTCATAGGTCCATGTTTGCACAGGCGGAAAGAAAAACTTCCAGAAAATTCTATCATGCTAATTATTCTATGGATTTATTGAGTATGCCTGGAAGAAAATGAATCTCAATCTGTATATGGTGACATATATGCAGTTGGATTTTAAAAATTTACTTTGAAACAGGCCCATCATGTAAGCAGTATTCAGAAGCAAAACTTAAAAGCTCTTTTTTTCTCCCACAAGAAAACATACCTGGAGCAAAAGGAATGTCCTTGTTAGTGCAAGGAGGTCCCAGGTTTTGCTAAAATCTGTAGTGATTTGGGTTTTGCGGTTTGTTCAAAGGGAAGGAGCATTACTTGAATCTGGCCTGCTGTCTGACAGCAAGCCCCCAGCCCCCCGCCCCGCATGGAGGTTGGCAAGTTCTGGGTTAGTCCGGTTACAGGGAGAACACAAAAGAATGGGGTTGAGAGACTTAACAAAGCAGCCATTGTGGGTGTGAAAGGGTGCGGGCCATGACTGACCATCCCCATCAGCCTGCTCTCCCGTCCGGGTCACCATCACCCTCGAGGGTCTGCCTACCCGAGGAGAACACAAAGACCGTATTATCGCACGGAACAGGGCGGCGGAGGCCCGGGCGCAAGTTCAATCCCCACCGCCGCCGCTCCAATCCCAAGAAGGGAGTAATTTTGCGGAGACGATAAAAGTACTTCCCCCCTCCTCTCACCGTGGAGCCAGTCCCGCCGGTTGCCCCCGCGGTATTTCAGCCCGGGCCGGACGAAGCGGATCGCCCCGGAACAACGCCCGTCCCTCTCTCCCTCCCTCTAAAAAGCAGCCTTTGTGCTCCGAGGCCGACACGCGTTAAAGTTCCATGGGGAAAAAAACACACACACACACATTATAAATCTTTTTTTTCTGTTTCTTTACCTCCTCCGCCTGCTGAAAGTCATCCATAGCTGGTCCTGCCCGGGAGCCGCCGCCGTTGTCACAACAAACCGGATCGCTAAGGACGGGGGGAGGGGGTCCGCCGACTCCTCCCGGCCAGAGCGGGGCCGTCGGGCCGCAACCTGTTGGCGGTGGGGGGATTCGGGAGTGAAAAAACGTATCATCCTGCACTTAACCGAGCTGAAGGAGGGACCTTATCAAACAATGTGCCATGACAGACAAAAGGCTAGGACTCTGCGGCGGAGGGGGGCGACCTGACAGGCATACATAGATGGAGATTTCCCCCACCACCCGGGTGGAAATGCCGAATAATATAGCGCAAAACTTTGAAGTGAGGGGGGGGAAGTTTAAGATGAGTATTTTATGCAGAGTTCTGTTAACACAGAGGACGTTCCTGTCCTGGGGGGGCTCGGCCCGGAACGTCGATGGGTTGTTCCTCCCCAACTCTGGCTGACCTGCTGAGCTCCCGCTTCGCTTTGCTGAAGATCGCCAGCACCGGCAGAACTTCTTGTGTTTACAGTTTACACGGTGGCAGGGGCTTGGATCGAGCTGCCAGGGATGGTGGTGGGAACAGAGACAACGGTGTTTTCGACAGGAATGTCGGCAGACACACAAACAAGCAGGGTATGGAGAGATACCCACCCATCTACAGACAGGGTACGGAGAGATACCCACCCCATGTACAGTCAGGGTACGGAGAGTTACCACCCCATATACAAGCAGGGTATGGAGTGATATGCAGAGATACCCACCCATATACAGACAGGATACGAAGAGATACCCACCCATCTACAGACAGGGTACGGAGAGATACCCACCCATATACAGGCAGGGTACGGAGAGATAGTCACCACACATACAAGCAGGGTATGGAGAGATACCCACCCCATATACAAGCAGGGTATGGTGAGATACCATTCCATATACAGGCAGGTTCTGAGAGACAACCACACCATGTACAGCCAGGTATGGAGAGATACCCACCCCATATACAGGCAGGATATGGAGAGATACCCACCCCATATAGAGACAGGTACGGAGAGATACCCACCCCATATACAGGTAGTTACTGAGAGATACCCACCCCATATACAGCCAGTACGGATAGATACGCACCCCATATACATCCAGGTATGGAGAGATACCCACTCCATATACAGGCAGGATATGGAGAGATACCCACCCCATATAGAGACAGGTACGGAGAGATACCCACCCCATATACAGGTAGTTACTGAGAGATACCCACCCCATATACAGCCAGGTACGGAGAGATACCCACCCCATATACAACCAGGTATGGAGAGATATCCACCCATATACAGGTAGGTTCTGAGAGACACCCAGACCATATACAGGGAGGGCATGGAGAGATACACACACCATATACAGGTAGGTACAGAGAGATACCCACCCCATGTAAAGCCAGGTATGGAGAGATACCCAACCCAGATACAGGTAGGTACGGAGAGATAACCACCCCATTTACAGCCAGTTACGGACAGATACCCACCCCATCTACAGCCAGGTATGGAGAGATACCCAACCCATATATAGCCAGGTATGGAGAGATATCCACCCATATACAGGCAGGTTCTGAGAAACACGCACACAATAAACAGGGAAGGCATGGGAGAGATAAACACACCATATACACAAACAGGGAGAGATAAACACACCATATACAGCCAGGTACAAAGCGATACTCACCCCATGTAGAGCCAGGTATGGAGAGAGACCCACCCCATATACAGGCAGGTACGGATAGATAAGCACCCGATATACATCCAGGTATGGAAAGATACCCACCCCATATACAGGCAGGGTATGGAGAGATACCCACCCAATATACAGGCAGGGTATGGAGAGACACCCATTCCAGATACAGGCAGGGCATGGAGACATACCCACCCCATATACAGCCAGGTATGGAGAGATAACCACTCCATATACAGGTAGGGTATTGAGAGATACCCACCCCATATACAGGCAGGTATGGAGAGATACCCACCCTATATACAGGCAGGTATGGAGATATACCCAACCCATATACAGCCAGGTACGGAGAGATAACCACTCCATATACAGGTAGGGTATTGAGAGATACCCACCCCATATACAGGCAGGTATGGAGAGATATCCACCCATAGACAGGTAAGTACGGAGAGATACCAACACCATATGCAGGCGGGGTATGGAGAGATACCCACCCCATATACAGGCAGGAGTGGAGAGATACCCACTACATAAACAGCCAGGGTACGGAGAGATACCCACCCCATATACAGGCAGGAATGGAGAGATATCCAGCCCATATACATGCAGGGTATTGAAAGATACCACACCCATATACAGGCAGGGTATGGAGAGATACCCATTCCAGATACAGGCAGGGCATGGAGAGATACCCACTCCATATACAGGCAGGGTATGGAGAGATACAGACCCCATGTACAGGCAGGGTCTGGAGAGATACCCACCGCATATACAGGCAGGGTATAGAGAGATACCCACCCCATGTACAGCCAGATACGGAGAGATTTCAGCCCCATATACAACCAGGTATGGAGAGATACCCAACCCATATAGAGCCAGGTACGGAGAGATACCCACCGCATATAACAGGAAGTTACGGAGAGATACCCACCCAATATACAGCGAGGTACGGAGAGATACCCACCTCATATTAGCCAGGTATGGAGAGATATCCACCCATATGCAGGCATGTTCTGAGACACACCCACACAATAAACGGGGAGGGCATGGAGAGATACACACACCATATACTGCCAGGTACAAAGTGATACCCACCCCATGTAGAGCCAGGTATGGAGAGATACCCACCCCATATACAGGCAGGGTATGGAGAGATACCCACCCAATATGCAGGCAGGGTATGGAGAGGTACCCACTCCAAATACAGGCCAGTTATGGAGATATACCCAACCCATATACAGCCAGGTATGGAGAGATAACCACTCCATATACAGATAGGGTATGGAGAGATATCAACCCCATATACAGGAAGGTACGGAGAGATACCCAACCCATATAGAGCCAGGTATGTATAGATATGCAATCCATTTACATCCAGATATGGAAAGATACCCACCCCATATACAGGCAGGGTATGGAGAGATACCCATTCCATAAACAGGCAGGGTACGGAGAGATACCCACCCCATGTACAGGCAGGAATGGAGAGATATCCAGCCCATATACATGCAGGGTATTGAGAGATACCCCACCCATATACAGGCAGGGTATGGAGAGATTCCCATTCCAGATACAGGCAGGGCATGGAGAGATACCCACTCATTAAACAGGCAGGGTACGGAGAGATACAGACCCCATGTACAGGCAGGGTCTGGAGAGATACCCACCCCATATACAGGCAGGGTATTGAGAGACACCCACCACATGTACAGCCAGATACGGAGAGATACCAACCCCATATACAACCAGGTATGGAGAGATACCCACCCCATATACGAGTAGTTACAGAGAGATACCCACCCCATATACAGTCAGGTACGGGGAGATACCCACCCCATATACAGCCAGGTATGGAGAGAAATCCACCCATATACAGGCAGGTTCTGAGAGACACCCACACTATATACAGGGAGGGTATGGAGAGATACACACCATATACAGCCAGGTACCAAGAGATACCTGCCCCATGTACAGCCAGGTATAGAGAGAAATCCACCCATATACAGGCAGGTTCTGAGAGACACCCACACTATATACAGGGAGGGTATGGAGAGATACACACCATATACAGCCAGGTACCAAGAGATACCTGCCCCATGTACAGGCAGGTATGGAGATATACCCAACCCATATACAGCCAGGTACAGAGAGATAACCACTCCATATACAGGTAGGGTATTGAGAGATACCCACCCCATATACAGGCAGGTATGGAGAGATATCCACCCATAGACAGGGAAGTATGGAGAGATACCAACACCATATGCAGGCGGGGTATGGAGACATACCCACCCCATATACAGGCAGGAGTGGAGAGATACCCACTACATAAACAGCCAGGGTACGGAGAGATACCCACCCCATATACAGGCAGGAGTGGAGAGATACCCACCCCATATACAGTCAGGTACGGGGAGATACCCACCCCATATACAGCCAGATACGGAGAGATACCAACTCCATATAGAGGCAGGGTACAGAGAGATACCCACCCCATATACGGGCAGGAATGGAGAGATATCCAGCCCATATACATGCAGGGTATTGAGAGATACCCCACCCATATAGAGGCAGGGAATGGAGAGATACCCACCCCATATACAGGCAGGGTATGGATAGATACCCACTACATAAACAGGCAGGGTACGGAGAGATACCCACCCATATACAGGCAGGTATAGAGAGATATCCACACCATATAAAGCCAAGTATTGAGAGATACCCAACCCAGATACAGGTAGGTACGGAGAGATAACCACCCCATTTACAGCCAGTTACGGACAGATACCCACCCCATCTACAGCCAGGTACGGAGAGATACCAACCGCATATAACAGGAAGTCACGGAGAGATATCCACCCAATATACAGTGAGGTACGGAGAGGTACCCACCCCATATATAGCCAGGTATGGAGGGATATCCACCCATATACAGGCAGGTTCTGAGAGACACCCACACAATAAACAGGGAGGGCATGGAGAGATACACACTCCATATACAACCAGGTACAAAGCGATACCCACCCCATGTAGAGCCAGGTATGGAGAGATACCCACCCCATATACAGGCAGGGTATGGAGAGATACCCACCCAATATGCAGGCAGGGTATGGAGAGGTACCCACTCCAAATACAGGCCAGTTATGGAGATATACCCAACCCATATACAGCCAGGTATGGAGAGATAACCACTCCATATACAGATAGGGTATGCAGAGATGCCCACCCCATATGCAGGCGGGGTATGGAGAGATACACACCCCATATACAGGCAGGGTATGGAGAGATATCAACCCCATATACAGGAAGGTACGGAGAGATACCCAACCCATATAGAGCCAGGTATGTATAGATATGCAACCCATTTACATCCAGATATGGAAAGATACCCACCCCATATACAGGCAGGGTATGGAGAGATACCCATTCCATAAACAGGCAGGGTACGGAGAGATACCCACCCCATGTACAGGCAGGAATGGAGAGATATCCAGCCCATATACATGCAGGGTATTGAGAGATACCACACCCATATACAGGCAGGGTATGGAGAGATACCCATTCCAGATACAGGCAGGGCATGGAGAGATACCCACTCATTAAACAGGCAGGGTACGGAGAGATACAGACCCCATGTACAGGCAGGGTCTGGAGAGATACCCACCCCATATACAGGCAGGGTATTGAGAGACACCCACCACATGTACAGCCAGATACGGAGAGATACCAACCCCATATACAACCAGGTATGGAGAGATACCCACCCCATATACGAGTAGTTACAGAGAGATACCCACCCCATATACAGTCAGGTACGGGGAGATACCCACCCCATATACAGCCAGGCATGGAGAGAAATCCACCCATATACAGGCAGGTTCTGAGAGACACCCACACTATATACAGGGAGGGTATGGAGAGATACACACCATATACAGCCAGGTACCAAGAGATACCTGCCCCATGTACAGCCAGGTATAGAGAGAAATCCACCCATATACAGGCAGGTTCTGAGAGACACCCACACTATATACAGGGAGGGTATGGAGAGATACACACCATATACAGCCAGGTACCAAGAGATACCTGCCCCATGTACAGGCAGGTATGGAGATATACCCAACCCATATACAGCCAGGTACGGAGAGATAACCACTCCATATACAGGTAGGGTATTGAGAGATACCCACCCCATATACAGGCAGGTATGGAGAGATATCCACCCATAGACAGGGAAGTACGGAGAGATACCAACACCATATGCAGGCGGGGTATGGAGAGATACCCACCCCATATACAGGCAGGAGTGGAGAGATACCCACTACATAAACAGCCAGGGTACGGAGAGATACCCACCCCATATACAGGCAGGAATGGAGAGATATCCAGCCCATATACATGCAGGGTATTGAAAGATACCACACCCATATACAGGCAGGGTATGGAGAGATACCCATTCCAGATACAGGCAGGGCATGGAGAGATACCCACTCCATATACAGGCAGGGTATGGAGAGATACAGACCCCATGTACAGGCAGGGTCTGGAGAGATACCCACCCCATATACAGCCAGGTATGGAGAGAAATCCACCCATATACAGGCAGGTTCTGAAGACACCCACACTATATACAGGGAGGGTATGGAGAGATACACACCATATACAGCCAGGTACCAAGAGATACCTGCCCCATGTACAGGCAGGTATGGAGAGATACCCACCCCATATACAGGTCGGTAGAGACAGATACCCAACCCATATAGAGCCAGGTATGTATAGATATGCAACCCATTTACATCCAGGTATGGAAAGATACCCACCCCACATACAGGCTGGGTATGGAGAGATACCCACCCCATATACAGGCAGGGTATGCAGAGATGCCCACCCCATATGCAGGCGGGGTATGGAGAGATACCCACCCCATATACAGGCAGGGTATGGAGAGATATCAACCCCATATACAGGAAGGTACGGAGAGATACCCAACCCATATAGAGCCAGGTATGTATAGATATGCAACCCATTTACATCCAGATATGGAAAGCTACCGACCCCATATACAGCCAGGTACGGAGAGATACCAACTCCATATAGAGGCAGGGTACAGAGAGATACCCACCCCATATACGGGCAGGAATGGAGAGATATCCAGCCCATATACATGCAGGGTATTGAGAGATACCCCACCCATATAGAGGCAGGGAATGGAGAGATACCCACCCCACATACAGGCTGGGTATGGAGAGATACCCACTACATAAACAGGCAGGGTACGGAGAGATACCCACCCATATACAGGCAGGTATAGAGAGATATCCACCCCATATAAAGCCAAGTATAGAGAGATACCCAACCCAGATACAGGTAGGTACAGAGAGATAACCACCACATTTACAGCCAGTTACGGACTGATACCCACCCCATCTACAGCCAGGTATGGAGAGATACCAACCGCATATAACAGGAATTTACGGAGAGATACCCACCCAATATACAGCGAGGTACGGAGAGGTACCCACCCCATATATAGCCAGGTATGGAGGGATATCCACCCATATACAGGCAGGTTCTGAGAGTCACCCACACAATAAACAGGGAGTTCATGGAGAGATACACGCACCATATACAGCCAGGTACAAAGCGATACCCACCCCATGTAGAGCCAGGTATGGAGAGATACCCACCCCATATACAGGCAGGGTATGGAGAGATACCCACCCAATATACAGGCAGGGTATGGAGAGACACCCATTCCAGATACAGGCAGGGCATGGAGACATACCCACCCCATATACAGGCAAGGAATGGAGAGATGACCACACCATATTCCGGCAGTGTATGGAGAGATACTCACTCCGCATACAGGCAGGGTATGGAGAGGAACCCACTCCATATACAGGTCAGTTATGGAGATATACCCAACTCATATACAGCCAGGTATGGAGAGATAACCACTCCATATACAGGTAGGGTATGGACAGATACCCACCCCATATACAGGCAGGGTATGGAGAGATACCCACCGAATATACAGGCAGGGTATGGAGAGACACCCATTCCAGATACAGGCAGGGCATGGAGACATACCCACCCCATATACAGGCAGGGTATGCAGAGATGCCCACCCCATATGCAGGCGGGGTATGGAGAGATACCCACCCCATATACAGGCAGGGTATGGAGAGATATCAACCCCATATACAGGAAGGTACGGAGAGATACCCAACCCATATAGAGCCAGGTATGTATAGATATGCAACCCATTTACATCCAGATATGGAAAGATACCGACCCCATATACAGCCAGGTACGGAGAGATACCAACTCCATATAGAGGCAGGGTACAGAGAGATACTCACCCCATATACAGGCAGGAATGGAGAGATATCCAGCCCATATACATGCAGGGTATTGAGAGATACCCCACCCATATAGAGGCAGGGAATGGAGAGATACCCACCCCATATACAGGCAGGGTATGGATAGATACCCACTACATAAACAGGCAGGGTATTGAGAGATACCCAACCCAGATACAGGTAGGTACGGAGAGATAACCACCCCATTTACAGCCAGTTACGGACAGATACCCACCCCATCTACAGCCAGGTACGGAGAGATACCAACCGCATATAACAGGAAGTCACGGAGAGATATCCACCCAATATACAGTGAGGTACGGAGAGGTACCCACCCCATATATAGCCAGGTATGGAGGGATATCCACCCATATACAGGCAGGTTCTGAGAGACACCCACACAATAAACAGGGAGGGCATGGAGAGATACACACTCCATATACAACCAGGTACAAAGCGATACCCACCCCATGTAGAGCCAGGTATGGAGAGATACCCACCCCATATACAGGCAGGGTATGGAGAGATACCCACCCAATATGCAGGCAGGGTATGGAGAGGTACCCACTCCAAATACAGGCCAGTTATGGAGATATACCCAACCCATATACAGCCAGGTATGGAGAGATAACCACTCCATATACAGATAGGGTATGCAGAGATGCCCACCCCATATGCAGGCGGGGTATGGAGAGATACACACCCCATATACAGGCAGGGTATGGAGAGATATCAACCCCATATACAGGAAGGTACGGAGAGATACCCAACCCATATAGAGCCAGGTATGTATAGATATGCAACCCATTTACATCCAGATATGGAAAGATACCCACCCCATATACAGGCAGGGTATGGAGAGATACCCATTCCATAAACAGGCAGGGTACGGAGAGATACCCACCCCATGTACAGGCAGGAATGGAGAGATATCCAGCCCATATACATGCAGGGTATTGAGAGATACCACACCCATATACAGGCAGGGTATGGAGAGATACCCATTCCAGATACAGGCAGGGCATGGAGAGATACCCACTCATTAAACAGGCAGGGTACGGAGAGATACAGACCCCATGTACAGGCAGGGTCTGGAGAGATACCCACCCCATATACAGGCAGGGTATTGAGAGACACCCACCACATGTACAGCCAGATACGGAGAGATACCAACCCCATATACAACCAGGTATGGAGAGATACCCACCCCATATACGAGTAGTTACAGAGAGATACCCACCCCATATACAGTCAGGTACGGGGAGATACCCACCCCATATACAGCCAGGCATGGAGAGAAATCCACCCATATACAGGCAGGTTCTGAGAGACACCCACACTATATACAGGGAGGGTATGGAGAGATACACACCATATACAGCCAGGTACCAAGAGATACCTGCCCCATGTACAGCCAGGTATAGAGAGAAATCCACCCATATACAGGCAGGTTCTGAGAGACACCCACACTATATACAGGGAGGGTATGGAGAGATACACACCATATACAGCCAGGTACCAAGAGATACCTGCCCCATGTACAGGCAGGTATGGAGATATACCCAACCCATATACAGCCAGGTACGGAGAGATAACCACTCCATATACAGGTAGGGTATTGAGAGATACCCACCCCATATACAGGCAGGTATGGAGAGATATCCACCCATAGACAGGGAAGTACGGAGAGATACCAACACCATATGCAGGCGGGGTATGGAGAGATACCCACCCCATATACAGGCAGGAGTGGAGAGATACCCACTACATAAACAGCCAGGGTACGGAGAGATACCCACCCCATATACAGGCAGGAATGGAGAGATATCCAGCCCATATACATGCAGGGTATTGAAAGATACCACACCCATATACAGGCAGGGTATGGAGAGATACCCATTCCAGATACAGGCAGGGCATGGAGAGATACCCACTCCATATACAGGCAGGGTATGGAGAGATACAGACCCCATGTACAGGCAGGGTCTGGAGAGATACCCACCCCATATACAGGCTGGGTATTGTGAGACACCCACCACATGTACAACCAGATACGGAGAGATACCAACCCCATATACAACCAGGTATGGAGAGATACCCACCCCATATACAAGTAGTTACAGAGAGATACCCACCCCATATACAGTCAGGTACGGGGAGATACCCACCCCATATACAGCCAGGTATGGAGAGAAATCCACCCATATACAGGCAGGTTCTGAAGACACCCACACTATATACAGGGAGGGTATGGAGAGATACACACCATATACAGCCAGGTACCAAGAGATACCTGCCCCATGTACAGGCAGGTATGGAGAGATACCCACCCCATATACAGGTCGGTAGAGACAGATACCCAACCCATATAGAGCCAGGTATGTATAGATATGCAACCCATTTACATCCAGGTATGGAAAGATACCCACCCCACATACAGGCTGGGTATGGAGAGATACCCACCCCATATACAGGCAGGGTATGCAGAGATGCCCACCCCATATGCAGGCGGGGTATGGAGAGATACCCACCCCATATACAGGCAGGGTATGGAGAGATATCAACCCCATATACAGGAAGGTACGGAGAGATACCCAACCCATATAGAGCCAGGTATGTATAGATATGCAACCCATTTACATCCAGATATGGAAAGCTACCGACCCCATATACAGCCAGGTACGGAGAGATACCAACTCCATATAGAGGCAGGGTACAGAGAGATACCCACCCCATATACGGGCAGGAATGGAGAGATATCCAGCCCATATACATGCAGGGTATTGAGAGATACCCCACCCATATAGAGGCAGGGAATGGAGAGATACCCACCCCACATACAGGCTGGGTATGGAGAGATACCCACTACATAAACAGGCAGGGTACGGAGAGATACCCACCCATATACAGGCAGGTATAGAGAGATATCCACCCCATATAAAGCCAAGTATAGAGAGATACCCAACCCAGATACAGGTAGGTACAGAGAGATAACCACCACATTTACAGCCAGTTACGGACTGATACCCACCCCATCTACAGCCAGGTATGGAGAGATACCAACCGCATATAACAGGAATTTACGGAGAGATACCCACCCAATATACAGCGAGGTACGGAGAGGTACCCACCCCATATATAGCCAGGTATGGAGGGATATCCACCCATATACAGGCAGGTTCTGAGAGTCACCCACACAATAAACAGGGAGTTCATGGAGAGATACACGCACCATATACAGCCAGGTACAAAGCGATACCCACCCCATGTAGAGCCAGGTATGGAGAGATACCCACCCCATATACAGGCAGGGTATGGAGAGATACCCACCCAATATACAGGCAGGGTATGGAGAGACACCCATTCCAGATACAGGCAGGGCATGGAGACATACCCACCCCATATACAGGCAAGGAATGGAGAGATGACCACACCATATTCCGGCAGTGTATGGAGAGATACTCACTCCGCATACAGGCAGGGTATGGAGAGGAACCCACTCCATATACAGGTCAGTTATGGAGATATACCCAACTCATATACAGCCAGGTATGGAGAGATAACCACTCCATATACAGGTAGGGTATGGACAGATACCCACCCCATATACAGGCAGGGTATGGAGAGATACCCACCGAATATACAGGCAGGGTATGGAGAGACACCCATTCCAGATACAGGCAGGGCATGGAGACATACCCACCCCATATACAGGCAGGGTATGCAGAGATGCCCACCCCATATGCAGGCGGGGTATGGAGAGATACCCACCCCATATACAGGCAGGGTATGGAGAGATATCAACCCCATATACAGGAAGGTACGGAGAGATACCCAACCCATATAGAGCCAGGTATGTATAGATATGCAACCCATTTACATCCAGATATGGAAAGATACCGACCCCATATACAGCCAGGTACGGAGAGATACCAACTCCATATAGAGGCAGGGTACAGAGAGATACTCACCCCATATACAGGCAGGAATGGAGAGATATCCAGCCCATATACATGCAGGGTATTGAGAGATACCCCACCCATATAGAGGCAGGGAATGGAGAGATACCCACCCCATATACAGGCAGGGTATGGATAGATACCCACTACATAAACAGGCAGGGTATTGAGAGATACCCAACCCAGATACAGGTAGGTACGGAGAGATAACCACCCCATTTACAGCCAGGTATGGAGGGATATCCACCCATATACAGGCAGGTTCTGAGAGACACCCACACAATAAAGAAGGAGGGCATGGAGAGATACACACTCCATATACAACCAGGTACAAAGCGATACCCACCCCATGTAGAGCCAGGTATGGAGAGATACCCACCCCATATACAGGCAGGGTATGGAGAGATACCCACCCCATATGCAGGCAGGGTATGGAGAGGTACCCACTCCAAATACAGGCCAGTTATGGAGATATACCCAACCCATATACAGCCAGGTATGGAGAGATAACCACTCCATATACAGATAGGGTATGCAGAGATGCCCACCCCATATGCAGGCGGGGTATGGAGAGATACACACCCCATATACAGGCAGGGTATGGAGAGATATCAACCCCATATACAGGAAGGTACGGAGAGATACCCAACCCATATAGAGCCAGGTATGTATAGATATGCAACCCATTTACATCCAGATATGGAAAGATACCCACCCCATATACAGGCAGGGTATGGAGAGATACCCATTCCATAAACAGGCAGGGTACGGAGAGATACCCACCCCATGTACAGGCAGGAATGGAGAGATATCCAGCCCATATACATGCAGGGTATTGAGAGATACCACACCCATATACAGGCAGGGTATGGAGAGATACCCATTCCAGATACAGGCAGGGCATGGAGAGATACCCACTCATTAAACAGGCAGGGTACGGAGAGATACAGTCCCCATGTACAGGCAGGGTCTGGAGAGATACCCACCCCATATACAGGCAGGGTATTGAGAGACACCCACCACATGTACAGCCAGATACGGAGAGATACCAACCCCATATACAACCAGGTATGGAGAGATACCCACCCCATATACAAGTAGTTACAGAGAGATACCCACCCCATATACAGTCAGGTACGGGGAGATACCCACCCCATATACAGCCAGGCATGGAGAGAAATCCACCCATATACAGGCAGGTTCTGAGAGACACCCACACTATATACAGGGAGGGTATGGAGAGATACACACCATATACAGCCAGGTACCAAGAGATACCTGCCCCATGTACAGCCAGGTATAGAGAGAAATCCACCCATATACAGGCAGGTTCTGAGAGACACCCACACTATATACAGGGAGGGTATGGAGAGATACACACCATATACAGCCAGGTACCAAGAGATACCTGCCCCATGTACAGGCAGGTATGGAGATATACCCAACCCATATACAGCCAGGTACGGAGAGATAATCACTCCATATACAGGTAGGGTATTGAGAGATACCCACCCCATATACAGGCAGGTATGGAGAGATATCCACCCATAGACAGGGAAGTACGGAGAGATACCAACACCATATGCAGGCGGGGTATGGAGAGATACCCACCCCATATACAGGCAGGAGTGGAGAGATACCCACTACATAAACAGCCAGGGTACGGAGAGATACCCACCCCATATACAGGCAGGAATGGAGAGATATCCAGCCCATATACATGCAGGGTATTGAAAGATACCACACCCATATACAGGCAGGGTATGGAGAGATACCCATTCCAGATACAGGCAGGGCATGGAGAGATACCCACTCCATATACAGGCAGGGTATGGAGAGATACAGACCCCATGTACAGGCAGGGTCTGGAGAGATACCCACCCCATATACAGGCAGGGTATTGAGAGACACCCACCACATGTACAGCCAGATACGGAGAGATACCAACCCCATATACAACCAGGTATGGAGAGATACCCACCCCATATACAAGTAGTTACAGAGAGATACCCACCCCATATACAGTCAGGTACGGGGAGATACCCACCCCATATACAGCCAGGTATGGAGAGAAATCCACCCATATACAGGCAGGTATAGAGAGATATCCACCCCATATAAAGCCAAGTATAGAGAGATACCCAACCCAGATACAGGTAGGTACAGAGAGATAACCACCACATTTACAGCCAGTTACGGACTGATACCCACCCCATCTACAGCCAGGTATGGAGAGATACCAACCGCATATAACAGGAATTTACGGAGAGATACCCACCCAATATACAGCGAGGTACGGAGAGGTACCCACCCCATATATAGCCAGGTATGGAGGGATATCCACCCATATACAGGCAGGTTCTGAGAGTCACCCACACAATATACAGGGAGTTCATGGAGAGATACACACACCATATACAGCCAGGTACAAAGCGATACCCACCCCATGTAGAGCCAGGTATGGAGAGATACCCACCCCATATACAGGCAGGGTATGGAGAGATACCCACCCAATATACAGGCAGGGTATGGAGAGACACCCATTCCAGATACAGGCAGGGCATGGAGACATACCCACCCCATATACAGGCAAGGAATGGAGAGATGACCACACCATATTCCGGCAGTGTATGGAGAGATACTCACTCCGCATACAGGCAGGGTATGGAGAGGAACCCACTCCATATACAGGTCAGTTATGGAGATATACCCAACTCATATACAGCCAGGTATGGAGAGACACCCATTCCAGATACAGGCAGGGCATGGAGACATACCCACCCCATATACAGGCAGGGTATGCAGAGATGCCCACCCCATATGCAGGCGGGGTATGGAGAGATACCCATCCCATATACAGGCAGGGTATGGAGAGATATCAACCCCATATACAGGAAGGTACGGAGAGATACCCAACCCATATAGAGCCAGGTATGTATAGATATGCAACCCATTTACATCCAGATATGGAAAGATACCGACCCCATTTACAGCCAGGTACGGAGAGATACCAACTCCATATAGAGGCAGGGTACAGAGAGATACCCACCCCATATACAGGCAGGAATGGAGAGATATCCAGCCCATATACATGCAGGGTATTGAGAGATACCCCACCCATATAGAGGCAGGGAATGGAGAGATACCCACCCCATATACAGGCAGGGTATGGATAGATACCCACTACATAAACAGGCAGAGTACAGAGAGATACCCACCCATATACAGGCAGGAATGGAGAGATATCCAGCCCATATACATGCAGGGTATTGAGAGATACCCAACCCAGATACAGGTAGGTACGGAGAGATAACCACCCCATTTACAGCCAGGTACGGAGAGATACCAACCGCATATAACAGGAAGTCACGGAGAGATATCCACCCAATATACAGTGAGGTACGGAGAGGTACCCACCCCATATATAGCCAGGTATGGAGGGATATCCACCCATATACAGGCAGGTTCTGAGAGACACCCACACAATAAACAGGGAGGGCATGGAGAGATACACACTCCATATACAACCAGGTACAAAGCGATACCCACCCCATGTAGAGCCAGGTATGGAGAGATACCCACCACATATACAGGTAGGTACAGAGAGATACTCACCCCATATACAGGCAGGTACGGATAGATAAGCACCCGATATACATCCAGGTATGGAAAGATACCCACCCCATATACAGGCAAGGTATGGAGAGATACCCACCCAATATGCAGGCAGGGTATGGAGAGATACCCACCCCATATACAGGCAGGGAATGGAGAGATGACCACACCATATTCCGGCAGTGTATGGAGAGATACTCACTCCACATACAGGCAGGGTATGGAGAGGAACCCACTCCATATACAGGCCAGTTATGGAGATATACCCAACCCATATACAGCCAGGTATGGGGAGATAACCACTCCATATACAGGTAGGGTATTGAGAGATACCCACCCCATATACAGGCAGGTATGGAGAGATACCCACCCTATATACAGGCAGGTATGGAGATATACCCAACCCATATACAGCCAGGTACGGAGAGATAACTACTCCATATACAGGTAGGGTATTGAGAGATACCCACCCCATATACAGGCAGGTATGGAGAGATATCCACCCATAGACAGGTAAGTACGGAGAGATACCAACACCATATGCAGTACGGTACGGAGAGATACCCAGTACACATACAGGCAGAGTTTGGAGAGATACGAACCACATATACAGACTGGTATGGAGAGATACACACTCCATATACAGGCAGGGTATGGGCAGATACCCACCCCATATAGAGCCAGGTATGGAGAGATACCCAACCCATATACAGGTAGATACGGAGAGATGGAGAGATAGTTACTCCATATACAGGCAGCGTATGGAGAAGTACCCACTCCATATACAGGCCAGTTATGGAGATATACCCAACCCATATACAGTCAGGTACGGAGAAATACCCACTCCATTTATAGGCAGGGTATGGACAGATACCCACCCCATATAAAGCCAGGTACGGAAAGATACACACTCCATATTCAGGCAGGGTATGCAGAGATGCCCACCCCATATGCAGGCAGGGTATGGAGAGATACCCACCCCATATACAGGCAGGAGTGGAGAGATACCCACTACATAAACAGCCAGGGTACGGAGAGATACCCACCCCATATACAGGCAGGAATGGAGAGATATCCAGCCCATATACATGCAGGGTATTGAAAGATACCACACCCATATACAGGCAGGGTATGGAGAAATACTCACTCCACATACAGGCAGGGTATGGAGAGGTACCCACTCCATATACAGGCCAGTTATGGAGATATACCCAACCCATATACAGCTAGGTATGGAGAGATAACCACTCCATATACAGGTAGGGTAGTGAGAGATAACCACCCCATATACAGGCAGGTATGGAGAGGTACCCACCCTATATACTGGCAAGTATGGAGAGATACCCACCCCATTTACAGGCAGGTATGCAGAGATATCCACCCATAGACAGGGAAGTCGGAGGTAGGGTAGTGAGAGATACCATCAGCATATGCAGTACGGTACGGAGAGATACCCAGTACACATACAGGCAGAGTATGGAGAGATACCCACTGCATATACAGGTTGGTACGGAGAGATACACATTCCATATACAGGCAGGGTATGGAGAGGTACCCACCCATATACAGGCAGGTATAGAGAGATATCCACCCCATATAAAGCCAAGTATAGAGAGATACCCAACCCAGATACAGGTAGGTACAGAGAGATAACCACCACATTTACAGCCAGTTACGGACTGATACCCACCCCATCTACAGCCAGGTATGGAGAGATACCAACCGCATATAACAGGAATTTACGGAGAGATACCCACCCAATATACAGCGAGGTACGGAGAGGTACCCACCCCATATATAGCCAGGTATGGAGGGATATCCACCCATATACAGGCAGGTTCTGAGAGTCACCCACACAATAAACAGGGAGTTCATGGAGAGATACACGCACCATATACAGCCAGGTACAAAGCGATACCCACCCCATGTAGAGCCAGGTATGGAGAGATACCCACCCCATATACAGGCAGGGTATGGAGAGATACCCACCCAATATACAGGCAGGGTATGGAGAGACACCCATTCCAGATACAGGCAGGGCATGGAGACATACCCACCCCATATACAGGCAAGGAATGGAGAGATGACCACACCATATTCCGGCAGTGTATGGAGAGATACTCACTCCGCATACAGGCAGGGTATGGAGAGGAACCCACTCCATATACAGGTCAGTTATGGAGATATACCCAACTCATATACAGCCAGGTATGGAGAGATAACCACTCCATATACAGGTAGGGTATGGACAGATACCCACCCCATATACAGGCAGGGTATGGAGAGATACCCACCGAATATACAGGCAGGGTATGGAGAGACACCCATTCCAGATACAGGCAGGGCATGGAGACATACCCACCCCATATACAGGCAGGGTATGCAGAGATGCCCACCCCATATGCAGGCGGGGTATGGAGAGATACCCACCCCATATACAGGCAGGGTATGGAGAGATATCAACCCCATATACAGGAAGGTACGGAGAGATACCCAACCCATATAGAGCCAGGTATGTATAGATATGCAACCCATTTACATCCAGATATGGAAAGATACCGACCCCATATACAGCCAGGTACGGAGAGATACCAACTCCATATAGAGGCAGGGTACAGAGAGATACTCACCCCATATACAGGCAGGAATGGAGAGATATCCAGCCCATATACATGCAGGGTATTGAGAGATACCCCACCCATATAGAGGCAGGGAATGGAGAGATACCCACCCCATATACAGGCAGGGTATGGATAGATACCCACTACATAAACAGGCAGGGTATTGAGAGATACCCAACCCAGATACAGGTAGGTACGGAGAGATAACCACCCCATTTACAGCCAGTTACGGACAGATACCCACCCCATCTACAGCCAGGTACGGAGAGATACCAACCGCATATAACAGGAAGTCACGGAGAGATATCCACCCAATATACAGTGAGGTACGGAGAGGTACCCACCCCATATATAGCCAGGTATGGAGGGATATCCACCCATATACAGGCAGGTTCTGAGAGACACCCACACAATAAAGAAGGAGGGCATGGAGAGATACACACTCCATATACAACCAGGTACAAAGCGATACCCACCCCATGTAGAGCCAGGTATGGAGAGATACCCACCCCATATACAGGCAGGGTATGGAGAGATACCCACCCCATATGCAGGCAGGGTATGGAGAGGTACCCACTCCAAATACAGGCCAGTTATGGAGATATACCCAACCCATATACAGCCAGGTATGGAGAGATAACCACTCCATATACAGATAGGGTATGCAGAGATGCCCACCCCATATGCAGGCGGGGTATGGAGAGATACACACCCCATATACAGGCAGGGTATGGAGAGATATCAACCCCATATACAGGAAGGTACGGAGAGATACCCAACCCATATAGAGCCAGGTATGTATAGATATGCAACCCATTTACATCCAGATATGGAAAGATACCCACCCCATATACAGGCAGGGTATGGAGAGATACCCATTCCATAAACAGGCAGGGTACGGAGAGATACCCACCCCATGTACAGGCAGGAATGGAGAGATATCCAGCCCATATACATGCAGGGTATTGAGAGATACCACACCCATATACAGGCAGGGTATGGAGAGATACCCATTCCAGATACAGGCAGGGCATGGAGAGATACCCACTCATTAAACAGGCAGGGTACGGAGAGATACAGTCCCCATGTACAGGCAGGGTCTGGAGAGATACCCACCCCATATACAGGCAGGGTATTGAGAGACACCCACCACATGTACAGCCAGATACGGAGAGATACCAACCCCATATACAACCAGGTATGGAGAGATACCCACCCCATATACAAGTAGTTACAGAGAGATACCCACCCCATATACAGTCAGGTACGGGGAGATACCCACCCCATATACAGCCAGGCATGGAGAGAAATCCACCCATATACAGGCAGGTTCTGAGAGACACCCACACTATATACAGGGAGGGTATGGAGAGATACACACCATATACAGCCAGGTACCAAGAGATACCTGCCCCATGTACAGCCAGGTATAGAGAGAAATCCACCCATATACAGGCAGGTTCTGAGAGACACCCACACTATATACAGGGAGGGTATGGAGAGATACACACCATATACAGCCAGGTACCAAGAGATACCTGCCCCATGTACAGGCAGGTATGGAGATATACCCAACCCATATACAGCCAGGTACGGAGAGATAATCACTCCATATACAGGTAGGGTATTGAGAGATACCCACCCCATATACAGGCAGGTATGGAGAGATATCCACCCATAGACAGGGAAGTACGGAGAGATACCAACACCATATGCAGGCGGGGTATGGAGAGATACCCACCCCATATACAGGCAGGAGTGGAGAGATACCCACTACATAAACAGCCAGGGTACGGAGAGATACCCACCCCATATACAGGCAGGAATGGAGAGATATCCAGCCCATATACATGCAGGGTATTGAAAGATACCACACCCATATACAGGCAGGGTATGGAGAGATACCCATTCCAGATACAGGCAGGGCATGGAGAGATACCCACTCCATATACAGGCAGGGTATGGAGAGATACAGACCCCATGTACAGGCAGGGTCTGGAGAGATACCCACCCCATATACAGGCAGGGTATTGAGAGACACCCACCACATGTACAGCCAGATACGGAGAGATACCAACCCCATATACAACCAGGTATGGAGAGATACCCACCCCATATACAAGTAGTTACAGAGAGATACCCACCCCATATACAGTCAGGTACGGGGAGATACCCACCCCATATACAGCCAGGTATGGAGAGAAATCCACCCATATACAGGCAGGTATAGAGAGATATCCACCCCATATAAAGCCAAGTATAGAGAGATACCCAACCCAGATACAGGTAGGTACAGAGAGATAACCACCACATTTACAGCCAGTTACGGACTGATACCCACCCCATCTACAGCCAGGTATGGAGAGATACCAACCGCATATAACAGGAATTTACGGAGAGATACCCACCCAATATACAGCGAGGTACGGAGAGGTACCCACCCCATATATAGCCAGGTATGGAGGGATATCCACCCATATACAGGCAGGTTCTGAGAGTCACCCACACAATATACAGGGAGTTCATGGAGAGATACACACACCATATACAGCCAGGTACAAAGCGATACCCACCCCATGTAGAGCCAGGTATGGAGAGATACCCACCCCATATACAGGCAGGGTATGGAGAGATACCCACCCAATATACAGGCAGGGTATGGAGAGACACCCATTCCAGATACAGGCAGGGCATGGAGACATACCCACCCCATATACAGGCAAGGAATGGAGAGATGACCACACCATATTCCGGCAGTGTATGGAGAGATACTCACTCCGCATACAGGCAGGGTATGGAGAGGAACCCACTCCATATACAGGTCAGTTATGGAGATATACCCAACTCATATACAGCCAGGTATGGAGAGACACCCATTCCAGATACAGGCAGGGCATGGAGACATACCCACCCCATATACAGGCAGGGTATGCAGAGATGCCCACCCCATATGCAGGCGGGGTATGGAGAGATACCCATCCCATATACAGGCAGGGTATGGAGAGATATCAACCCCATATACAGGAAGGTACGGAGAGATACCCAACCCATATAGAGCCAGGTATGTATAGATATGCAACCCATTTACATCCAGATATGGAAAGATACCGACCCCATTTACAGCCAGGTACGGAGAGATACCAACTCCATATAGAGGCAGGGTACAGAGAGATACCCACCCCATATACAGGCAGGATGGAGAGATATCCAGCCCATATACATGCAGGGTATTGAGAGATACCCCACCCATATAGAGGCAGGGAATGGAGAGATACCCACCCCATATACAGGCAGGGTATGGATAGATACCCACTACATAAACAGGCAGAGTACAGAGAGATACCCACCCATATACAGGCAGGAATGGAGAGATATCCAGCCCATATACATGCAGGGTATTGAGAGATACCCAACCCAGATACAGGTAGGTACGGAGAGATAACCACCCCATTTACAGCCAGGTACGGAGAGATACCAACCGCATATAACAGGAAGTCACGGAGAGATATCCACCCAATATACAGTGAGGTACGGAGAGGTACCCACCCCATATATAGCCAGGTATGGAGGGATATCCACCCATATACAGGCAGGTTCTGAGAGACACCCACACAATAAACAGGGAGGGCATGGAGAGATACACACTCCATATACAACCAGGTACAAAGCGATACCCACCCCATGTAGAGCCAGGTATGGAGAGATACCCACCACATATACAGGTAGGTACAGAGAGATACTCACCCCATATACAGGCAGGTACGGATAGATAAGCACCCGATATACATCCAGGTATGGAAAGATACCCACCCCATATACAGGCAAGGTATGGAGAGATACCCACCCAATATGCAGGCAGGGTATGGAGAGATACCCACCCCATATACAGGCAGGGAATGGAGAGATGACCACACCATATTCCGGCAGTGTATGGAGAGATACTCACTCCACATACAGGCAGGGTATGGAGAGGAACCCACTCCATATACAGGCCAGTTATGGAGATATACCCAACCCATATACAGCCAGGTATGGGGAGATAACCACTCCATATACAGGTAGGGTATTGAGAGATACCCACCCCATATACAGGCAGGTATGGAGAGATACCCACCCTATATACAGGCAGGTATGGAGATATACCCAACCCATATACAGCCAGGTACGGAGAGATAACTACTCCATATACAGGTAGGGTATTGAGAGATACCCACCCCATATACAGGCAGGTATGGAGAGATATCCACCCATAGACAGGTAAGTACGGAGAGATACCAACACCATATGCAGTACGGTACGGAGAGATACCCAGTACACATACAGGCAGAGTTTGGAGAGATACGAACCACATATACAGACTGGTATGGAGAGATACACACTCCATATACAGGCAGGGTATGGGCAGATACCCACCCCATATAGAGCCAGGTATGGAGAGATACCCAACCCATATACAGGTAGATACGGAGAGATGGAGAGATAGTTACTCCATATACAGGCAGCGTATGGAGAAGTACCCACTCCATATACAGGCCAGTTATGGAGATATACCCAACCCATATACAGTCAGGTACGGAGAAATACCCACTCCATTTATAGGCAGGGTATGGACAGATACCCACCCCATATAAAGCCAGGTACGGAAAGATACACACTCCATATTCAGGCAGGGTATGCAGAGATGCCCACCCCATATGCAGGCAGGGTATGGAGAGATACCCACCCCATATACAGGCAGGAGTGGAGAGATACCCACTACATAAACAGCCAGGGTACGGAGAGATACCCACCCCATATACAGGCAGGAATGGAGAGATATCCAGCCCATATACATGCAGGGTATTGAAAGATACCACACCCATATACAGGCAGGGTATGGAGAAATACTCACTCCACATACAGGCAGGGTATGGAGAGGTACCCACTCCATATACAGGCCAGTTATGGAGATATACCCAACCCATATACAGCTAGGTATGGAGAGATAACCACTCCATATACAGGTAGGGTAGTGAGAGATAACCACCCCATATACAGCCAGGCATGGAGAGAAATCCACCCATATACAGGCAGGTTCTGAGAGACACCCACACTATATACAGGGAGGGTATGGAGAGATACACACCATATACAGCCAGGTACCAAGAGATACCTGCCCCATGTACAGCCAGGTATAGAGAGAAATCCACCCATATACAGGCAGGTTCTGAGAGACACCCACACTATATACAGGGAGGGTATGGAGAGATACACACCATATACAGCCAGGTACCAAGAGATACCTGCCCCATGTACAGGCAGGTATGGAGATATACCCAACCCATATACAGCCAGGTACGGAGAGATAATCACTCCATATACAGGTAGGGTATTGAGAGATACCCACCCCATATACAGGCAGGTATGGAGAGATATCCACCCATAGACAGGGAAGTACGGAGAGATACCAACACCATATGCAGGCGGGGTATGGAGAGATACCCACCCCATATACAGGCAGGAGTGGAGAGATACCCACTACATAAACAGCCAGGGTACGGAGAGATACCCACCCCATATACAGGCAGGAATGGAGAGATATCCAGCCCATATACATGCAGGGTATTGAAAGATACCACACCCATATACAGGCAGGGTATGGAGAGATACCCATTCCAGATACAGGCAGGGCATGGAGAGATACCCACTCCATATACAGGCAGGGTATGGAGAGATACAGACCCCATGTACAGGCAGGGTCTGGAGAGATACCCACCCCATATACAGGCAGGGTATTGAGAGACACCCACCACATGTACAGCCAGATACGGAGAGATACCAACCCCATATACAACCAGGTATGGAGAGATACCCACCCCATATACAAGTAGTTACAGAGAGATACCCACCCCATATACAGTCAGGTACGGGGAGATACCCACCCCATATACAGCCAGGTATGGAGAGAAATCCACCCATATACAGGCAGGTATAGAGAGATATCCACCCCATATAAAGCCAAGTATAGAGAGATACCCAACCCAGATACAGGTAGGTACAGAGAGATAACCACCACATTTACAGCCAGTTACGGACTGATACCCACCCCATCTACAGCCAGGTATGGAGAGATACCAACCGCATATAACAGGAATTTACGGAGAGATACCCACCCAATATACAGCGAGGTACGGAGAGGTACCCACCCCATATATAGCCAGGTATGGAGGGATATCCACCCATATACAGGCAGGTTCTGAGAGTCACCCACACAATATACAGGGAGTTCATGGAGAGATACACACACCATATACAGCCAGGTACAAAGCGATACCCACCCCATGTAGAGCCAGGTATGGAGAGATACCCACCCCATATACAGGCAGGGTATGGAGAGATACCCACCCAATATACAGGCAGGGTATGGAGAGACACCCATTCCAGATACAGGCAGGGCATGGAGACATACCCACCCCATATACAGGCAAGGAATGGAGAGATGACCACACCATATTCCGGCAGTGTATGGAGAGATACTCACTCCGCATACAGGCAGGGTATGGAGAGGAACCCACTCCATATACAGGTCAGTTATGGAGATATACCCAACTCATATACAGCCAGTTATGGAGAGACACCCATTCCAGATACAGGCAGGGCATGGAGACATACCCACCCCATATACAGGCAGGGTATGCAGAGATGCCCACCCCATATGCAGGCGGGGTATGGAGAGATACCCATCCCATATACAGGCAGGGTATGGAGAGATATCAACCCCATATACAGGAAGGTACGGAGAGATACCCAACCCATATAGAGCCAGGTATGTATAGATATGCAACCCATTTACATCCAGATATGGAAAGATACCGACCCCATTTACAGCCAGGTACGGAGAGATACCAACTCCATATAGAGGCAGGGTACAGAGAGATACCCACCCCATATACAGGCAGGAATGGAGAGATATCCAGCCCATATACATGCAGGGTATTGAGAGATACCCCACCCATATAGAGGCAGGGAATGGAGAGATACCCACCCCATATACAGGCAGGGTATGGATAGATACCCACTACATAAACAGGCAGAGTACAGAGAGATACCCACCCATATACAGGCAGGAATGGAGAGATATCCAGCCCATATACATGCAGGGTATTGAGAGATACCCAACCCAGATACAGGTAGGTACGGAGAGATAACCACCCCATTTACAGCCAGGTACGGAGAGATACCAACCGCATATAACAGGAAGTCACGGAGAGATATCCACCCAATATACAGTGAGGTACGGAGAGGTACCCACCCCATATATAGCCAGGTATGGAGGGATATCCACCCATATACAGGCAGGTTCTGAGAGACACCCACACAATAAACAGGGAGGGCATGGAGAGATACACACTCCATATACAACCAGGTACAAAGCGATACCCACCCCATGTAGAGCCAGGTATGGAGAGATACCCACCACATATACAGGTAGGTACAGAGAGATACTCACCCCATATACAGGCAGGTACGGATAGATAAGCACCCGATATACATCCAGGTATGGAAAGATACCCACCCCATATACAGGCAAGGTATGGAGAGATACCCACCCAATATGCAGGCAGGGTATGGAGAGATACCCACCCCATATACAGGCAGGGAATGGAGAGATGACCACACCATATTCCGGCAGTGTATGGAGAGATACTCACTCCACATACAGGCAGGGTATGGAGAGGAACCCACTCCATATACAGGCCAGTTATGGAGATATACCCAACCCATATACAGCCAGGTATGGGGAGATAACCACTCCATATACAGGTAGGGTATTGAGAGATACCCACCCCATATACAGGCAGGTATGGAGAGATACCCACCCTATATACAGGCAGGTATGGAGATATACCCAACCCATATACAGCCAGGTACGGAGAGATAACTACTCCATATACAGGTAGGGTATTGAGAGATACCCACCCCATATACAGGCAGGTATGGAGAGATATCCACCCATAGACAGGTAAGTACGGAGAGATACCAACACCATATGCAGTACGGTACGGAGAGATACCCAGTACACATACAGGCAGAGTTTGGAGAGATACGAACCACATATACAGACTGGTATGGAGAGATACACACTCCATATACAGGCAGGGTATGGGCAGATACCCACCCCATATAGAGCCAGGTATGGAGAGATACCCAACCCATATACAGGTAGATACGGAGAGATGGAGAGATAGTTACTCCATATACAGGCAGCGTATGGAGAAGTACCCACTCCATATACAGGCCAGTTATGGAGATATACCCAACCCATATACAGTCAGGTACGGAGAAATACCCACTCCATTTATAGGCAGGGTATGGACAGATACCCACCCCATATAAAGCCAGGTACGGAAAGATACACACTCCATATTCAGGCAGGGTATGCAGAGATGCCCACCCCATATGCAGGCAGGGTATGGAGAGATACCCACCCCATATACAGGCAGGAGTGGAGAGATACCCACTACATAAACAGCCAGGGTACGGAGAGATACCCACCCCATATACAGGCAGGAATGGAGAGATATCCAGCCCATATACATGCAGGGTATTGAAAGATACCACACCCATATACAGGCAGGGTATGGAGAAATACTCACTCCACATACAGGCAGGGTATGGAGAGGTACCCACTCCATATACAGGCCAGTTATGGAGATATACCCAACCCATATACAGCTAGGTATGGAGAGATAACCACTCCATATACAGGTAGGGTAGTGAGAGATAACCACCCCATATACAGGCAGGTATGGAGAGGTACCCACCCTATATACTGGCAAGTATGGAGAGATACCCACCCCATTTACAGGCAGGTATGCAGAGATATCCACCCATAGACAGGGAAGTCGGAGGTAGGGTAGTGAGAGATACCATCAGCATATGCAGTACGGTACGGAGAGATACCCAGTACACATACAGGCAGAGTATGGAGAGATACCCACTGCATATACAGGTTGGTACGGAGAGATACACATTCCATATACAGGCAGGGTATGGAGAGGTACCCACCCATATACAGGCAGGTATAGAGAGATATCCACCCCATATAAAGCCAAGTATAGAGAGATACCCAACCCAGATACAGGTAGGTACAGAGAGATAACCACCACATTTACAGCCAGTTACGGACTGATACCCACCCCATCTACAGCCAGGTATGGAGAGATACCAACCGCATATAACAGGAATTTACGGAGAGATACCCACCCAATATACAGCGAGGTACGGAGAGGTACCCACCCCATATATAGCCAGGTATGGAGGGATATCCACCCATATACAGGCAGGTTCTGAGAGTCACCCACACAATAAACAGGGAGTTCATGGAGAGATACACGCACCATATACAGCCAGGTACAAAGCGATACCCACCCCATGTAGAGCCAGGTATGGAGAGATACCCACCCCATATACAGGCAGGGTATGGAGAGATACCCACCCAATATACAGGCAGGGTATGGAGAGACACCCATTCCAGATACAGGCAGGGCATGGAGACATACCCACCCCATATACAGGCAAGGAATGGAGAGATGACCACACCATATTCCGGCAGTGTATGGAGAGATACTCACTCCGCATACAGGCAGGGTATGGAGAGGAACCCACTCCATATACAGGTCAGTTATGGAGATATACCCAACTCATATACAGCCAGGTATGGAGAGATAACCACTCCATATACAGGTAGGGTATGGACAGATACCCACCCCATATACAGGCAGGGTATGGAGAGATACCCACCGAATATACAGGCAGGGTATGGAGAGACACCCATTCCAGATACAGGCAGGGCATGGAGACATACCCACCCCATATACAGGCAGGGTATGCAGAGATGCCCACCCCATATGCAGGCGGGGTATGGAGAGATACCCACCCCATATACAGGCAGGGTATGGAGAGATATCAACCCCATATACAGGAAGGTACGGAGAGATACCCAACCCATATAGAGCCAGGTATGTATAGATATGCAACCCATTTACATCCAGATATGGAAAGATACCGACCCCATATACAGCCAGGTACGGAGAGATACCAACTCCATATAGAGGCAGGGTACAGAGAGATACTCACCCCATATACAGGCAGGAATGGAGAGATATCCAGCCCATATACATGCAGGGTATTGAGAGATACCCCACCCATATAGAGGCAGGGAATGGAGAGATACCCACCCCATATACAGGCAGGGTATGGATAGATACCCACTACATAAACAGGCAGGGTATTGAGAGATACCCAACCCAGATACAGGTAGGTACGGAGAGATAACCACCCCATTTACAGCCAGTTACGGACAGATACCCACCCCATCTACAGCCAGGTACGGAGAGATACCAACCGCATATAACAGGAAGTCACGGAGAGATATCCACCCAATATACAGTGAGGTACGGAGAGGTACCCACCCCATATATAGCCAGGTATGGAGGGATATCCACCCATATACAGGCAGGTTCTGAGAGACACCCACACAATAAAGAAGGAGGGCATGGAGAGATACACACTCCATATACAACCAGGTACAAAGCGATACCCACCCCATGTAGAGCCAGGTATGGAGAGATACCCACCCCATATACAGGCAGGGTATGGAGAGATACCCACCCCATATGCAGGCAGGGTATGGAGAGGTACCCACTCCAAATACAGGCCAGTTATGGAGATATACCCAACCCATATACAGCCAGGTATGGAGAGATAACCACTCCATATACAGATAGGGTATGCAGAGATGCCCACCCCATATGCAGGCGGGGTATGGAGAGATACACACCCCATATACAGGCAGGGTATGGAGAGATATCAACCCCATATACAGGAAGGTACGGAGAGATACCCAACCCATATAGAGCCAGGTATGTATAGATATGCAACCCATTTACATCCAGATATGGAAAGATACCCACCCCATATACAGGCAGGGTATGGAGAGATACCCATTCCATAAACAGGCAGGGTACGGAGAGATACCCACCCCATGTACAGGCAGGAATGGAGAGATATCCAGCCCATATACATGCAGGGTATTGAGAGATACCACACCCATATACAGGCAGGGTATGGAGAGATACCCATTCCAGATACAGGCAGGGCATGGAGAGATACCCACTCATTAAACAGGCAGGGTACGGAGAGATACAGTCCCCATGTACAGGCAGGGTCTGGAGAGATACCCACCCCATATACAGGCAGGGTATTGAGAGACACCCACCACATGTACAGCCAGATACGGAGAGATACCAACCCCATATACAACCAGGTATGGAGAGATACCCACCCCATATACAAGTAGTTACAGAGAGATACCCACCCCATATACAGTCAGGTACGGGGAGATACCCACCCCATATACAGCCAGGCATGGAGAGAAATCCACCCATATACAGGCAGGTTCTGAGAGACACCCACACTATATACAGGGAGGGTATGGAGAGATACACACCATATACAGCCAGGTACCAAGAGATACCTGCCCCATGTACAGCCAGGTATAGAGAGAAATCCACCCATATACAGGCAGGTTCTGAGAGACACCCACACTATATACAGGGAGGGTATGGAGAGATACACACCATATACAGCCAGGTACCAAGAGATACCTGCCCCATGTACAGGCAGGTATGGAGATATACCCAACCCATATACAGCCAGGTACGGAGAGATAATCACTCCATATACAGGTAGGGTATTGAGAGATACCCACCCCATATACAGGCAGGTATGGAGAGATATCCACCCATAGACAGGGAAGTACGGAGAGATACCAACACCATATGCAGGCGGGGTATGGAGAGATACCCACCCCATATACAGGCAGGAGTGGAGAGATACCCACTACATAAACAGCCAGGGTACGGAGAGATACCCACCCCATATACAGGCAGGAATGGAGAGATATCCAGCCCATATACATGCAGGGTATTGAAAGATACCACACCCATATACAGGCAGGGTATGGAGAGATACCCATTCCAGATACAGGCAGGGCATGGAGAGATACCCACTCCATATACAGGCAGGGTATGGAGAGATACAGACCCCATGTACAGGCAGGGTCTGGAGAGATACCCACCCCATATACAGGCAGGGTATTGAGAGACACCCACCACATGTACAGCCAGATACGGAGAGATACCAACCCCATATACAACCAGGTATGGAGAGATACCCACCCCATATACAAGTAGTTACAGAGAGATACCCACCCCATATACAGTCAGGTACGGGGAGATACCCACCCCATATACAGCCAGGTATGGAGAGAAATCCACCCATATACAGGCAGGTATAGAGAGATATCCACCCCATATAAAGCCAAGTATAGAGAGATACCCAACCCAGATACAGGTAGGTACAGAGAGATAACCACCACATTTACAGCCAGTTACGGACTGATACCCACCCCATCTACAGCCAGGTATGGAGAGATACCAACCGCATATAACAGGAATTTACGGAGAGATACCCACCCAATATACAGCGAGGTACGGAGAGGTACCCACCCCATATATAGCCAGGTATGGAGGGATATCCACCCATATACAGGCAGGTTCTGAGAGTCACCCACACAATATACAGGGAGTTCATGGAGAGATACACACACCATATACAGCCAGGTACAAAGCGATACCCACCCCATGTAGAGCCAGGTATGGAGAGATACCCACCCCATATACAGGCAGGGTATGGAGAGATACCCACCCAATATACAGGCAGGGTATGGAGAGACACCCATTCCAGATACAGGCAGGGCATGGAGACATACCCACCCCATATACAGGCAAGGAATGGAGAGATGACCACACCATATTCCGGCAGTGTATGGAGAGATACTCACTCCGCATACAGGCAGGGTATGGAGAGGAACCCACTCCATATACAGGTCAGTTATGGAGATATACCCAACTCATATACAGCCAGGTATGGAGAGACACCCATTCCAGATACAGGCAGGGCATGGAGACATACCCACCCCATATACAGGCAGGGTATGCAGAGATGCCCACCCCATATGCAGGCGGGGTATGGAGAGATACCCATCCCATATACAGGCAGGGTATGGAGAGATATCAACCCCATATACAGGAAGGTACGGAGAGATACCCAACCCATATAGAGCCAGGTATGTATAGATATGCAACCCATTTACATCCAGATATGGAAAGATACCGACCCCATTTACAGCCAGGTACGGAGAGATACCAACTCCATATAGAGGCAGGGTACAGAGAGATACCCACCCCATATACAGGCAGGAATGGAGAGATATCCAGCCCATATACATGCAGGGTATTGAGAGATACCCCACCCATATAGAGGCAGGGAATGGAGAGATACCCACCCCATATACAGGCAGGGTATGGATAGATACCCACTACATAAACAGGCAGAGTACAGAGAGATACCCACCCATATACAGGCAGGAATGGAGAGATATCCAGCCCATATACATGCAGGGTATTGAGAGATACCCAACCCAGATACAGGTAGGTACGGAGAGATAACCACCCCATTTACAGCCAGGTACGGAGAGATACCAACCGCATATAACAGGAAGTCACGGAGAGATATCCACCCAATATACAGTGAGGTACGGAGAGGTACCCACCCCATATATAGCCAGGTATGGAGGGATATCCACCCATATACAGGCAGGTTCTGAGAGACACCCACACAATAAACAGGGAGGGCATGGAGAGATACACACTCCATATACAACCAGGTACAAAGCGATACCCACCCCATGTAGAGCCAGGTATGGAGAGATACCCACCACATATACAGGTAGGTACAGAGAGATACTCACCCCATATACAGGCAGGTACGGATAGATAAGCACCCGATATACATCCAGGTATGGAAAGATACCCACCCCATATACAGGCAAGGTATGGAGAGATACCCACCCAATATGCAGGCAGGGTATGGAGAGATACCCACCCCATATACAGGCAGGGAATGGAGAGATGACCACACCATATTCCGGCAGTGTATGGAGAGATACTCACTCCACATACAGGCAGGGTATGGAGAGGAACCCACTCCATATACAGGCCAGTTATGGAGATATACCCAACCCATATACAGCCAGGTATGGGGAGATAACCACTCCATATACAGGTAGGGTATTGAGAGATACCCACCCCATATACAGGCAGGTATGGAGAGATACCCACCCTATATACAGGCAGGTATGGAGATATACCCAACCCATATACAGCCAGGTACGGAGAGATAACTACTCCATATACAGGTAGGGTATTGAGAGATACCCACCCCATATACAGGCAGGTATGGAGAGATATCCACCCATAGACAGGTAAGTACGGAGAGATACCAACACCATATGCAGTACGGTACGGAGAGATACCCAGTACACATACAGGCAGAGTTTGGAGAGATACGAACCACATATACAGACTGGTATGGAGAGATACACACTCCATATACAGGCAGGGTATGGGCAGATACCCACCCCATATAGAGCCAGGTATGGAGAGATACCCAACCCATATACAGGTAGATACGGAGAGATGGAGAGATAGTTACTCCATATACAGGCAGCGTATGGAGAAGTACCCACTCCATATACAGGCCAGTTATGGAGATATACCCAACCCATATACAGTCAGGTACGGAGAAATACCCACTCCATTTATAGGCAGGGTATGGACAGATACCCACCCCATATAAAGCCAGGTACGGAAAGATACACACTCCATATTCAGGCAGGGTATGCAGAGATGCCCACCCCATATGCAGGCAGGGTATGGAGAGATACCCACCCCATATACAGGCAGGAGTGGAGAGATACCCACTACATAAACAGCCAGGGTACGGAGAGATACCCACCCCATATACAGGCAGGAATGGAGAGATATCCAGCCCATATACATGCAGGGTATTGAAAGATACCACACCCATATACAGGCAGGGTATGGAGAAATACTCACTCCACATACAGGCAGGGTATGGAGAGGTACCCACTCCATATACAGGCCAGTTATGGAGATATACCCAACCCATATACAGCTAGGTATGGAGAGATAACCACTCCATATACAGGTAGGGTAGTGAGAGATAACCACCCCATATACAGGCAGGTATGGAGAGGTACCCACCCTATATACTGGCAAGTATGGAGAGATACCCACCCCATTTACAGGCAGGTATGCAGAGATATCCACCCATAGACAGGGAAGTCGGAGGTAGGGTAGTGAGAGATACCATCAGCATATGCAGTACGGTACGGAGAGATACCCAGTACACATACAGGCAGAGTATGGAGAGATACCCACTGCATATACAGGTTGGTACGGAGAGATACACATTCCATATACAGGCAGGGTATGGGCAGATACCCACCCCATATAGAGCCAGGTATGGAGAGATACCCAACCCATATACAGGTAGATACGGAGAGATGGAGAGATAGTTACTCCATATACAGGCAGCATATGGAGAGGTACCCACTCCATATACAGGCCAGTTATGGAGATATACCCAACCCATATACAGTCAGGTACGGAGAAATACCCACTCCATTTACAGGCAGGGTATGGACAGATACCCACCCCATATAAAGCCAGGTACGGAAAGATACACACTCCATATTTAGGCAGGGTATGCAGAGATGCCCACCCCATATGCAGGCGGGGTATGGAGAGATACCACCCCATATACAGGCAGGAGTGGAGAGTTACCCACTACATAAACAGCCAGGGTACGGAGAGATACCCACCCCATATACAGGCAGGAATGGAGAGATATCCAGCCCATATACATGCAGGGTATTGAAAGATACCACACCCATATACAGGCAGGGTATGGAGAAATACTCACTCCACATACAGGCAGGGTATGGAGAGGTACCCACTCCATATACAGGCCAGTTATGGAGATATACCCAACCCATATACAGCCAGGTATGGAGAGATAACCACTCCATATACAGGTAGGGTAGTGAGAGATAACCACCCCATATACAGGCAGGTATGGAGAGATACCCACCCTATATACCGGCAAGTATGGAGAGATACCCACCCCATTTACAGGCAGGTATGCAGAGATATCCACCCATAGACAGGGAAGTCGGAGAGATACCATCAGCATATGCAGTACGGTACGGAGAGATACCCAGTACACATACAGGCAGAGTATGGAGAGATACCCACTGCATATACAGGTTGGTACGGAGAGATACACATTCCATATACAGGCAGGGTATGGAGAGGTACCCACTCCATATACAGGCCAGTTATGGAGATATACCCAACCATATACAGTCAGGTACGGAGAAATACCCACTCCATTTACAGGCAGGGTATGGACAGATACCCACCCCATATAAAGCCAGGTACGGAAAGATACACACTCCATATTCAGGCAGGGTATACAGAGATGCCCACCCCTTATGCAGGTGGGGTATGGAGAGATACCAACCCCATATACAGGCAGGGTATGGAGAGATATCAACCCCATATACAGGAAGGTACTGAGAGATACCCAACCCATATAGAGCCAGGTATGTATAGATATGCAACCCATTTACATCCAGATATGGAAAGATACCCACTCCATAAACAGGCAGGGTACGGAGGGATACCCACCCCATATACAGGCAGGAATGATGTGATATCCAGCCCATATACAGGCAGGGTATGGAAAGATACCCATTCCAGATACAGGCAGGGCATGGAGTGATACAGACCCCATGTACAGGCAGGGTCTGGAGAGATACCAACCATTATACAGTCAGGTACGGGGAGATACCCACCCCATATACAGGTAGGTTCTGAGAGACATCCACACCATATACAGGGAGGGTATGGAGAGATACACACCATATACAGCCAGGTATGGAGAGATACCCACCCCATATACAGGTAGGTACAGAGAGATACCCAACCCATATAGAGCCAGGTATGTATAGATATGCAACCCTATTTACAACCAGGTATGGAAAGATACACACCCCATATACAGGCAGGGTATGGAGAGATACCCACCCCATACACAGGCAGGGTATGGAGAGATACCCACTCCATAAACAGGCAGGGTATGGAGAGATATCCACCCCATATGAAGCCAGGTATGGAGAGATACCCAGCCCATATAACAGGAAGTTACGGGGAGATACCCACCCCATGTACAGGCAGGGTCTGGAGAGATACCCACCCCATATACAGGCAGGTTCTGAGAGATAACCACCCCATATACAGCCAGGAACGGATAGATACCCAACCCATGTACAGCCAGGTATGGAGAGATACTCACCCCATATACAGTCAGGTAAAATGACATATCAACACCATATACAGGCAGGGTACGGAGAGATACCCATTCCATATACATGCAGGCAGCGGGGAGATACCCAGCCCATATACAGGCAGGGTATGGAGAGATACCCAGTCCATATACAGGCAGGGCACGGAGAAATCCCCACCACGTATACAGGCAGGTTATGGAAGGATAACCACTCCATTTACAGCCAGGTATGGAAAGATACCCAGTCCATATAGAGGCTGTGTATGGAGAGATACCAGGTCCATATATAGGCAGGGTATTTAGAGATATCCACCCATATACAGGCAGGGTACGGAGAGATACCCACCCCATATACAGGCAAGTATTGAGAGATATCCGCCCCTTATACAGGCAGTGTATGGCCATATATTCAACCCATATGCAGGCAGGGTACAGAGAGATACCCACTCCCTATACAGGCAGTGTATGCAGAGATACCAACCCATGTATAGGCAGTGTATGGAGAGATAGACATTCCATGTACAGGCAAGCTATGGAGATTTACGCCCCCCATATACAGCCAGGAATGGAGAGAAACCCACCACATATACAGCCAGGTATGGACAGATACCCATCCCGTATACAGGTAGGTACGGAGAGATAACCACCCTGCATACAGCCAAGAACGGATAGATACCCACCTCAAATACAGCCAGGTATGGAGGGATACCGACCCCATATACAGCCAGGTATGGAGAGATACCCACCCCATATACAGGCAGGAGTGGAGAGATACCCACTACATAAACAGCCAGGGTACGGAGAGATACCCACCCCATATACAGGCAGGAATGGAGAGATATCCAGCCCATATACATGCAGGGTATTGAAAGATACCACACCCATATACAGGCAGGGTATGGAGAAATACTCACTCCACATACAGGCAGGGTATGGAGAGGTACCCACTCCATATACAGGCCAGTTATGGAGATATACCCAACCCATATACAGCCAGGTATGGAGAGATAACCACTCCATATACAGGTAGGGTAGTGAGAGATAACCACCCCATATACAGGCAGGTATGGAGAGGTACCCACCCTATATACTGGCAAGTATGGAGAGATACCCACCCCATTTACAGGCAGGTATGCAGAGATATCCACCCATAGACAGGGAAGTCGGAGGTAGGGTAGTGAGAGATACCATCAGCATATGCAGTACGGTACGGAGAGATACCCAGTACACATACAGGCAGAGTATGGAGAGATACCCACTGCATATACAGGTTGGTACGGAGAGATACACATTCCATATACAGGCAGGGTATGGGCAGATACCCACCCCATATAGAGCCAGGTATGGAGAGATACCCAACCCATATACAGGTAGATACGGAGAGATGGAGAGATAGTTACTCCATATACAGGCAGCATATGGAGAGGTACCCACTCCATATACAGGCCAGTTATGGAGATATACCCAACCCATATACAGTCAGGTACGGAGAAATACCCACTCCATTTACAGGCAGGGTATGGACAGATACCCACCCCATATAAAGCCAGGTACGGAAAGATACACACTCCATATTTAGGCAGGGTATGCAGAGATGCCCACCCCATATGCAGGCGGGGTATGGAGAGATACCACCCCATATACAGGCAGGAGTGGAGAGATACCCACTACATAAACAGCCAGGGTACGGAGAGATACCCACCCCATATACAGGCAGGAATGGAGAGATATCCAGCCCATATACATGCAGGGTATTGAAAGATACCACACCCATATACAGGCAGGGTATGGAGAAATACTCACTCCACATACAGGCAGGGTATGGAGAGGTACCCACTCCATATACAGGCCAGTTATGGAGATATACCCAACCCATATACAGCCAGGTATGGAGAGATAACCACTCCATATACAGGTAGGGTAGTGAGAGATAACCACCCCATATACAGGCAGGTATGGAGAGATACCCACCCTATATACCGGCAAGTATGGAGAGATACCCACCCCATTTACAGGCAGGTATGCAGAGATATCCACCCATAGACAGGGAAGTCGGAGAGATACCATCAGCATATGCAGTACGGTACGGAGAGATACCCAGTACACATACAGGCAGAGTATGGAGAGATACCCACTGCATATACAGGTTGGTACGGAGAGATACACATTCCATATACAGGCAGGGTATGGAGAGGTACCCACTCCATATACAGGCCAGTTATGGAGATATACCCAACCATATACAGTCAGGTACGGAGAAATACCCACTCCATTTACAGGCAGGGTATGGACAGATACCCACCCCATATAAAGCCAGGTACGGAAAGATACACACTCCATATTCAGGCAGGGTATACAGAGATGCCCACCCCATATGCAGGTGGGGTATGGAGAGATACCAACCCCATATACAGGCAGGGTATGGAGAGATATCAACCCCATATACAGGAAGGTACTGAGAGATACCCAACCCATATAGAGCCAGGTATGTATAGATATGCAACCCATTTACATCCAGATATGGAAAGATACCCACCCCATATACAGGCAGGGTATGGAGAGATACCCACTCCATAAACAGGCAGGGTACGGAGGGATACCCACCCCATATACAGGCAGGAATGATGTGATATCCAGCCCATATACAGGCAGGGTATGGAAAGATACCCATTCCAGATACAGGCAGGGCATGGAGTGATACAGACCCCATGTACAGGCAGGGTCTGGAGAGATACCAACCATTATACAGTCAGGTACGGGGAGATACCCACCCCATATACAGGCAGGTTCTGAGAGACATCCACACCATATACAGGGAGGGTATGGAGAGATACACACCATATACAGCCAGGTATGGAGAGATACCCACCCCATATACAGGTAGGTACAGAGAGATACCCAACCCATATAGAGCCAGGTATGTATAGATATGCAACCCTATTTACAACCAGGTATGGAAAGATACACACCCCATATACAGGCAGGGTATGGAGAGATACCCACCCCATACACAGGCAGGGTATGGAGAGATACCCACTCCATAAACAGGCAGGGTATGGAGAGATATCCACCCCATATGAAGCCAGGTATGGAGAGATACCCAGCCCATATAACAGGAAGTTACGGGGAGATACCCACCCCATGTACAGGCAGGGTCTGGAGAGATACCCACCCCATATACAGGCAGGTTCTGAGAGACTCCCACTCCATATACAGGGAGGGCATGGAGAGATACACACACCATATACAGCCAGGTACAAAGAGATACCCACCCCATGTACAGGCAGGTATGGAGAAATACACACCGCATATACAGGTAGGTACAGAGTGATACCCTCCCCAGATGAAGCCAGGGATGGAGAGATACCCAACCCAGATACAGGTAGGTACGGAGAGAAAGCCACCCCATTTACAGCCAGTTACGGACAGATACCCACCCCATCTACAGCCAGGTATGGAGAGATATCCAACCCATATAGAGCCAGGTACGGAGAGATACCCACCGCATATAACAGGAAGTTATGGAGAGATACCCACCCAATATACAGCGAGGTACTGAGAGATACCCACCCCATATATAGCCAGGTATGGAGAGATATCCACCCATATACAGGCAGGTTCTGAGAGACACCCACACAATAAACAGGGAGGGCATGGAGGGATACACACACCGTATACAGCCAGGTACAAAGCGATATCCACCCCATGTAGAGCCAGGTATGGAGAGATACCCACCCCATATACAGGTAGGTACAGAGAGATACTCACCCCATATACAGGCAGGTACGGATAGATAAGCACCCGATATACATCCAGGTATGCAAAGATACCCACTCCATAAACAGGCAGGGTATGGAGAGATACCCACCCAATATGCAGGCAGGGTATGGAGAGATACCCATTCCAGATACAGTCTGGGCATGGAGAGATACCCACCCCATATACAGGCAGGGAATGGAGAGATGCCCACACCATATTCCGGCAGTGTATGGAGAGATACTCACTCCACATACAGGCAGGGAATGGAGAGGTACCCACTTCATATACAGGCCAGTTATGGAGATATACCCAACCCATATTCAGCCAGGTATGGAGAGATAACCACTCCATATACAGGTAGGGTATTGAGAGATAACCACCCCATATACAGGCATGTATGGAGAGATACCCACCCTATATACAGGCAAGTATGGAGAGATACCCACCCCATTTACAGGCAGGTATGCAGAGATATCCACCCAAAGACAGGGAAGTCCGGAGAGATACCAACACCATATGCAGTACGGTATGGAGGGATCCCCAGTACACATACAGGCAGAGTATGGAGAGATACCCACCGCATGTACAGGCTGGTACGGAGAGATACACACTCCATATACAGGCAGGGTATGGGCAGATACCCACCCCATATAGAGCCAGGTATGGAGAGATACTTACTCCATATACAGGCAGGGTATGGAGAGGTTCCCACTCCATATACAGGCCAGTTATGGAGATATACCCAACCATATACAGTCAGGTACGGAGAAATACCCACTCCATTTACAGGCAGGGTATGGACAGATACCCACCCCATATAAAGCCAGGTACGGAAAGATACACACTCCATATTCAGGCAGGGTATGCAGAGATGCCCACCCCATATGCAGGTGGGGTATGGAGAGATACCAACCCCATATACAGGCAGGGTATGTAGAGATATCAACCCCATATACAGGAAGGTACGGAGAGATACCCAACCCATATAGAGCCAGGTATGTATAGATATGCAACCCATTTACATCCACGTATGGAAAGATACCCACCCCATATACAGGCAGGGTGTGGAGAGATACCCATTCCATAAACAGGCAGGGTATGGAGAGATACCCACCCCATATACAGGCAGGTATGGAGAGATATCCACCCCATATGAAGCCACGTATGGAGAGATACCCACCCCAGATACAGGTAGGTACGGAGAGATAACCACCCCATTTACAACCTGTTACGGGCAGATACCCACCCCATCTACAGCCAGGTATGTAGAGATACCCAGCCCATATAACAGGAAGTTACGGGGAGATACCCACCCCATGTAAAGGCAGGGTCTGGAGAGATACCCACCCCATATACAGCAAGGTATGGAGATATATCCGCCCTTATACAGGCAGGTACAGAGTGATACCCAACCCATATGCAACCAGGTGTGGAAAGATACCTACTCCATAGACAGCCAGGTATGGAGAGATAGCCACCTCATATACAGGTAGTGTATGGAGACATACCCCCCCATATACAGACAGGGAAGGGAGAGATACCTACCCTTATACAGGCAGGTACGGAGAGATACCAACTCCCTATACAGGCAGTGTATGGAGAGATTCCCACCCCATATACAGTTTTGTATGGAGAGATACCGACCCCATATACAGGTAGGTACTGAGAGATAACCACCCCATATACAGCCAGGAACGGATAGATACCCAACCCATGTACAGCCAGGTATGGAGAGATACTCACCCCATATACAGTCAGGTAAAATGACATATCAACACCATATACAGGCAGGGTACGGAGAGATACCCATTCCATATACATGCAGGCAGCGGGGAGATACCCAGCCCATATACAGGCAGGGTATGGAGAGATACCCAGTCCATATACAGGCAGGGCACGGAGAAATCCCCACCACGTATACAGGCAGGTTATGGAAGGATAACCACTCCATTTACAGCCAGGTATGGAAAGATACCCAGTCCATATAGAGGCTGTGTATGGAGAGATACCAGGTCCATATATAGGCAGGGTATTTAGAGATATCCACCCATATACAGGCAGGGTACGGAGAGATACCTACCCCATATACAGGCAAGTATTGAGAGATATCCGCCCCTTATACAGGCAGTGTATGGCCATATATTCAACCCATATGCAGGCAGGGTACAGAGAGATACCCACTCCCTATACAGGCAGTGTATGCAGAGATACCCACCCATGTATAGGCAGTGTATGGAGAGATAGACATTCCATGTACAGGCAAGCTATGGAGATTTACGCCCCCCATATACAGCCAGGAATGGAGAGAAACCCACCACATATACAGCCAGGTATGGACAGATACCCATCCCGTATACAGGTAGGTACGGAGAGATAACCACCCTGCATACAGCCAAGAACGGATAGATACCCACCTCAAATACAGCCAGGTATGGAGGGATACCGACCCCATATACAGCCAGGTATGGAGAGATACCCACCCCATATACAGGCAGATATGGAAACATACCCAGTGCATATAGAGCCAGGTATGGAGAGATACCCACACACATACAGGCAGGATATGGAGACGTACGCACCCATATACAGGTAGGGTAGAGAGAGCTACCAACCCATATACAGGCAGCGTGGGGAGATATACCCTCCGCATGTACAGTCAGGTACGTAGAGATACGCACTCCATATACAGGCAGGGTACGGATAGACACCCACTCCATATACAGACAGGTACGGAGAGATGCCCACGCCATATACAGGCAGCGTGGGGAGTTATACCCTCCGCATATACAGTCAGGTACGTAGAGATACGCACTCCATATACAGGCAGGGTACGGATAGACACCCACCCCATATACAGACAGGTACAGAGAGATGCCCACGCCATATAGAGGCAGCTACGGACATATGCCCACCCCATGTACAGCAGGGTATGGACAGATACCCACTCCATATACAGGCTATTATGAAGAGATACCGACCCCATATACAGCCAGGTATGGAGAGATACCAACTCCATATAGAGGCAGGGTATTGAGAGATACCCACCCCATATACAGGCATGGTACGGAGAGATACCCACACCATATACAGGCAGGGTAGGGAGAGAGGCCCACCCCATATACTGGCAGGGTATGGAGCGATACCCACTCTACGAACAGGCATGTATGGTGATATATCTACCCATATACAGGCAGGTACAGAGGGATACCCACCCCATATACAACCAGGTATGGAAAGATACCCACTCCATAGACAGCCAGGTATGGAGAGATAGCCACCCCATACATAACCAGGTATGGAAAGATACCCACACCATAGACAGCCATGTATGGAGAGATAGCCACCCGATATATAACCAGGTATGGAAAGATACCCACTCCATAGACAGCCAGGTATGGAGAGACACCCACCCCACATTACAGGCAGTGTATGTACAGAAACCCGCTCCATATACAGGCAGGGTTCGAAGAGATACTCACAGCATATAAAGGCACGTATGGAGAGATACCCACCCATATACAGGCAGGGTATGCAGAGATATCCCCCCATAATGATACGGTGAGATACACACACCATATACAGGCAGGTATGGAGAGATACCGACCCCATATACAGGCAGGAATGGATAGATACCCACCCCATGTACAGTCAGGGATGGAGAGATACTCACCCCATATACAGGCAGGTATAACGACATATCAACACCATATACAGGCAGGGTACGGAGAAATCCCCACCACGTATACAAGCAGGTTATGGAAGGATAACCACTCCATATGCAGCCAGGTATGGAAAGATACCCAGTCCATATAGAGGCTGTGTATGGAGAGATACCAGGTCCATATATAGGCAGGGTATTTAGAGGTATCCACCCATATACAGGCAGGGTACGGAGAGATACCCACCCCATATACAGGCAGGTATTGAGGGATATCCACCCCATATACAGGCAGGGTACGGAGAGATGCCCACTCCCTATACAGGCAGTGTATGCAGAGATACCCACCCATATATAGGCAGTGTATGGAGAGATAGACATTCCATGTACAGGCAAGCTATGGAGATTTACGCACCCCATATACAGCCAGGAATGGAGAGAATCCCACTCCATATGCAGGCAGGGTACGGAGAGATCGCCATCCAGTATACAGACAGGAATGCAGAGATACCCACCACATATACAGCCAGGTATGGACAGATACCCACCCCATATACAGGAAGGTACGGAGAGATAACCACCCCGCATACAGCCAAGAACGGATAGATACCCACCTCAAATACAGCCAGGTATGGAGAGATACCGACCCCATATACAGTCAGGGTATGGAGAGATACCCAGTCCATATACAGGCAGGGTGCGGAGAAATCCCCACCCCATATACAGGCAGGTTATGGAAGGATAACCACTCCATATACAGCCAGATATGGAACGATACCCAGTCCATATACAGGCTGTGAATGGAGAGATACCCACCCCATATACAGGCAGGTATGCAAACATACCTAGTGCATATACAGCCAGGTATGGAGAGATACACACACATATACAGGCAGAGTATGGAGACATACGCACCCATATACTGGTAGGGTAGAGAGAGATAGCAACCCATATACAGGCTGCATGGGGAGATATACCCTCTGCATGTACAGTCAGGTACGTAGAGATACGCACTCCATATACAGGCTGTGTACGGAGAGACACCCACCCCATATACAGACAGGTACGCAGAGATGCCCACTCCATATACAGGCAGGGTATGGAGAGATGCCTATCCCATATACTGGCAGGGTATGGAGAGATACCCACTCTATGACCAGGCATGTATGGAGATATACCACCCATATACAGACAGGTACGGAGAGATGCCCACTCCATATACAGGCAGGGTATGGACATATGCCCACCCCAAATACAGGTAGGGTATAGAGAGATACCACCCCATATACAGGCAGGGTATGGTCAGATACCCACTCCATATACAGGCAGCTGTGGAGAGATACCGACCCCATATACAGACAGGCATGGAGATATACCCACCCCATATACAGGCAGGGTATGGAGACATACGCACCCATATATAGGTAGAGTAGAGAGAGCTACCAACCCATATACAGGCAGCGTGGGGAGATATACCCTTCGCATATACAGTCAGGTACGTAGAGATACGCACTCCATATACAGGCAGGGTTCAGATAGACACCCACTCCATATACAGACAGGTACGGAGAGATGCCCACGCGATATATAGGCAGGGTACGGACATATGCCCACCCCATGCACAGCAGGGTATGTACAGATACCCACTCCATATACAGGCAGTTATGGAGAGATACCAACTCCATATAGAGGCAGGGTATTGAGAGATACCCACCCCATATACAGGCAGGGTATGGAGAAATACACACACCATATACAGGCAGGTATGGAGAGATAACAACCCATATACAGGCAGGGGACGGAGAGATACGCACTCCAAATACAGGCAGGGTACGTATAGACACCCACCCCATATACAGACAGGTACGGAGAGATGCCCACTCCATATACAGGCAGGGTATGGACATATGCCCACCCCAACTACAGGTAGGGTATAGAGAGATACCCATCCCATATACAGGCAGGGTATGGTCAGATACCCACTCCATATACAGGCAGATATGGAGAGATACCGACCCCAAATACAGACAGGTATGGAGAGATACCCACCCCATATACAGGCAGGGTATGGAGACGTATGCACTCATATATAGGTAGAGTAGAGAGAGATACCAACCCATATACAGGCAGCGTGGGGAGATATACCCTCCGCATATACAGTCAGGTACGTAGAGATACCCACACCATATACAGGCAGGGTATGGTGAGAAGCCCACCCCATATACTGGCAGGGTATGGAGAGATACCCACTCTATGACCAGGCATGTATGGAGATATATCCACCCATATACAGGCAGGTACAGAGTAATACCCTACCCATATACAACCAGGTATGGAAAGATACCCACTCCATAGATATCCAGGTATGGAGAGATAGCCACCTCATATACAGATAGTGTATGGAGACGTACCCCACCCCCATATGCAGGCAGGTTAGGGAGAGATACCCACTCCCTATACAGGCAGTGTATGGAGAGATAGACATTCCATGTACAGGCAATCTATGGACATTTATCCACCCCATATACAGGCCAGGTATGGAGAGAAACCCACTCCATATACAGGCAGGGTACGGACATATGCCCACCCCATATACAGGTAGGGTATAGAGAGTTACCCACACCATGTACAGGCAGGGTATGGACACATACCCAACCCATATACAGGTAGTTACGGAGAGATACCCACCCCATATACAGCCAGGTACGGAGAGATACCCACTCCATATACAGCCAGGTATGGAGAGATAGCCACCCCATAGACAGGGAGGATAATGAGAGATATCTACCCTTATACAGGCAGTTACGGAGAGATACCCACCCCATATACAGCCAGGTATGGAGAGATACCCATCCCATATACAGCCAGGTACGGAGAGATACCCACCCCATATACAGCCAGGTATGGAGAGATAGCAACACCATATACAGACAGGTAGTGTATGGAGAGATACCCCCCATATACAGGCCGGGTAGGGAGAGATACCTACCCCTTATACAGGCAGGTACCAAGAGATACCCACCCTATGTACAGCCAGGTACGGAGAGATACCCACCCCATATACAGCCAGGAACGGACAGATACCCATTCTATATACAGCAAGGTATAGAATGATACTGACCCCGTATACAGCCAGGTATGGAGAGATACCTACTCCATGTACAGCCAGGTATGGAGAGATACCCACTCCATATACAGGCAGTGTAAGGAGGGATACCCATTCCATTTACTGGGAGGGTGCAGGGAGATACCCACTCCATATACAGGCAAGGTATGGAGAGATACCCACCCCATATACAGGCATGGTACGGAGAGATACCCACACCATATACAGGCAGGGTATGAAGAGAGGCCCACCCCATATACTGGCAGGGTATGGAGCGATACCCACTCTAAGAACAGGCATGTATGGAGATATATCTACCCATATACAGGCAGGTACAGAGTGATACCCACCCCATATACAACCAGGCATGGAATGATACCCACTCCATAGACAGCCAGGTATGGAGAGATACCCACCCCATATATAACCAGGTATGGAAAGATACCTACTCCATAGACAGCCAGGTATGGAGAGATAGCCACCCAATATACAGGCAGGGCATGGAGATTCACCCAACCCACATACAGGCAGTGTATGTACAGAAACCCGCTCCATATACAGGCAGGGTTCGGAGAGATACACACAGCATATAAAGGCAGGTATGGAGAGATACCCACCCATATACAGGCAGGGTATGTAGAGATATCCACCCATAATAATGCAGGGTACGGAGAGATACACACACCATATACAGGCAGGTATGGAGAGATAACAACCCATATACAGGCAGGCAACGGAGAGATACACAACCCATATGCAGTTTTTTATGGAGAGATACCGACCCCATATACAGGTAGGTACTAAGAGATAACCACCCCATATACAGCCAGGAACGGATAGATACCCACCCCATGTACAGCCAGGTATGGAGAGATACTCACCCCATATACAGGCAGGTATAACGACATACCAACACCATATACAGGCAGGGTATGGAGAGATACCCATTCCATATACATGCAGGCAGCGGGGAGATACCCAGCCCATATACAGGTAGGGTGTGGAGAGATACCCAGTCCATATACAGGCAGGGTGCGGAGAAATCCCCACCCCGTATATAGGCAGGTTATGGAAGGATAACCACTCCATATACAGCCAGATATGGAATGATACCCAGTCCATATACAGGCTGTGTATGGAGAGATACCCACCCCATATACAGGCAGGTATGGAAACATCCCCAGTGCATATAGAGCCAGGTATGGAGAGATACCCACACATATACAGGCAGGGTATGGAGACGTACGCACCCATATACAGGTAGGGTAGAGAGAGATACCAACCCATATACAGGCAGCGTGGGGAAATATACCCTCTGCATGTACAATCAGGTACGTAGAGATAAGCAGTCCATATACAGGCAGGGTACGGAGAGACACCCACCCCATATACAGACAGGTATGGAGAGATGCCATTTACAGGCAGGGTATGGTCATATGCCCACCCCATATACAGGTAGGGTATAGAGAGATACCCACCCCATATACAGGCAGGGTATGGACAGATACCCACTCCATATACAGGCAATTATGGAGAGATACCCTCTCTATGACAAGGCATGTATGGAGATATATCCAACCATATACAGGCAGGTACAGAGTAATACCCAACCCATATACAACCAGGTATGGAAAGAAAATACCCAACCCATATACAAACAGGTATGGAAAGACAATACCCAACCCATATACAACCAGGTATGGAAAGATACCCACTCCATAGACAGCCAGGTATGGAGAGATAGCCACCTCATATACAGATAGTGTATGGAGACATACCCCCCCATATACAGGCAGGGAAGGGAGAGATACCTACCCTTATACAGGCAGTTACGGAGAGATACCCACCCCATATACAGCCAGGTATGGAGAGATACCCACCCCATATACAGCCAGGTATGGAGAGATACTCACCCCATATACAGGCAGGTATAACGACATACCAACACCATATACAGGCAGGGTATGGAGAGATACCCATTCCATATACATGCAGGCAGCGGGGAGATACCCAGCCCATATACAGGTAGGGTGTGGAGAGATACCCAGTCCATATACAGGCAGGGTGCGGAGAAATCCCCACCCCGTATATAGGCAGGTTATGGAAGGATAACCACTCCATATACAGCCAGATATGGAATGATACCCAGTCCATATACAGGCTGTGTATGGAGAGATACCCACCCCATATACAGGCAGGTATGGAAACATCCCCAGTGCATATAGAGCCAGGTATGGAGAGATACCCACACATATACAGGCAGGGTATGGAGACGTACGCACCCATATACAGGTAGGGTAGAGAGAGATACCAACCCATATACAGGCAGCGTGGGGAAATATACCCTCTGCATGTACAATCAGGTACGTAGAGATAAGCAGTCCATATACAGGCAGGGTACGGAGAGACCCCACCCCATATACAGACAGGTATGGAGAGATGCCATTTACAGGCAGGGTATGGTCATATGCCCACCCCATATACAGGTAGGGTATAGAGAGATACCCACCCCATATACAGGCAGGGTATGGACAGATACCCACTCCATATACAGGCAATTATGGAGAGATACCCTCTCTATGACAAGGCATGTATGGAGATATATCCAACCATATACAGGCAGGTACAGAGTAATACCCAACCCATATACAACCAGGTATGGAAAGAAAATACCCAACCCATATACAAACAGGTATGGAAAGACAATACCCAACCCATATACAACCAGGTATGGAAAGATACCCACTCCATAGACAGCCAGGTATGGAGAGATAGCCACCTCATATACAGATAGTGTATGGAGACATACCCCCCCATATACAGGCAGGGAAGGGAGAGATACCTACCCTTATACAGGCAGTTACGGAGAGATACCCACCCCATATACAGCCAGGTATGGAGAGATACCCACCCCATATACAGCCAGGTACGGAGAGATACCCACCCCATATACAGCCAGGTATGGAGAGATAGCAACACCATATACAGACAGGTAGTGTATGGAGAGATACCCCCCATATACAGGCCGGGTAGGGAGAGATACCTACCCCTTATATAGGCAGGTACCAAGAGATAACCACCCTATGTACAGCCAGGAACGGAGTGATACCGACACCATATACAGCTAGGTATGTAGAGATACCCACCCCATATACAGCCAGGAACGGACAGATACCCATTCTATATACAGCAAGGTATAGAGTGATACCGACCCCATATACAGCCAGGTATGGAGAGATACCTACTCCATGTACAGCCAGGTATAGAGAGATACCCACTCCATGTACAGGCAGTGTAAGGAGGGATACCCATTCCATTTACTGGGAGGGTGCAGGGAGATACCCACTCCATATACAGGCAAGGTATGGAGAGATACCCACCCCATATACAGGCATGGTACGGAGAGATATCCACACCATAAACAGGCAGGGTATGGAGACATTCCTGCCTGTATATGGGGTGGTTATCTCTCCGTACCCTGCCTGTTTATGGAGTGGGTATCTCTCCATACCCTGCCTGTATATGGGGTGGGTATCTTTCCATACCTGGATGTAAATGGGTTGCATATCTATACTTACCTGGTTCTATATGGGTTGGGTATCTTTCTGTACCTACTTGTACATGGGGTGGGTATCTCTCCATACCTGGCTGTACATGGGGCAGGTATCTCTTTTTACCTGGCTGTATATGGAGTGGGTATCTCTCCATACCCTGCCTGTATATGGGGTGGGTATCTTTCCATACCTGGATGTAAATGGGATGCATATCTATACATACCTGGCTCTAACTGGGTTGGGTATCTCTCCGTACCAAACTGCATATGGTGTTGCTATCTCTCCGTACTTGCCTGTCTATGGATGGATATCTCTCCATACTTGCCTGTATATGGGGTGGGTATCTCTCAATACTTGCCTGTATATGGGGTGGTTATCTCTCAATACCCTACCTGTATATGGAGTGGTTATCTCTCCATCCCTGGCTGTATATGGGTTGGGTATATCTCCATAACTGGCCTGTATATGGAGTGGGTACCTCGCCATACCCTGCCTGTATGTGGAGTGGGTATCTCTCCATACACTGCCGGAATATGGTGTGGTCATCTCTCCATTCCCTGCCTGTATATGGGGTGGGTATCTCTCCATGCCCTGCCTGTATCTGGAATGGGTATCTCTCCATACTCTGCCTGCATATTGGATGGGTAACTCTCCATACCCTGCCTGTATATGGGGTGAGTATCTCTCTGTACCTACCTGTATATGGGGTGGGTATCTCTCTATACCTGGCTCTACATGGGGTGGGTATTTCTCCATACCTTGCCAGTTTATTGAGTGGATATCTCTCCATACCCGGCCTGAATATGGGACGGATATCTCTCCATACCTGCCGGTACATGTGTAGGGTATCTCTCCGTACCTTGCCTGTTTATTGAGTGGGTATCTCTCCATACCCTGCCTGTAAATGGGGTGGGTATCTTTCCATACCTTGATGTATATGGGGTCTGAATCTATCCATACCCTCACTGTATATGGTGTGGGTGTCTCTCAGAACCTACCTGTATATGGGTGGATTTCTCTCCATACCTGGCTGTATATTGGGTGGGTATCTCCACGTACCTGACTGTATATGGGGTGGGTATCTCTCCGTTACTACTTGTATATGGGGTGAGTATCTCTCCATACCTGTTTGTATATGGGGTTGGTATCTCTCCGTATCTGGCTGTACATGGGGTGGGTATCTCTCAATAACCTGCCTGTATATGGGGTCTGTATCTCTCCGTACCCTGCCTGTATATGGAGTGGGTATCTCTCCATGCCCTGCCCGTATCTGGAATGGGTATCTCTCCATACCCTGCCTGAATATGGGTGGGGTATCTCTCAATACCCTTCATGTATATGGGCTGGATACCTCTCCATTCCTGCCTGTATATGGGGTGGGTATCTCTCCGTACCCTGCCTGTTTATGGAGTGGGTATCTCTCCATACCCTGCCTGTATATGGGGTGGGTATCTTTCCATACCTGGATGTAAATGGGTTGCATATCTATACATACCTGGCTCTAACCGGGTTGGGTATCTCTCCGTACCGTACTGCATATGGTGTTGCTATCTCTCCGTACTTGCCTGTCTATGGATGGATATCTCTCCATACCTGCCTGTATATGGGGTGGGTATCTCTCCATACTTGCCTGTATAAGGGGTGGTTATCTCTCAATACCCTACCTATATATGGAGTGGTTATCTCTCCATCCCTGGCTGTATATGGGTTGGGTATATCTCCATAACTGGCCTGTATATGGAGTGGGTACCTCTCCTTACCCTGCCTGTATGTGGAGTGAGTATCTCTCCATACACTGCCGGAATATGGTGTGGTCATCTCTCCATTCCCTGCCTGTATATGGGGTGGGTATCTCTCCATGCCCTGCCTGTATCTGGAATGGGTATCTCTCCATACCCTGCCTGCATATTGGATGGGTAACTCTCCATACCCTGCCTGTATATGGGGTGAGTATCTCTCTGTACCTACCTGTATATGGGGTGGGTATCTCTCTATACCTGGCTTTACATGGGGTGGGTATTTCTCCATACCTTGCCTGTTTATTGAGTGGATATCTCTCCATACCCGGCCTGAATATGGGACGGATATCTCTCCATACCTGCCGGTACATGTGTAGGGTATCTCTCCGTACCTTGCCTGTTTATTGAGTGGGTATCTCTCCATACCCTGCCTGTAAATGGGTGGATTTCTCTCCATACCTGGCTGTATATTGGGTGGGTATCTCCACGTACCTGACTGTATATGGGGTGGGTATCTCTCCGTTACTACTTGTATATGGGGTGGGTATCTCTCCATACCTGTTTGTATATGGGGTTGGTATCTCTCCGTATCTGGCTGTACATGGAGTGGGTATCGCTCCATGCCCTGCCCGTATCTGGAATGGGTATCTCTCCATACCCTGCCTGAATATGGGTGGGGTATCTCTCAATACCCTTCATGTATATGGGCTGGATACCTCTCCATTCCTGCCTGTATATGGGGTGGGTATCTCTCCGTACCCTGCCTGTTTATGGAGTGGGTATCTTTCCATACCTGGATGTAAATGGGTTGCATATCTATACATACCTGGTTCTATATGGGTTGGGTATCTTTCTGTACCTACTTGTACATGGGGTGGGTATCTCTCCATACCTGGCTGTACATGGGGCAGGTATCTCTTTTTACCTGGCTGTATATGGGCTGGATATCTCTCCATTCCTGCCTGTATATGGGGTGGGTATCTCTCCGTACCCTGCCTGTTTATGGAGTGGGTATCTCTCCATACCCTGCCTGTATATGGGGTGGGTATCTTTCCATACCTGGATGTAAATGGGTTGCATATCTATACATACCTGGCTCTAACCGGGTTGGGTATCTCTCCATACTTGCCTGTCTATGGATGGATATCTCTCCATACCTGCCTGTATATGGGGTGGGTATCTCTCCATACTTGCCTGTATATGGGGTGGTTATCTCTCAATACCCTACCTGTATATGGAGTGGTTATCTCTCCATCCCTGGCTGTATATGGGTTGGGTATATCTCCATAACTGGCCTGTATATGGAGTGGGTACCTCTCCATACCCTGCCTGTATGTGGAGTGAGTATCTCTCCATACACTGCCGGAATATGGTGTGGTCATCTCTCCATTCCCTGCCTGTATATGGGGTGGGTATCTCTCCATGCCCAGCCTGTATCTGGAATCGGTCTCTCTCCATACCCTGCCTGCATATTGGATGGGTATCTCTCCATACCCTGCCTGTATATGGGGTGAGTATCTCTCTGTACCTACCTGTATATGGGGTGGGTATCTCTTTGTACCTGGCTGTACATGGTGTGTGTATCTCTCCATGCCCTCCCTGTATATGGTCTGGGAGTCTCTCAGAACCTGCCTGTATATGGGTGGATATCTCTCCATACCTTGCTGTATATGGGGTGGGTATCTCTCCAGACCCTGCCTTTACATGGGGTGGGTATCTCCCCGTAACTTCCTGTTATATGGGCTGGGTATCTCTACATACCTGGCTGTAGATGGGGTGGGTATCTGCCCGTAACAGGTTGTAAATGGGGTGGTTATCTCTCCGTACCTACCTGTATCTGGGGTGGGTATCTCTCCATACGTGGCTTCATATGGGGTGGATATCTCTCCATACCTGCCTGTATATGGGGTGGGTATCTCTCCATACCCTGCCTGTTTATGGAATGGGTATCTCTCCACACCCTGCCTGTATATGGGGTGGGTATCTTTCCATACGTGGATGTAAATGGGTTGCATATCTATACATACCTGGCTCTATATGGGTTGGGTATCTCTCCGTACCTTCCTGTATATGGGGTTGATATCTCTACATACCCTGCCTGTATATGGGGTTGGTATCTCTCCATACCCCACCTGCATATGGGGTGGGCATCTCTGCATACCCTGCCTGAATATGGAGTGTGTATCTTTCCGTACCTGGCTTTATATGGGGTGGGTATCTGTCCATACCCTGCCTGTAAATGGAGTGGGTATTTCTCCGTACCTGACTGTATATGGTTGGGTATATCTCCATAACTGGCCTGTATATGGAGTGGGAACCTCTCCATACCCTGCCTGTATATGGAGTAAGTATCTCTCCATACCTGGCTCTATATGGGGTGGGTATCTGCCCATACCCTGCCTGTATATGGAGTGTGTATCTCTCCGTACCAGCCTGTACATGCGGTGGGTATCTCTCCATACTCTGCCTGTATGTGTACTGGGGATCCCTCCATACCGTACTGCATATGGTGTTGGTATCTCTCCGGACTTCCCTGTCTTTGGGTGGATATCTCTGCATACCTGCCTGTAAATGGGGTGGGTATCTCTCCATACTTGCCTGTATATAGGGTGGGTATCTCTCCATACCTGCCTGTATATGGGGTGGTTATCTCTCAATACCCTACCTGTATATGGAGTGGTTATCTCTCCATACCTGGCTGAATATGGGTTGGGTATATCTCCATAACTGGCCTGTATATGAAGTGGGTACCTCTCCATTCCCTGCCTGTATGTGGAGTGAGTATCTCTCCATACACTGCCGGAATATGGTGTGGGCATCTCTCCATTCCCTGCCTGTATATGGGGTGGGTATCTCTCCATACCCTGCCTGCATATTGGGTGGGTATCTCTCCATACCCTGCCTGTTTATGGAGTGGGTATCTTTGCATACCTGGATGTATATCGGGTGCTTATCTATCCGTACCTGCCTGTATATGGGGTGAGTATCTCTCTGTACCTACCTGTATATGGGGTGGGTATCTCTCCATACCTGGCTCTACATGGGGTGGATATCGCTTTGTACCTGGCTGTATACGGTGTGTGTATCCCTCCATGCCCTCCCTGTTTATTGTGTGGGTGTCTCTCAGAACCTGCCTGTATATGGGTGGATATCTCTCCATACCTGGCTATATATGGGGTGGGTATCTCTCGGTACCTCGCTGTATATTGGGTGGGTATCTCTCCGTAACTTCCTGTTATATGCGGTGGGTATCTCTCCGTACCTGGCTCTATATGGGTTGGATATCTCTCCATACCTGGCTGTAGATGGGGTGGGTATCTGTCCGTAACTGGCTGTAAATGGGGTGGCTTTCTCTCCGTACCTACCTGTATCTGGGTTGGGTATCTCTCCATCCCTGGCTTCATCTGGGGTGGGTATCACTCTGTACCTACCTGTATATGCGGTGTGTATCTCTCCATACCTGCCTGTACATGGGGTGGGTATCTCTTTGTACCTGGCTGTATATGGTGTGTGTATCTCTCCATGCCCTCCCTGTATATGGAGTGGGAGTCTCTCAGAACCTGCCTGCATATGGGGTGGGTATCTCTCCAGACCCTGCCTGTACATGGGGTGGGTATCTCCCTGTAACTTCCTGTTATATGGGCTGGGTATCTCTCCATACCTGGCTTCATATGGGGTGGATATCTCTCCATACCCTGCCTGTTTATGGAGTGGGTATCTCTCCATACCCTGCCTGTGTATGGGGTGGGTATCTCTCCATACCCTGCCTGTATATGGGGTGTGTATCTTTCCATACCTGGTTGTAAATAGGGTTGCATATCTATACATACCTGGCTCTATATGGGTTGGGTATCTCTCTGTACCTACCTGTATATGGGGTGGGTATCTCTCCATACCTGGCTGTACATGGGGCAGGTATCTCTTGGTACCTGGCTGTATATGGTGTGTATCTCTCCATACCCTCCCTGTATATGGTGTGGATGTCTCTCAGAACCTGCCTGTATATGGGGTGGGTATCTCCCCGTACCTGACTGTATATGGCGTTGGTATCTCTCCAGACCCTGCCTGTACATGGGGTCTGCATCACTCCATGCCCTGCCTGTATCTGGAATGGGTATCTTTCCATACCCTGCCTGTATATGGGCTGAATATCACATCATTCCTGCCTGTATATGGGGTGGGTATCCCTCCATACCCTGCCTGTTTATGGAATGGGTATCTCTCCACACCCTGCCTGTATATGGGGTGGGTATCTTTCCATACGTGGATGTAAATGGGTTGCATATCTATACATACCTGGCTCTATATGGGTTGGGTATCTCTCCGTACCTTCCTGTATATGGGGTTGATATCTCTACATACCCTGCCTGTATATGGGGTTGGTATCTCTCCATACCCCACCTGCATATGGGGTGGGCATCTCTGCATACCCTGCCTGAATATGGAGTGTGTATCTTTCCGTACCTGGCTTTATATGGGGTGGGTATCTGTCCATACCCTGCCTGTAAATGGAGTGGGTATTTCTCCGTACCTGACTGTATATGGTTGGGTATATCTCCATAACTGGCCTGTATATGGAGTGGGAACCTCTCCATACCCTGCCTGTATATGGAGTAAGTATCTCTCCATACCTGGCTCTATATGGGGTGGGTATCTGCCCATACCCTGCCTGTATATGGAGTGTGTATCTCTCCGTACCAGCCTGTACATGCGGTGGGTATCTCTCCATACTCTGCCTGTATGTGTACTGGGGATCCCTCCATACCGTACTGCATATGGTGTTGGTATCTCTCCGGACTTCCCTGTCTTTGGGTGGATATCTCTGCATACCTGCCTGTAAATGGGGTGGGTATCTCTCCATACTTGCCTGTATATAGGGTGGGTATCTCTCCATACCTGCCTGTATATGGGGTGGTTATCTCTCAATACCCTACCTGTATATGGAGTGGTTATCTCTCCATACCTGGCTGAATATGGGTTGGGTATATCTCCATAACTGGCCTGTATATGAAGTGGGTACCTCTCCATTCCCTGCCTGTATGTGGAGTGAGTATCTCTCCATACACTGCCGGAATATGGTGTGGGCATCTCTCCATTCCCTGCCTGTATATGGGGTGGGTATCTCTCCATGCCCAGACTGTATCTGGAATGGGTATCTCTCCATACCCTGCCTGCATATTGGGTGGGTATCTCTCCATACCCTGCCTGTTTATGGAGTGGGTATCTTTGCATACCTGGATGTATATCGGGTGCTTATCTATCCGTACCTGCCTGTATATGGGGTGAGTATCTCTCTGTACCTACCTGTATATGGGGTGGGTATCTCTCCATACCTGGCTCTACATGGGGTGGATATCGCTTTGTACCTGGCTGTATACGGTGTGTGTATCCCTCCATGCCCTCCCTGTTTATTGTGTGGGTGTCTCTCAGAACCTGCCTGTATATGGGTGGATATCTCTCCATACCTGGCTATATATGGGGTGGGTATCTCTCGGTACCTCGCTGTATATTGGGTGGGTATCTCTCCGTAACTTCCTGTTATATGCGGTGGGTATCTCTCCGTACCTGGCTCTATATGGGTTGGATATCTCTCCATACCTGGCTGTAGATGGGGTGGGTATCTGTCCGTAACTGGCTGTAAATGGGGTGGCTTTCTCTCCGTACCTACCTGTATCTGGGTTGGGTATCTCTCCATCCCTGGCTTCATCTGGGGTGGGTATCACTCTGTACCTACCTGTATATGCGGTGTGTATCTCTCCATACCTGCCTGTACATGGGGTGGGTATCTCTTTGTACCTGGCTGTATATGGTGTGTGTATCTCTCCATGCCCTCCCTGTATATGGAGTGGGAGTCTCTCAGAACCTGCCTGTATATGGGGTGGGTATCTCTCCAGACCCTGCCTGTACATGGGGTGGGAATCTCCCTGTAACTTCCTGTTATATGGGCTGGGTATCTCTCCATACCTGGCTTCATATGGGGTGGATATCTCTCCATACCCTGCCTGTTTATGGAGTGGGTATCTCTCCATACCCTGCCTGTGTATGGGGTGGGTATCTCTCCATACCCTGCCTGTATATGGGGTGTGTATCTTTCCATACCTGGTTGTAAATAGGGTTGCATATCTATACATACCTGGCTCTATATGGGTTGGGTATCTCTCTGTACCTACCTGTATATGGGGTGGGTATCTCTCCATACCTGGCTGTACATGGGGCAGGTATCTCTTGGTACCTGGCTGTATATGGTGTGTATCTCTCCATACCCTCCCTGTATATGGTGTGGATGTCTCTCAGAACCTGCCTGTATATGGGGTGGGTATCTCCCCGTACCTGACTGTATATGGCGTTGGTATCTCTCCAGACCCTGCCTGTACATGGGGTCTGCATCACTCCATGCCCTGCCTGTATCTGGAATGGGTATCTTTCCATACCCTGCCTGTATATGGGCTGGATATCACATCATTCCTGCCTGTATATGGGGTGGGTATCCCTCCATACCCTGCCTGTTTATGGAGTGGGTATCTCTCCATACCCTGCCTGTATATGGGGTGGGTATCTTTCCATATCTGGATGTAAATGGGTTGCATATCTATACATAACTGGCTCTATATGGGTTGGGTATCTCTCAGTACCTTCCTGTATATGGGGTTGATATCTCTCCATACCCTGCCTGTATATGGGGTTGGTATCTCTCCATACCCCACCTGCATATGGGGTGGGCATCTCTGTATACCCTGCCTGAATATGGAGTGTGTATCTTTCCGTACCTGGCTTTATATGGGGTGGGTATCTGTCCATACCCTGCCTGTAAATGGAGTGGGTATTTCTCCGTACCTGACTGTATATGGTTGGGTATATCTCCATAACTGGCCTGTATATGGAGTGGGTACCTCTCCATACCCTGCCTGTATATGGAATGTGTATCTCTCCGTACCAACCTGTATATGCAGTGGGTATCTCTCCATACTTTGCCTGTATGTGTACTGGGTATCTCTCCAAAACGTACTGCATATGCTGATGGTATCTCTCCGACTTCCCTGTCTATGGGTGGATATCTCTGCATACCTGCCTGTAAATGGGGTGGGTATCTCTCCATACTTGCCAGTATATAGGGTGGGTACCTCTCCATACCTGCCTGTATATGGGGTGGTTATCTCTCACTACCCTACCTGTATATGGAGTGGTTATCTCTCCATACCTGGCTGTATATGGGTTGGGTATATCTCCATAACTGGCCTGTATATGGAGTGGGTACCTCTCCATACCCTGCCTGTATATGGGCTGGATATCTCTCCATTCCTGCCTGTAAATGGAGTGGGTATTTCTCCGTACCTGACTGTATATGGGTTGGGTATATCTCTCCATTCCTGCCTGTAAATGGAGTGGGTATTTCTCCGTACCTGACTGTATATGGGTTGGGTATATCTCCATAACTGGCCTGTATATGGAGTGGGTACCTCTCCATATGCTGCCTGTATATGGAGTAACTATCTCTCCATCTCTCCGTATCTACCTGTATATGGGTTGGGTATCTCTCCATACCTGGCTCTATATGGGGTGGGTATCTGCCCATACCCTGCCTGTATATGGAATGTGTATCTCTCCGTACCAACCTGTATATGCAGTGGGTATCTCTCCATACTCTGCCTGTATGTGTACTGGGTATCTCTCCGTACCGTACTGCATATGCTGATGGTATCTCTCACTACCCTACCTCCGACTTCCCTGTCTATGGGTGGATATCTCTGCATACCTGCCTGTAAATGGGGTGGGTATCTCTCCATACTTGCCAGTATATAGGGTGGGTACCTCTCCATACCTGCCTGTATATGGGGTGGTTATCTCTCACTACCCTACCTGTATATGGAGTGGTTATCTCTCCATACCTGGCTGTATATGGGTTGGGTATATCTCCGTAACTGGCCTGTATATGGAGTGGGTACCTCTCCATACCCTGCCTGTATGTGGAGTGAGTATTTCTCCATACCCTGCCTGTATATGGGTGTGGTATCTTTCAATACCCTGCATGTATATGGGCTGGATATCTCTCCATTCCTGCCTGTATATGGGGTGGGTATCTCTCCGTACCCTGGCTGTTTATGTAGTGGGTATCTCTCCACTCCTGCCTGCATATGGGGTGGGCATCTCTGCATACCCTGCCTGAATATGGAGTGTGTATCTTTCCGTACCTGGCTTTATATGGGGTGGGTATCTGTCCATACCCTGCCTGTAAATGGAGTGGGTATTTCTCCGTACCTGACTGTATATGGGTTGGGTATATCTCCATAACTGGCCTGTATATGGAGTGGGTACTTCTCCATACGCTGCCTGTATATGGAGTAACTATCTCTCCATCTCTCCGTATCTACCTGTATATGGATTGGGTATCTCTCCATACCTGGCTCTATATGGGGTGGGTATCTGCCCATACCCTGCCTGTATATGGAGTGTGTATCTCTCCATACCAGCCTGTATATGTGGTTCGTATCTCTCCAAACTCTGCCTGTATGTGTACTGGGTATCTCTCCGTACCGTACTGCATATGGTGTTGGTATCTCTCCGTACTTACCTGTCTATGGGTGGATATCTCTCCATACCTGCCTGTATATGGGGTGGGTATCTCTCCATACCTGCCTGTACATGGGGTGGGTATCTCTCAATACCCTACCTGTATATGGAGTGGTTATCTCTCCATACCTGGCTGTATATGGGTTGGGTATATCTCCATAACTGGCCTGTATATGGTGTGGGTTCCTCTCCATACCCTGCCTGTATGCGGAGTGAGTATCTCTCCATACACTGCCGGAATATGGTGTGGGCATCTCTCCATTCCCTGCCTGTATATGGGGTGGGTATCTCTCCATGCCCTGCCTGTATCTGGAATGGGTATCTCTCCATACCCTGCCTGCATATTGGGTGGGTATCTCTCCATACCCTGCCTGTATATGGGGTGGGTATCTTTCCATACCTGGATGTATATCGGGTGCTTATCTATCCGTACCTGCCTGTATATGGGGTGAGTATCTCTCTGTACCTACCTGTATATGTGGTGGGTATCTCTCCATACCTGGCTCTACATGGGGTGGGTATCGCTTTGTACCTGGTTGTATATGGAGTGTGTATCTCTCCATGCCCTCCCTGTTTATTGTGTGGGTGTCTCTCAGAACCTGCCTGTATATGGGTGGATATCCCTCCATACCTGGCTATATATGGGGTGGGTACCTCTCCATACCTCACTGTATATTGGGTGGATATCTCTCCGTGACTTCCTGTTATATGCGGTTGGTATCTCTCCGTACCTGGCTGTAGATGGGGTGGGTATCTCTCCATACCCTGCCTGTATATGGGGTGGGTATCTTTCCATATCTGGATGTAAATGGGTTGCATATCTATACATACCTGGCTCTAACTGGGTTGGGTATCTCTCCGTACCGTACTGCATATGGTGTTGCTATCTCTCCATACTTGCCTGTCTATGGATGGATATCTCTCCATACCTGCCTGTATATGGGGTGGGTATCTCTCCATACTTGCCTGTATATGGGGTGGTTATCTCTCAATACCCTACCTGTATATGGAGTGGTTATCTCTCCATCCCTGGCTGTATATGGGTTGGGTATATCTCCATAACTGGCCTGTATATGGAGTGGGTACCTCTCCATACCCTGCCTGTATGTGGAGTGAGTATCTCTCCATACACTGCCGGAATATGGTGTGGTCATCTCTCCATTCCCTGCCTGTATATGGGGTGGGTATCTCTCCATGCCCAGCCTGTATCTGGAATCGGTCTCTCTCCATACCCTGCCTGCATATTGGATGGGTATCTCTCCATACCCTGCCTGTATATGGGGTGAGTATCTCTCTGTACCTACCTGTATATGGGGTGGGTATCTCTTTGTACCTGGCTGTACATGGTGTGTGTATCTCTCCATGCCCTCCCTGTATATGGTCTGGGAGTCTCTCAGAACCTGCCTGTATATGGGTGGATATCTCTCCATACCTGGCTGTACATGGGGTGGGTATCTATCCGTTCCTGGCTGTATATGGGGTGCTTAAATCTCCATAGCTTGCCTGTACATGGAATGTCTATCTCTCCATACACTGCCTATATATGGGGGGGGGGTATCTCTGCATACACTGCCTGTGTAGGGAGTGGGTATCTCTCTGTACCCTGCCTGTATATGGGTTGAATATATGGCCATACACTGCCTGTATAAGGGGCGGATATCCCTCAATACTTGCCTGTATATGGGGTGGGTATCTCTCCGTACCCTGCCTGTATATGGGTGGATATCTCTAAATACCCTGCCTATATATGGACCTGGTCTCTCTCCATACACAGCCTCTATATGGACTGGGTATCTTTCCATACCTGGCTGCATATGGTTATCCTTCCATAACCTGCCTGTATACGTGGTGGGGATTTCTCAGTGCCCTGCCTGTATATGGACTGGGTATCTCTCCATACCCTGCCTGTATATGGGCTGGGTATCTCCCCGCTGCCTGCATGTATATGGAATGGGTATCTCTCAGTACCCTGCCTGTATATGGTGTTGATATGTCGTTATACCTGACTGTATATGGGGTGAGTATCTCTCCATACCTGGCTGTACATGGGGTGGGTATCTATCCATTCCTGGCTGTATATGGGGTGGTTATCTCTCAGTACCTACCTGTATATGGGGTCGGTATCTCTCCATACAAAACTGTATATGGGGTGGGAATCTCTCCGTACACTGCCTGTATAGGGAGTGGGTATCTCTCCGTACCTGCCTGTATAAGGGTAGGTATCTCTCCCTTCCCTGCCTGTATATGGGGGGGTATGTCTCCATACACTACCTGTATATGAGGTGGCTATCTCTCCATACCTGGCTGTCTATGGAGTAGGTATCTTTCCGCACCTGGTTGCATATGGGTTGGGTATCTGTACCTGCCTGTATATGGGCGGATATATCTCCATACATGCCTGTTCATAGAGTGGGTATCTCTCCATACCCTGCCAGTATATGGGGTGGGCATCTCTCCATGCCCTGCCTGTATATGGGCTGTACATGGTGTGTGTATCTCTCCATACCCTGCCTGTATAAGGGGTGGGTATCTCTCCATACCCTGCCTGTATATGGGGTGGGTATCTGTCCTTAGCCTGCCTGTATATTGGGTGGGTATCTCTTCATACTCTGCCTGTGTATGGATTGGGGATCTGCCTGCACCCTGCATGTATATCGAATGGTTATCCCTGCATACCCTGCCTGTATATGGTTTTGGTACCTTTCTATACCTGCCTGTATATGGGGTGGATAACTCTCCATACCTGGCTGTATTTGAGGTGGGTATCTAACCGTTCTTGGATGTATGCGGGGTGGTTATCTCTCCGTACCTACCTGTATATGGGGTGGGAATATCTCCGTACCTGCCTGTATAAGGGTAGGTATCTCTCACTACCCTGCCTGTATATGGGGTGGCTATCTCTCCATACCTGGCTGTCTATGGAGTGGGTATCTTTCCATATCTGGTTGTATATGGGTAGGGTATTACTCTGTACCTGCCTGTATATGGGTGGATATATCTCCATACATGCCTGGTCATAGAGTGGGTATCTCTCCATACACTGCCTGTATATGGGCTGGGTATCTCCCCGCTGCCTGCATGTATATGGAATGGTTATCTCTCCGTACCCTGCCTGTATATGGTGTTGATATGTCGTTATACCTGACTGTATATGGGGTGAGTATCTCTCCATACCTGGCTGTACATGGGGTGGGTATCTATCCATTCCTGGCTGTATATGGGGTGGTTATCTCTCAGTACCTACCTGTATATGGGGTCGGTATCTCTCCATACAAAACTGTATATGGGGTGGGAATCTCTCCGTACACTGCCTGTATAGGGAGTGGGTATCTCTCCGTACCTGCCTGTATAAGGGTAGGTATCTCTCCCTTCCCTGCCTGTATATGGGGGGGTATGTCTCCATACACTACCTGTATATGAGGTGGCTATCTCTCCATACCTGGCTGTCTATGGAGTAGGTATCTTTCCGCACCTGGTTGCATATGGGTTGGGTATCTGTACCTGCCTGTATATGGGCGGATATATCTCCATACATGCCTGTTCATAGAGTGGGTATCTCTCCATACCCTGCCAGTATATGGGGTGGGCATCTCTCCATGCCCTGCCTGTATATGGGCTGTACATGGTGTGTGTATCTCTCCATACCCTGCCTGTATAAGGGGTGGGTATCTCTCCATACCCTGCCTGTATATGGGGTGGGTATCTCTCCGTTCCTGGCAGTATGCGGGGTGGTTATCTCTCCGTAGCTACCTGTATATGGGGTGGGTATCTGTCCATATCTGGCTGTATGGGGTGGGTATCTCCCCATTCCTGTCTGTATAATGTCTGGGTATCTATCCGTACCTGCCTGTATATGTGTGGATATCTCTCCATACGCTGCCAGTATATGGGGTGGGCATGTCTCCATACCCTGCCTGTATATGGAGTGGGTATCTCTCCATACACTGCCTGTATATGGAGTGGGTATCTCTCTGTACCTACCTGTATAAGGGGTGCGTATCTCTCCATACTTGGCTGTATATGGTGTGAGTATCTCTCCGTACCTGCCTGTATAAGGGTAGGTATATCTCCCTACCCTGCCTGTATATGAGGTGGCTATCTCTCCATAACTGGCTGTATATGGAGTGGGTATCTTTCCATACCTGTTTGTATATGGGGTGGGTGTCACTCCGTACCTGCCTGTATATGGGTAGATAGATCTCCATACATGCCTGTTCATAGAGTGGGTATCTCTCCATAACCTGCCTGTATATGGACTGGGTATCTCTCCATACCCTGCCTGTATATGGTGTTGGTATGTCGTTATACCTGTCTGTATATGGGGTGAGTATCTCTCCATACCTGGCTGTACATGGGGTGGGTATCTATCCGTTCCTGGCTGTATATGGGTGGTTATCTCTTAGTACCTACCTGTATATGGTGTGTGTATCTCTCCGTACCCTGCCTGTATAAGGGTTGTTATCTCTCCATACCTGCCTCTATATGGTGTGTGTATATCTCTCCATACCCTGCCTGTATATAGAGTGGGTTTCTCTCCATACCTGGCTGTATATGGGGGGCGTAAATCTCCATAGCTTGCCTGTACATGGAATGTCTATCTCTCCATATACTGCCTATATATGGGTGGGTATCTCTGCATACACTGCCTGTATAGGGTGTGGGTATCTCTAGGTACCCTGCCTGTATATTGGTTGGATATATGGCCATACACTGCCTGTATAAGGGGTGGCTATCCCTCAATACTTGCCTGTATATGGGGTGGGTATCTCTCCGTATTCTGCCTGTATATGGGTGGATATCTCTAAATACCCTGCCTATATATGGACCTGGTATCTCTGCATACACAGCCTCTATATGGACTGGGTATCTTTCCATACCTGGCTGTAAATGGAGTGGTTATCCTTCCATAACCTGCCTGTATACGTGGTGGGGATTTCTCAGTGCCCTGCCTGTATATGGACTGGGTATCTCTCCATACCCTGCCTGTATATGGGCTGGCTATCTCCCCGCTGCCTGCATGTATATGGAATGGATATCTCTCCGTACCCTGCCTGTATATGGTGTTGATATGTCGTTATACCTGACTGTATATGGGGTGAGTATCTATCCGTTCCTGGCTGTATATGGGGTGGTTATCTCTGAGTACCTACCTGTATATGGGGTCGGTATCCCTCCATACAAAACTGTATATAGGGTGGGAATCTCTCCGTACACTGCCTGTATAGGGAGTGGGTATCTCTCCGTACCTGCCTGTATAAGGGTAGGTATCTCTCCCTTCCCTGCCTGTATATGGGGGGGGTATGACTCCATACACTACCTGTATATGAGGTGGCTATCTCTCTATACCTGGCTGTCTATGGAGTAGGTATCTTTCCACACCTGGTTGTATATGGGTTGGGTATCACTCTGTACCTGCCTGTATATGGGCGGATATATCTCCATACATGCCTGTTCATAGAGTGGGTATCTCTCCATACCCTGCCAGTATATGGGGTGGGCATCTCTCCATGCCCTGCCTGTATATGGGCTGTACATGGTGTGTGTATCTCTCCATACCCTGCCTGTATAAGGGGTGGGTATCTCTCCATACCCTGCCTGTATATGGGGTGGGTATCTGTCCATAGCCTGCCTGTATATTGGGTGGGTATCTCTTCATACTCTGCCTGTATATGGATTGGGGATCTGCCTGCACCCTGCATGTATATCGAATGGTTATCCCTGCATACCCTGCCTGTATATGGTTTTGGTACCTTTCTATACATGCCTGTATATGGGGTGGGTATCTCTCCATACCTGGCTGTATATGGGGTCAGTATCTCTCCATACCTGGCTGTATTTGAGGTGGGTATCTATCCGTTCTTGGCTGTATGCGGGGTGGTTATCTCTCCGTACCTACCTGTATATTGGGTGGGTATCTGTCCATACCTGGCTGTATATGGGGTGGGTATCTCCCCATTCCTGTCTGTATACTGGATGGTGATCTCTCCATACCCTGCCTGTATATGGTGTTGATATGTTGTTATACCTGCCTGTATATGGGGTGAGTATCTCTCCATCCCTGGCTGTATATGGGGTGGGTATCTATCCGTTCCTGGCTGTATATGGGGTGGTTATCTCTAAGTACCTACCTGTATATGGTGTCGGTATCTCTCCATACAAAAATGTATATGGGGAGGGAATCTCTCCGTACACTGCCTGTATAGAAAGTGGGTATCTCTCCGTTCCTGGCGGTATACATGGTGGTTATCTCTCCGTACCTACCTGTATATGGGGTGGGTATCTGTCCATACCTGGCTGTATATGGGGTGGGTATCTCCCCATTCCTGTCTGTATAATGTCTGGGTATCTATCCATACCTGCCTGTATATGTGTGGATATCTCTCCATACCATATATGGGGTGGGCATCTCTCCATACCCTGCCTGTATATGGAGTGGGTATCTCTCCATACACTGCCTGTATATGGAGTGGGTATCTCTCCGTACCTACCTGTATAAGGGGTGCGTATCTCTCCATACTTGGCTGTATATGGTGTGAGTATCTCTCCGTACCTGCCTGTATAAGGGTAGGTATATCTCCCTACCCTGACTGTATATGAGGTGGCTATCTCTCCATAACTGGCTGTCTATGGAGTGGGTATCTTTCCATACCTGTTTGTATATGGGGTGGGTGTCACTCCGTACCTGCCTGTATATGGGTGGATATATCTCCATACATGCCTGTTCATAGAGTGGGTATCTCTCCATACCCTGCCTGTATATGGACTGGGTGTCTCTCCATACACTGCCTGTATATAGTGTTGGTATGTCGTTATACCTGTCTGTATATGGGGTGAGTATCTCTCCATACCTGCCTGTATATGGGCTGGGTATCTCCCCTCCGCCTGCATGTATATGGAATGGGTATCTCTCCATACCCTGCCTGTATATGGTGTTGGTATGTCGTTATATCTGTCTGTATATGGGGTGAGTATCTCTCCATACCTGGCTGTATATGGGGTGGGTATCTATCCGTTCCTGGCTGTATATGGGGTGGTTATCTCTTAGTACCTACCTGTATATGGAGTGTGTATCTCTCCGTACCCTGCCTGTATAAGGGTTGTTATCTCTCCATACCTGCCTCTATATGGTGTGTGTATATCTCTCCATACCCTGCCTGTATATAGAGTGGGTTTCTCTCCATACCTGGCTGTATATGGGGGGCGTAAATCTCCATAGCTTGCCTGTACATGGAATGTCTATCTCTCCATATACTGCCTATATATGGGTGGGTATCTCTGCATACACTGCCTGTATAGGGTGTGGGTATCTCTAGGTACCCTGCCTGTATATTGGTTGGATATATGGCCATACACTGCCTGTATAAGGGGTGGCTATCCCTCAATACTTGCCTGTATATGGGGTGGGTATCTCTCCGTATTCTGCCTGTATATGGGTGGATATCTCTAAATACCCTGCCTATATATGGACCTGGTATCTCTGCATACACAGCCTCTATATGGACTGGGTATCTTTCCATACCTGGCTGTAAATGGAGTGGTTATCCTTCCATAACCTGCCTGTATACGTGGTGGGGATTTCTCAGTGCCCTGCCTGTATATGGACTGGGTATCTCTCCATACCCTGCCTGTATATGGGCTGGCTATCTCCCCGCTGCCTGCATGTATATGGAATGGATATCTCTCCGTACCCTGCCTGTATATGGTGTTGATATGTCGTTATACCTGACTGTATATGGGGTGAGTATCTATCCGTTCCTGGCTGTATATGGGGTGGTTATCTCTGAGTACCTACCTGTATATGGGGTCGGTATCCCTCCATACAAAACTGTATATAGGGTGGGAATCTCTCCGTACACTGCCTGTATAGGGAGTGGGTATCTCTCCGTACCTGCCTGTATAAGGGTAGGTATCTCTCCCTTCCCTGCCTGTATATGGGGGGGGTATGTCTCCATACACTACCTGTATATGAGGTGGCTATCTCTCTATACCTGGCTGTCTATGGAGTAGGTATCTTTCCACACCTGGTTGTATATGGGTTGGGTATCACTCTGTACCTGCCTGTATATGGGCGGATATATCTCCATACATGCCTGTTCATAGAGTGGGTATCTCTCCATACCCTGCCAGTATATGGGGTGGGCATCTCTCCATGCCCTGCCTGTATATGGGCTGTACATGGTGTGTGTATCTCTCCATACCCTGCCTGTATAAGGGGTGGGTATCTCTCCATACCCTGCCTGTATATGGGGTGGGTATCTGTCCATAGCCTGCCTGTATATTGGGTGGGCATCTCTCCATGCCCTGCCTGTATATGGGCTGTACATGGTGTGTGTATCTCTCCATACCCTGCCTGTATAAGGGGTGGGTATCTCTCCATACCCTGCCTGTATATGGGCTGGCTATCTCCCCGCTGCCTGCATGTATATGGAATGGATATCTCTCCGTACCCTGCCTGTATATGGTGTTGATATGTCGTTATACCTGACTGTATATGGGGTGAGTATCTATCCGTTCCTGGCTGTATATGGGGTGGTTATCTCTCAGTACCTACCTGTATATGGGGTCGGTATCCCTCCATACAAAACTGTATATAGGGTGGGAATCTCTCCGTACACTGCCTGTATAGGGAGTGGGTATCTCTCCGTACCTGCCTGTATAAGGGTAGGTATCTCTCCCTTCCCTGCCTGTATATGGGGGGGGTATGTCTCCATACACTACCTGTATATGAGGTGGCTATCTCTCTATACCTGGCTGTCTATGGAGTAGGTATCTTTCCACACCTGGTTGTATATGGGTTGGGTATCACTCTGTACCTGCCTGTATATGGGCGGATATATCTCCATACATGCCTGTTCATAGAGTGGGTATCTCTCCATACCCTGCCAGTATATGGGGTGGGCATCTCTCCATGCCCTGCCTGTATATGGGCTGTACATGGTGTGTGTATCTCTCCATACCCTGCCTGTATATGGGGTGGGTATCTGTCCATAGCCTGCCTGTATATTGGGTGGGTATCTCTTCATACTCTGCCTGTATATGGATTGGGGATCTGCCTGCACCCTGCATGTATATCGAATGGTTATCCCTGCATACCCTGCCTGTATATGGTTTTGGTACCTTTCTATACATGCCTGTATATGGGGTGGGTATCTCTCCATACCTGGCTGTATATGGGGTCAGTATCTCTCCATACCTGGCTGTATTTGAGGTGGGTATCTATCCGTTCTTGGCTGTATGCGGGGTGGTTATCTCTCCGTACCTACCTGTATATTGGGTGGGTATCTGTCCATACCTGGCTGTATATGGGGTGGGTATCTCCCCATTCCTGTCTGTATACTGGATGGTGATCTCTCCATACCCTGCCTGTATATGGTGTTGATATGTTGTTATACCTGCCTGTATATGGGGTGAGTATCTCTCCATCCCTGGCTGTATATGGGGTGGGTATCTATCCGTTCCTGGCTGTATATGGGGTGGTTATCTCTCAGTACCTACCTGTATATGGTGTCGGTATCTCTCCATACAAAAATGTATATGGGGAGGGAATCTCTCCGTACACTGCCTGTATAGGAAGTGGGTATCTCTCCGTTCCTGGCGGTATACATGGTGGTTATCTCTCCGTACCTACCTGTATAAGGGGTGCGTATCTCTCCATACTTGGCTGTATATGGTGTGAGTATCTCTCCGTACCTGCCTGTATAAGGGTAGGTATATCTCCCTACCCTGCCTGTATATGAGGTGGCTATCTCTCCATAACTGGCTGTATATGGAGTGGGTATCTTTCCATACCTGTTTGTATATGGGGTGGGTGTCACTCCGTACCTGCCTGTATATGGGTAGATAGATCTCCATACATGCCTGTTCATAGAGTGGGTATCTCTCCATAACCTGCCTGTATATGGACTGGGTATCTCTCCATACCCTGCCTGTATATGGTGTTGGTATGTCGTTATACCTGTCTGTATATGGGGTGAGTATCTCTCCATACCTGGCTGTACATGGGGTGGGTATCTATCCGTTCCTGGCTGTATATGGGTGGTTATCTCTTAGTACCTACCTGTATATGGTGTGTGTATCTCTCCGTACCCTGCCTGTATAAGGGTTGTTATCTCTCCATACCTGCCTCTATATGGTGTGTGTATATCTCTCCATACCCTGCCTGTATATAGAGTGGGTTTCTCTCCATACCTGGCTGTATATGGGGGGCGTAAATCTCCATAGCTTGCCTGTACATGGAATGTCTATCTCTCCATATACTGCCTATATATGGGTGGGTATCTCTGCATACACTGCCTGTATAGGGTGTGGGTATCTCTAGGTACCCTGCCTGTATATTGGTTGGATATATGGCCATACACTGCCTGTATAAGGGGTGGCTATCCCTCAATACTTGCCTGTATATGGGGTGGGTATCTCTCCGTATCCTGCCTGTATATGGGTGGATATCTCTAAATACCCTGCCTATATATGGACCTGGTATCTCTGCATACACAGCCTCTATATGGACTGGGTATCTTTCCATACCTGGCTGTAAATGGAGTGGTTATCCTTCCATAACCTGCCTGTATACGTGGTGGGGATTTCTCCGTGCCCTGCCTGTATATGGACTGGGTATCTCTCCATACCCTGCCTGTATATGGGCTGGCTATCTCCCCGCTGCCTGCATGTATATGGAATGGATATCTCTCCGTACCCTGCCTGTATATGGTGTTGATATGTCGTTATACCTGACTGTATATGGGGTGAGTATCTCTCCATACCTGGCTGTACATGGGGTGGGTATCTATCCGTTCCTGGCTGTATATGGGGTGGTTATCTCTGAGTACCTACCTGTATATGGGGTCGGTATCCCTCCATACAAAACTGTATATAGGGTGGGAATCTCTCCGTACACTGCCTGTATAGGGAGTGGGTATCTCTCCGTACCTGCCTGTATAAGGGTAGGTATCTCTCCCTTCCCTGCCTGTATATGGGGGGGGGTATGTCTCCATACACTACCTGTATATGAGGTGGCTATCTCTCTATACCTGGCTGTCTATGGAGTAGGTATCTTTCCACACCTGGTTGTATATGGGTTGGGTATCACTCTGTACCTGCCTGTATATGGGCGGATATATCTCCATACATGCCTGTTCATAGAGTGGGCATCTCTCCATGCCCTGCCTGTATATGGGCTGTACATGGTGTGTGTATCTCTCCATACCCTGCCTGTATATGGGGTGGGTATCTGTCCATAGCCTGCCTGTATATTGGGTGGGTATCTCTTCATACTCTGCCTGTATATGGATTGGGGATCTGCCTGCACACTGCATGTATATCGAATGCTTATCCCTGCATACCCTGCCTGTATATGGTTTTGGTACCTTTCTATACATGCCTGTATATGGGGTGGGTATCTCTCCATACCTGGCTGTATATGGGGTCAGTATCTCTCCATACCTGGCTGTATTTGAGGTGGGTATCTATCCGTTCTTGGCTGTATGCGGGGTGGTTATCTCTCCGTACCTACCTGTATATTGGGTGGGTATCTGTCCATACCTGGCTGTATATGGGGTGGGTATCTCCCCATTCCTGTCTGTATACTGGATGGTGATCTCTCCATACCCTGCCTGTATATGGTGTTGATATGTTGTTATACCTGCCTGTATATGGGGTGAGTATCTCTCCATCCCTGGCTGTATATGGGGTGGGTATCTATCCGTTCCTGGCTGTATATGGGGTGGTTATCTCTCAGTACCTACCTGTATATGGTGTCGGTATCTCTCCATACAAAAATGTATATGGGGAGGGAATCTCTCCGTACACTGCCTGTATAGAAAGTGGGTATCTCTCCGTTCCTGGCGGTATACATGGTGGTTATCTCTCCGTACCTACCTGTATATGGGGTGGGTATCTGTCCATACCTGGCTGTATATGGGGTGGGTATCTCCCCATTCCTGTCTGTATAATGTCTGGGTATCTATCCATACCTGCCTGTATATGTGTGGATATCTCTCTATACCATATATGGGGTGGGCATCTCTCCATACCCTGCCTGTATATGGAGTGGGTATCTCTCCATACACTGCCTGTATATGGAGTGGGTATCTCTCCGTACCTACCTGTATAAGGGGTGCGTATCTCTCCATACTTGGCTGTATATGGTGTGAGTATCTCTCCGTACCTGCCTGTATAAGGGTAGGTATATCTCCCTACCCTGACTGTATATGAGGTGGCTATCTCTCCATAACTGGCTGTCTATGGAGTGGGTATCTTTCCATACCTGTTTGTATATGGGGTGGGTGTCACTCCGTACCTGCCTGTATATGGGTGGATATATCTCCATACATGCCTGTTCATAGAGTGGGTATCTCTCCATACCCTGCCTGTATATGGACTGGGTGTCTCTCCATACACTGCCTGTATATAGTGTTGGTATGTCGTTATACCTGTCTGTATATGGGGTGAGTATCTCTCCATACCTGCCTGTATATGGGCTGGGTATCTCCCCTCCGCCTGCATGTATATGGAATAGGTATCTCTCCATACCCTGCCTGTATATGGTGTTGGTATGTCGTTATATCTGTCTGTATATGGGGTGAGTATCTCTCCATACCTGGCTGTATATGGGGTGGGTATCTATCCGTTCCTGGCTGTATATGGGGTGGTTATCTCTTAGTACCTACCTGTATATGGAGTGTGTATCTCTCCGTACCCTGCCTGTATAAGGGTTGTTATCTCTCCATACCTGCCTCTATATGGTGTGTGTATATCTCTCCATACCCTGCCTGTATATAGAGTGGGTTTCTCTCCATTCCTGGCTGTATATGGGGTGTATAAATCTGCATAGCTTGCCTGTACATGGAATGTCTATCTCTCCATACACTGCCTATATATGGGTGGGTATCTCTGCATACACTGCCTGTATAGGGAGTGGGTATCTCTCGGTACCCTGCCTGTATATGGGTTGGATATATGACCATACACTGCCTGTATAAGGGGTGGATATCCCTCAATACTTGCCTGTATATGGGGTGGGTATCTCTCCGTACCCTGCCTGTGTATGGGTGGATATCTCTAAATACCCTGCCTATAAATGGACCTGGTATCTCTCCATACACAGCCTCTATATGAACTGGGTATCTTTCCATACCTGGCTGTAAATGGAGTGGTTATCCTTCCATAACCTGCCTGTATACGTGGTGGGGATTTCTCCGTGCCCTGCCTGTATATGGAGTGCATATCTCTACGTACCTGTCTGTACTTGCGGAGGGTATATCTCCCCACGCTGCCTGTATATGGGTTGGTATCTCTCTCTACTCTACCTGTATATGGGTGTGTACGTCTCCATACCCTGCCTCTATATGGAGTTCGTATCTCTCCATACCTGGCTGTATATGGGGTCGGTATCTCTCCATAACTGCCTGTATATGGAGTGGGTATCTGTCCATACCCTGCTGTGCATCGGGTGGGCATATGTCCGTAGCTGCCTGTATATGGCGTGGGCATCTCCCCGTACCTGTCTGTATATGGGGTGCGTGTCTATCCGTACCCTGCCTGTATACGGAGTGTGTATCTCTACGTACCTGACTGTATATGCGGAGGGTATATCTCCCCACGCTGCCTGTATATGGGTTGGTATCTCTCTCTACCCTACCTGTATATGGGTGCATACGTCTCCATACCCTGCATGTATATGGTGTGGGTATCTCTCCGTACCTGCCTCTATGTGGGGGTATATCTCTCCATATCTGCCTGTATATGGGGTGAGGATCTCTCCATACTTGCGTGTATATGGAGTGGGTATCTCTCAATACCCTGCCTGTATAAGGGGTGGGTATGTCTCCCTACCTGCCTGTATATGTGTGTGTATCACTCCATATCCAGCCTGTATATGGGGTGGGTATCTTTCTGTACCTGGGTGTATATAGGGTGGGTTTCTCTCCATACCCTGCCAGTATAAGGGGTGGGTATCTCTCCATACCCTGCCTGTATATGGGGTGGGCATCTCTCCGTACATGCCTGTATATGGAGTGGGTATCACTCCCTACTCTGCCTGTATATGGGGTGGGAGGCTCGCAATACCCTGCCTGTATATGGAATGGGCATATCGCCATACCCTCCCAGGATATGGAATGGGTATCTCTCCATACCTGGCTGTATATGGGGTGGTTATCTCTCCGTAGCCTGCCTGTATATGGGGTGGATATCTCTCAATTTCCTGCCTGTATATGGCGTGGGTTTCTCTCCATAACTGGTTGTAAATGGAGTGGGTATCTCTCCATACCCTGCCTGTATATGGGGTGGGCATCTCTCCGTACATGCCTGTATATGGAGTGGGTATCACTCCCTACCCTGCCTGTATATGGGGGGGTAATCTCTCCATACCTGGCTGTACATGTGGTGGATATTTCTTTGTACCTGCCTGTATATGGGGTGGGTATCTCTCCGAACATGGCTGTATATGGAGTGGGTATCTCTCCATACCCTGCCTGTATATGGAGTGGGCATCTCTCCGTACATGCCTGCATATGGAGTGGGTATCACTCCCTACTCTGCCTGTATATGGGGTGGGAGGCTCGCAATACCCTGCCTGTATATGGAATGGGTATATCGCCATACCCTCCGAGGATATGGAATGGGTATCTCTCCATACCTGGCTGTATATGGGGTGGTTATCTCTCCGTAGCCTGCCTGTATATGGGGTGGATATCTCTCAATTTCCTGCCTGTATATGGTGTGGGTATCTCTCCGTACTCTGCCTGTATATGGCATGGGTTTCTCTCCATAACTGGTTGTAAATGGAGTGGGTATCTCTCCATACCTTGACTATATATGGGGTGTGTATCTCTCCGTACCCTGACTGTATATGTAGTGGGTATCTCTTCATACCTGGCTGTAGATGGGGTGGGTATCTCTACGTACCTGGCTGTAAATGGGGTCGGTATCTCTCCGTACCTGCCTGTATGTGGGTGTGTATATCTCCGTACCTGCCTATGTATGTGTGTAATCTCTCCGTACCCTGCCTGTATATGGGGTGGGTATCTTTCCGTACCTGGCTGTATATGGGGTGGGTAACTCTCCGTACCCTGCCTGTATAAGGAGTGGGTGTCTCTCCAATCCCAGCCTGTATATGGAATGGGTATCTCTCCATACCCTGTTGTAGATGGTGTGGGTGTCTCTCAGAACCTGCCTGTATATGGGTGGCTTCTCTCCATACCTGGCTGTATATGGGTGGGTATCTCTCCATACCCTGCCTGTATAAGGGGTGGGTATATCTCCGTACCTGCCTGTATATGTGTGTGTGTATCTCTCCGTACCCTGCCTGTATATGGGGTGGGTATCTTTGTGTACCTGGCAGTATATAGGGTGGGTTTCTCTCCATACCCTGCCTGTATATGGGGTGGGTTTCTCTCCCTACCCTGCCTGTATATGGGGTGGTATCTCTCCATACCTGCCTGTATATGGAGTGGGTATCTATCCATACCAGGCCGTACATGCGGTGGGTATCTCTGCGTACCTGGCTGTATATTTGGTGGGTATCTCTCTGTACCCTGCCTGTATATAAGGTGGTTATCTCTCCATACCTGCCAGTATATGGGGTGGGTAACTCTAAATACACTGCCTGGATATGGAGTGGTTATCTCTCCGTACCCTGCCTCTATGTGGACTGGGTATCTCTCCATACCCTGCCTGTATATGGAGTGGTAATCTCTCCATACCTGGCTGTAGATGGGCTGGGTATTTATCCGTACCTGGCTGTAAATGTGGTCGGTATCTCTCCGTACCTACCGGTATCTGGGGTTGGTACCTCTCCATACCTGGCTGTATATGCGGTGGGTACCTCTCCGTACCTGCCTGTATGTGGGTGTGTATATCTCTGTACCTGCCTGTATATCTGTGTGTATCTCTCCGTACCCTGCCTGTATAAGGGGTGGGTATATCTCCGTACCTGGCTGTATATCGGGTGGGTTTCTCTCCATACCCTGCCTGTATAAGGGGTGGGTATCTCTCCCTACCCTGCCTGTATATGGGGTTGTATCTCTCAATACCCAGCCTGTATATGAGTGATATCTCTCCATACCCTGCCTGTATGCGTGGTGGGTTTGTCTCCATACCCTGCCGGAATATGGGGTGTTTATCTTTCCATACCCTGCCTGTGTATGGGGTATGTATCTTTCCATACCTGGCTGTATATGGGGTGCGTATCTATAGGTACCTGGCTTTATATGGGGTGGGTATCTCTCTGTACCTACCTGTATATGGGGTGGTAATCTCACCATACCTGGCTGTACATTTGTGGTGGATATTTCGTTGTACATGCCTGTATATGGTGTGGGTATCACTCCCTACTCTGCCTGTATATGGGGTGGGTACCTCTCCGTACATGGCAGTATATGGAGTGGGTATCACTCCCTACCCTGCCTGTGCATGCGGTGGGTCGCTCGCCATATCCTGCCTGTATATGGAATGGGCATATCGCCATACCCTCCCTGTATATGGAATGGGTATCTCTCCATACCTGGCTGTATATGGGGTGGTTATCTCTCCGTACCCTGCCTGTATATGGGGTGGATATCTCTCCATTTTCTGCCAGTATATGCTGTGGGTATCTCTCTGTACTCTGCCTGTATATGGAGTGGGTTTTTCTCCAAACCCTGTTGTATAGGGGGTGGGTATCTACCCATACCTGCCTGTATAATGGTTGGTATCTCTCCATACCCTGCCTGTATATGGGGTGGGTATCTTTCCATACCTAGGTGTATATGGGGTGCATATCTAGCCTTACCTGGCTTTATATGGTGTGGGTATCTGTCTGAACCTACCTGTATATGGGGTGGGTATCTCTCCATACCTGGCTGTACATGGGGCAGGTATCTCTTTGAACCTGGCTGTATATGTTGTGTATCTCTCCATACCCTCCCTGTATATGGAGTGGGTGTCTCTCAGAACCTGCCTGTATATGGGGGGATTTCTCTCCATACCTGGCTGTATATGGGCGGGTATCTCTCCATACCCTGCCGGAATATGGGACGGGTATCTCTCCATACCTGCCTGTACATGTGGTCGGTATCTCTCAGTAACTACATATTTATGGGGTGGTTATCTATCCATACCTGGCTGTACATGTGGTGGATATTTCTTTGTACCTGCCTGTATATGGAGTGGGTATCTCTCTGTACATGGCTGTATATGGAGTGGATATCACTCCCTACCCTGCCTGTATATGGAGTGGGTTTCTCTACATACACTGCCTGTATGTGGGGTGGGTGTCTCTCCATGGCCTGCCTGTATATGGGCTGTGTATCCCTACGTATCTGCCTGTATATGAAGTGTGTATCTCTCTATACCCTGCCTATATATGGGGTGGGTACCTCTCCATACCCTGCCTGTATATGGTGTGGGTATCTCTCCGTACCGTGCCTGTGTATGTGGTGGGTAACTCTCCATACATGCCTGTTTATGGGGTGGGTATCTCTCATTACACTGCCTCTATATAGAGTTGGCATCTCTCCATACCTGCCTGTACATGGGGTCGGTATCTCTCCATACCTACCTGTTTATGGGGTGGTTATCTATCCATACCTGGCTGTACATGTGGTGGATATTTCGTTGTATCTGCCTGTATATGGTGTGGATGTCACTCCCTACCCTGCCTGTATATGGGGTGGGAGGCTCGCAATACCCTGCCTGTATATGGAATGGGTATCTCTCCATACCTGCCAGTACATGGGGTCGGTATCTCTCCATACCTACCTGTTTATGGGGTGGTTATCTATCCATACCTGGCTGTACATGTGGTGCATATTTTTTTGTACCTACCTGTATATTGTGTGGGTATCTCTCCATACATGGCTGTATATGGAGTGGGTATCTCACCATACCTGGCTGTACATGCAGAGGGTATCTCACCATACCCTGCCGGTATATGGGGTGGCTATCTCACCATTCCCTGCCTGTATATGGGGTGGGTAACTCTCCGTACCCTGCCTGTATAAGGAGTGGGTATCTGTCCAATCCCACCCTGTATATGGAATGGGTATCTCTCCATACTCTGTTGTATATGGGGTGGGTATCTCTCCATTCCTGGCTGTATATGGGGTGGGTATCTCTCCATACCTGGCTACAGATGGGGTCGGTATCTCTCCGTACCTACCTGTATTTGGGGTGGGTACCTCTCCATACCTGGCTGTATATGCGGTGGGTATCTCCCCGTACCTGCCTGTATAATGGTTGGTATCTCTCCATACCCTGCCTGTATATGGGGTGGGTATCTTTCCATACCTAGATATATATGGGGTGCATATCTAGCCATACCTGGCTTTATATGGTATGGGTATCTGTCTGTACCTACCTGTATATGGGGTGGGTATCTTTGTGTGCCTGGCTGTATATAGGGTGGGTTTCTCTCCATACCCTGCCTGTATATGGGGTGGATTTCTCTCCCTACCCTGCCTGTATATGGGGTGGTATCTCTCCATACCTGCCTGTATATGGAGTGGGTATCTCTCCATACAGGCCATACATGAGGTGGGTATCTTTGCGTACCTGGCTGTATATGTGGTGGGTATCTCTCCGTACCCTGCCTGTATATAGGGTGTTTATCTCTCCATACCTGCCTGTATATGGGGTGGGTAACTGTAAATACACTGCCTGGATATGGAGTGGTTATCTCTCCGTACCCTGCCTCTATGTGGACTGGGTATCTCACCATACCGTGCCTGTATATGGAGTGGGTACCTCTCCGTTCCCTGCCTGTGTATGGGGTGGGTATCTCTCCGTACATGGCTGTATATGGAGTGGCTATCTCTCCATACCTGCCTGTATATGGGGTGAGTATCTCACCATACCTGGCTGTATATGGAGTGGGTATCTCTCCATACACTGCCGGTATATGTGGTGGCTGTCTCACCATTCCCTGCCTGTATATGGTATGGGTACCTCTCCGTACCCTGCCTCTATAAGGAGTGGGTATCTCTCCATTCCCTCCCTGTATATGGAATGGGTATCTCTCCATACCCTGTTGTATATGGGGTGGGTATCTCTCCAAACCTGGCTGTATATGGGAAGGGTATTTCTCCATACCTGGCTGTAGATGGGGTGGATATCTATCCATACCTGGCTGTAAATGGGGTCGGTATCTCTCTGTACCTGGCTGTATATGGGGTGGGTATCTCTCCAAACCCTGCCTGTATATGGTGTGGGCATCTCTCCGTACCTGCCTGTATGTGGCTGTGTATATCTCCGTACCTGCCTCTATATCTTTGTGTATCTCTCCGTACCCTGCCTGTATATGGGGTGGGTATCTTTCCGTACCTGGCTGTATATGGGGTTGGTTTCTCTCCATACCCTGCCTGTATAATGGGTGGCTATCTCTCCCTACCCTGCCAGTACATGGGGTTGTATTTCGCCATAGCCTGCCTGTACATGGGTGGATATCTCTCAGTACCCTGCCTGTATGCGGGGTGGGTTTCTCTCCATGTCCTGCCGGAATATGGGGTGTGCATCCTTCCATACCTGGTTGTATATGGGGTGCGTATCTATTGGTACCTGGCTTTATATGGGGTGGGTATCTCTCTGTACCTACCTGTATATGGGGTGGTAATCTCTCCATACCTGGCTGTACATGTGGTGGATATTTCGTTGTACAGGCCTGTTTATAGTGTGGGTATCACTCCCTACCCTGCCTGTATATGGAGTGGGAGGATCGCAATACCCTGCCTGTATATGGAATGGGTATATCGCTATACCGTCCCTGTATATGGAATGGGTATCTCTCCATACCTGGCTGTTTATGGGGTGGTTATCTCTCCGTACCCTGCCTGTATATGCGGTGGATATCTCTCCATTTTCTGCCATTATATGGTGTGGGTATCTCTCCGTACTCTGCCTGTATATGGAGTGGGTTTCGCTCCATACCCAGTTGTATAGGGGGTGGGTTTCTCTCCATACCTGCCTTTATATGTGGTGGGTATCTCCCCATACCTGCCTTTATAATGGTTGGTATCTCACCATACCCTGCCGGTATATGGGGTGGCTATCTCACCATTCCCTGCCTGTATATGGGGTGGGTAACTCTCCGTACCCTGCCTGTATAAGGAGTGGGTATCTGTCCAATCCCACCCTGTATATGGAATGGGTATCTCTCAATACTCTGTTGTATATGGGGTGGGTATCTCTCCATTCCTGGCTGTATATGGGGTGGGTATCTCTCCATACCTGGCTACAGATGGGGTCGGTATCTCTCCGTACCTACCTGTATTTGGGGTGGGTACCTCTCCATACCTGGCTGTATATGCGGTGGGTATCTCCCCATACCTGCCTGTATAATGGTTGGTATCTCTCCATACCCTGCCTGTATATGGGGTGGGTATCTTTCCATACCTAGATATATATGGGGTGCATATCTAGCCAAACCTGGCTTTATATGGTATGGGTATCTGTCTGTACCTACCTGTATATGGGGTGGGTATCTCTCCATACCTGGCTGTACATGGGGCGGGTATCTCTTTGTATCTGGCTGTATATGGTGTGTATCTCTCCATACCCTCCCTGTATATAGTGTGGGGGTCTCTCAGATCCTGCCTGTATATGGGTAGATTTCGCTCCATACCTGGCTGTATATGGGTGGGTGACTCTCCATACCTGGCTACAGATGGGGTCGGTATCTCTCCGTACCTACCTGTATTTGGGGTGGGTACCTCTCCATACCTGGCTGTATATGGGGTGGGTATCTCTCCCTACCCTGCCTGTATATGGTGTGGGTATCTCTCCGTACCTGCCTCTATGTGGGGGGATATCTCTCCATACCTGCCTGTATATGGGGTGAGGATCTCTCCATACTTGCGTGTATATGGAGTGGGTATCTCTCAATACCCTGCCTGTATAAGGGTTGGGTATATCTCCCTACCTGCCTGTATATGTGTGTGTATCACTCTGTACCCAGCCTGTATATGGGGTAGGTATCTTTCTGTACCTGCCTGTATAAGGGGTGGGTATCTCTCCCTACTCTGCCTGTATATGGGGTTGTATCTCTCCATACCTGCCTGTACATGGGGTCGGTATCTCTCCGTACCTACATATTTATGGGGTGGTTATCTATCCATACCTTGCTGTACATGTGGTGGATATTTCTTTGTACCTGCCTGTATATGGGGTGGGTATCTCTCCGTTCATGGCTGTATATGGAGTGGATATCACTCCCTACCCTGCCTGTATATGGAGTGGGTTTCTCTACATACACTGCCTGTATATGGGGTGGGTGTCTCTCCATGGCCTGCCTGTATATGGGCTGTGTATCCCTACGTACCTGCCTGTATATGAAGTGTGTATCTCTCCATACCCTGCCTATATATGGAGTGGGTATCTCTCCATACCCTGCCTGTATATGGTGTGGGTATCTCTCCGTACCGTGCCTGTGTATGGGGTGGGTAACTCTCCATACATGCCTGTTTATGGGGTGGGTATCTCTCAATACACTGCCTCTATATAGAGTTGGCATCTCTCCGTACCTGGCTGTATATGGGGTCAGTATCTCTCCATACCCTGCCTGTATATGGAGTGGGTATCTCCCTGCACCCTGCCTGTAAATGGAATGGGTATCCCTCCTTACACTGCCTGTATATGGTGTTGGTATCGCTCTATACCTGCCTGTACATGGGGCGGGTAGCTCCCCATACCTGGCTGTATATGGGGTGGGTATCTATCCATTCCTGTCTGTATACGGGTTGGTGATCTCTCCGTACCAACCTGTATATGGGGTGGGTATCTCGCCAGAACTGGCTGTATATGGTGTGGGTATCTATCCGTACCTGCCTGTATATGGGTGGATATCTCTCCATACCCTGTCAGTATATGGGGTGGGCATCTCTCCATACACTGCGTGTACATGGAGTGGTTTTCTCTTTATACCTGCCTGTATATGAGCTGGGTATCTCTCCATACCTGGCTGTACATGGAGTAGGTATCTCTCCATACCTGGCTGTACACGGGGTCAGTATCTCTCCATACCTTGCTGTATATCGAATGGGAATCTATCCGTTCCCGGCTGTATATGAAGTGTATATCTCCGTACCTGCCTGTATATCTGTGTGCATCTCTCCGTACCCTGCGGTGTCTTTCCATACCTGGATGTATATCGGGTGCTTATCTATCCATACCTGCCTGTATATGGGGTGGGTATCTCTCCATACCTGGCTCAACATGGGGCAGGTATCTCTTTGTACCTGGCTGTATATGGAGTGTATCTCTCCATACCCTCCCTGTATATGGTGTGGGTATCTCTCAGAACCTGCCTGTATATGGGTGGATTTCTCTCCATACCTGGCTGTATATGGGTGGGTATCACTCCCTACCCTGCCTGTATATGGGGTGGGAGGTTCACAATACCCTGCCTGTATATGGAATGGGTATATCGCCATACCCTCCCTGTATATGGAATGGGTATCTCTCCATACCTGGCTGTATATGGGGTGGTTATCTCTCCGTACCCTGCCGGTATATGTGGTGCATATCTCTCCATTTTCTGCCAGTATATGCTGTGGGTATCTCTCCGTACTCTGCCTGTATATGGAGTGGGTTTTTCTCCATACCCTGTTGTATAGGGGGTGGGTATCTCTCCATACCTGGCTGTACATGGGGCAGGAATCTCTTTGTACCTGGCTGTATATGGTGTGTATTTCTCCATACCCTCCCTGTATATGGTGTGGGTGTCTCACAGAACCTGCCTGTATATGGGTGGATTTCTCTCCATACCTGGCTGTATATGGGTGGGTATCTCTCCGTACCCTGCCTGTAAACGGGGTGGATTTCTCTCCATACCTGGCTGTATATGGGTGGGTATCTCTCCATACCCTGCCTGTATATGGGGTGGGAGGTTCACAATACCCTGCCTGTATATGGAATGGGTATATCGCCATACCCTGCCTGTATATGGAGTCAGTATCTCCCCATACTGTGCCTGTATTTGGGACGGGTATCTCTCCATACCTGCCTGTTTATGGGGTGGTTATCTATCCATACCTGGCTGTACATGTGGTGGATATTTCGCTGTACCTGACTGTATATGGTGTGGGTATCACTCCCTACCTTGCCTGTATATGGGGTGGGAGGTTCACAATACCCTGCCTGTATATGGAATGGGTATATCGCCATACCCTCCGTGTATATGGAATGGGTATCTCTCCATACCTGGCTGTATATGGAGTGGTTATCTCTCCGTACCCTGCCGGTATATGTGGTGCATATCTCTCCATTTTCTGCCAGTATATGCTGTGGGTATCTTTTCGCACTCTGCCTGTATATGGAGTGGGTTTTTCTCCATACCCTGTTGTATAGGGGGTGGGTATCTCTCCATACCTGCCTTTATATGTGGTGGGTATCTCCCCATACCTGCCTGTATAATGGTTGGTATCTCTCCATACCCTGCCGGTATATGGGGTGGGTATCTCTCCATACCTAGATGTATATGGGGTGCATATCTAGCCGTACCTGTCTTTATATGGTGTGGGTATCTGTCTGTACCTACCTGTATATGGGGTGGGTATCTCTCCATACCTGGCTGTACATGGGGCGGGTATCTCTTTGTACCTGGCTGTATATGGTGTGTATCTCTCCATACCCTCCCTGTATATGGTGTGGGTGTCTCTCAGAACCTGCCTGTATATGGGTGGATTTCTCTCCATACCTGGCTGTATATGGGTGGGTATCTCTCCACACCCTGCCGGAATATGGGATGGTTATCTCTCCATACCCTGCCTGTATATGGAGTGGGTATCTCACCAAGCCCTGCCTGTATATGGAGTCAGTATCTCCCCATACCGTGCCTGTATTTGGGACGGGTATCTCTCCATACCTGCCTGTACATGGGGTCGGTATCTCTCCGTACCTACCTGTTCATGGGGTGGTTATATATCCATACCTGGCAGTACATGTGGTGGATATTTCGTTGTATCTGCCTGTATATGGTGTGGATATCACTCCCTACCCTGCCTGTATATGGGGTGGGAGGCTCGCAATACCCTGCCTGTATATGGAATGGGTATCTCTCCATACCTGCCAGTACATGGGGTCGGTATCTCTCCATACCTACCTGTTTATGGGGTGGTTATCTATCCATACCTGGCTGTACATGTGGTGCATATTTTTTGTACCTACCTGTATATTGTGTGGGTATCTCTCAGTACATGGCTGTATATGGAGTGGGTATCTTACCATACCTGGCTGTACATGCAGAGGGTATCTCACCATACCCTGCCGGTATATGGGGTGGCTATCTCACCATTCCCTGCCTGTATATAGGGTGGGTAACTCTCCGTACCCTGCCTGTATAAGGAGTGGGTATCTGTCCAATCCCACCCTGTATATGGAATGGGTATCTCTCCATACTCTGTTGTATATGGGGTGGGTATCTCTCCATTCCTGGCTGTATATGGGGTGGGTATCTCTCCATACCTGGCTACAGATGGGGTCGGTATCTCTCCGTACCTACCTGTATTTGGGGTGGGTACCTCTCCATACCTGGCTGTATATGCGGTGGGTATCTCCCCATACCTGCCTGTATAATGGTTGGTATCTCTCCATACCCTGCCTGTATATGGGGTGGGTATCTTTCCATACCTAGATATATATGGGGTGCATATCTAGCCGTACCTGGCTTTATATGGTATGGGTATCTGTCTGTATCTACCTGTATATGGGGTGGGTATCTCTCCATACCTGGCTGTACATGGGGCGGGTATCTCTTGGTACCTGGCTGTATATGGTGTGTATCTCTCCATACCCTCCCTGTATATAGTGTGGGGGTCTCTCAGATCCTGCCTGTATATGGGTGGATTTCTCTCCATACCTGGCTGTATATGGGTGGGTATCTCTCCATACCTGGCTACAGATGGGGTCGGTATCTCTCCGTACCTGCCTGTATATGGGGTGAGGATCTCTCCATACTTGCGTGTATATGGAGTGGGTATCTCTCAATACCCTGCCTGTATAAGGGGTGGGTATCTCTCCCTACCCTGCCTGTATATGGTGTGGGTATCTCTCCGTACCTGCCTGTATATGGGGTGGGTATCTTTCTGTACCTGGCTGTATATAGGGTGGGTTTCTCTCCATGCCCTGCCTGTATAAGGGGTGGGTATATCTCCGTACCTGCCTGTATATGTGTGAGTATCTCTCCGTACCCTGCCTGTATATGGGGTGGGTATCTTTGTGTGCCTGGCTGTATATAGGGTGGGTTTCTCTCCATACCCTGCCTGTATATGGGGTGGATTTCTCTCCCTACCCTGCCTGTATATGGGGTGGTATCTCTCCATACCTGCCTGTATATGGAGTGGGTATCTCTCCATACAGGCCGTACATGCGGTGGGTATCTCTGCGTACCTGGCTGTATATGTGGTGGGTATCTCTCCGTACCCTGCCTGTATATAGGGTGTTTATCTCTCCATAACTGCCTGTATATGGGGTGGGTACCTCTCCGTTCCCTGCCTGTGTATGGGGTGGGTATCTCTCCGTACATGGCTGTATATGGAGTGGCTATCTCTCCATTCCTGCCTGTATATGGGGTGAGTATCTCACCATACCTGGCTGTATATGGAGTGGGTATCTCTCCATACACTGCCGGTATATGTGGTGGCTGTCTCACCATTCCCTGCCTGTATATGGTATGGGTACCTCTCCATACCCTGTTGTATATGGGGTGGGTATCTCTCCATACCTGGCTGTATATGGGAAGGGTATTTCTCCATACCTGGCTGTAGATGGGGTGGGTATCTATCCATACCTGGCTGTAAATGGGGTCGGTATCTCTCTGTACCTGGCTGTATATGGGGTGGGTATCTCTCCAAACCCTGCCTGTATATGGTGTGGGCATCTCTCCGTACCTGCCTGTATGTGGCTGTGTATATCTCCGTACCTGCCTCTATATCTTTGTGTATCTCTCCGTACCCTGCCTGTATATGGGGTGGGTATCTTTCCGTACCTGGCTGTATATGGGGTTGGTTTCTCTCCATACCCTGCCTGTATAATGGGTGGCTATCTCTCCCTACCCTGCCTGTACATGGGGTTGTATTTCGCCATAGCCTGCCTGTATATGGGTGGATATCTCTCAGTACCCTGCCTGTATGCGGGGTGGGTTTCTCTCCATGTCCTGCCGGAATATGGGGTATTTATCTCTCCATACCCTGCCTGTGTATGGGGTGGGTATCTCTCTGAACCATGCCTGTATATAGGGTGTGCATCCTTCCATAGCTGGTTGTATATGGGGTGCGTATCTATTGGTACCTGGCTTTATATGGGGTGGGTATCTCTCTGTACCTACCTGTATATGGGGTGGTAATCTCTCCATACCTGGCTGTACATGTGGTGGATATTTCGTTGTACAGGCCTGTTTATGGTGTGGGTATCACTCCCTACCCTGCCTGTATATGGAGTGGGAGGCACGCAATACCCTGCCTGTATATGGAATGGGTATATCGCCATACCGTCCCTGTATATGGAATGGGGATCTGTCCATACCTGGCTGTTTATGGGGTGGTTATCTCTCCGTACCCTGCCTGTAGAAGGAGTGTGTGTCTCTCCAATCCCAGCCTGTATATGGAATGGGTATCTCTCCATACCCTGTTGCAGATGGTGTGGGTGTCTCTCAGAACCTGCCTGTATATGGGTGGATTTCTCTCCATACCTGGCTGTACATGGGTGGGTATCTCTCCATACCCTGCCTGTATAAGGGGTGGGTATATCTCCGTACCTGCCTGTACATGTGTGTGTATCTCTCCGTACCCTGCCTGTATATGGGGTGGGTATCTTTGTGTGCCTGGCTGTATATAGGGTGGGTTTCTCTCCATACCCTGCCTGTATATGGGGTGGGAGGCTCGCAATACCCTGCCTGTATATGGAATAGGTATATCGCCATACCCTCCCTGTATATGGGATCGGTATCTCTCCGTACCCTGCTTGTATGCGGGGTGGGTTTCTCTGCATGCCCTGCCTGTATATGGGTGGATATCTCTCCATACCCTGCCTGTATGTGGGGTGGATTTCTCTCCATACCCTGTCTGTGTATGGGGTGGGTATCTTTCCGTACCATGCCTGTATATGGGGTGTGTATCTTTCCATGCCTGGTTGTATATGGGGTGCGTATCTCTCGGTACCTGTCTTTATATGGGGTGGGTATCTCTCTGTACCTACCTGTATATGGGGTGGTAATCTCTCCATGCCTGGCTGTACCTGTGGTGGATATTTCGTTGTACATGCCTGTATATGGTGTGGGTATCACTCCCTACCCTGCCTGTATATGGGGTGGGAGGCTCACAATACCCTGCCTGTATATGGAATGGGTATCTCTCCATACCTGGCTGTATATGGGGTGGTTATCTCTCTGTACCCTGCCTGTATATGGGGTGGATATCTCTCCATTTTCTGCCATTATATGGTGTGGGTATCTCTCTGTACTCTGCCTGTATATGGAGTGGGTTTTTCTCCATACCCAGTTGTTTAAGGGGTGGGTATCTCTCCATACCTGCCTTTATATGTGGTGGGTATCTCCCCATACCTGCCTTTATAATGGTTGGTATCTCTCCATACCCTGCCTGTATATGGGGTGGGTATCCTTCCATACCTAGATGTATATGGGGTGCATATCTAGCCGTACCTGGCTTTATATGGGGTGGGTATCTGTCTGTACCGACCTGTATATGGGGTGGGTATCTCTCCATACCTGGCTGTACATGGGGCGGGTATCTCTTTGTACCTGGCTGTATATGGTGTGTATCTCTCCATACCCTTCCTGTATATGGTGTGGGTGTCTCTCAGAACCTGCCTGTATATGGGTGGATTTCTCTCCATACCTGGCTGTATATGGTGTGTATCTCTCCATACCCTTCCTGTATATGGAGTGGGTGTCTCTCAGAACCTGCCTGTATATGGGTGGATTTCTCTCCATACCTGCCTGTATATGGGATGGGTATCTCTCCGTACATGCCTATATATGGGGTGGGTATCTCTCCATACCTCGCTGATCATGTGGTGGATATTGCTTTGTACCTGCCTGTGTATGGGGTGTGTATCTCTCCGTACATGGCTGTATATGGAGTGGGTATCACTCCCTACCCTGCCTGTATATGGGGTGGGTAGCTCGCCATACCCTGCCGGTATATGGAATGGGTATCTCTCCATACCTGGCTGTATATTGGGTGGTTATCTCTCCGTAGCCTGCCTCTATATGGGGTGGATATCTCTAAATTTCCTGCCTGTATATGGTGTGGGTATCTCTCCATACTCTGCCTGTATATGGAGTGGGTTTCTCTCCATAACTGGTTGTAGATGGGGTGGGTATCTCTACGTACCTGGCTGTAAATGGGGTCGGTATCTCTCCGTACCTGCCTGTATGTGGGTGTGTATATCTCCGTACCTGCCTGTATATCTGTGTGTATCTCTCCGTACCCTGCCTGTATATGGGGTGGGTATCTTTCCGTACCTGGCTGTATATGGGGTGGGTAACTCTCCGTACCCTGCCTGTAGAAGGAGTGGGTGTCTCTCCAAACACAGCCTGTATATGGAATGGGTATCTCTCCATAATTTGTTGTAGATGGTGTGGTTGTCTCTCAGAACCTGCCTGTATATGGGTGGATTTCTCTCCATTTTCTGCCAGTATATAATGTGGGTATCTCTCCATACTCTGCCTGAATATTGAGTGGATTTTTCTCCATACCCTGTTGTATAGCGGGTGGGTATCTCTCCATACCTGCCTGTATAATGGTTGGTATCTCTCCATACCCTGCCTGTTTGTGGGATGGGTTTCTCTTCACCCCTTGCCTGCTTATTGAGTGGGTATATCGCCATACACTGCCTGTATATGGGGTGGGTATCTTTCCATACCTAGATGTATATGGGGTGCATATCGAGCCATACCTGGCTTTATATGGGGTGGGTATCTGTCTGTACCGACCTGTATATGGGGTGCCTATCTAGCCGTACCTGGCTTTATATGGGGTGGGTATCTGTCTGTACCTACCTGTATATGGGGTGGGTATCTCTCCATACCTGGCTCAACATGGGGCGGGTATCTCTTTGTACCTGGCTGTATATGGAGTGTATCTCTCCATACCCTCCCTGTATATGGTGTGGGTGTCTCACAGAACCTGCCTGAATATGGGTGGATTTCTCTCCATACCTGGCTGTATATGGGTGGGTATCTCTCCATTCCCTGCCGGAATATGAGATGGTTATCTCTCCATACCCTGCCTGTATATAGAGTGGGTATCTCACCATGCCCTGCCTGTATATGGAGTGAGTATCTCCCCATACCGTGCCTGTATATGGGACGGGTATCTCTCCATAACTGCCTGTACATGGGGTCGGAATCTCTCCGTACCTACCTGTTTATGGGGTGGTTATCTCTCCATACCTGGCTCTACATGTGGTGGATATTTCTTTGTACCTGCCTGAATATGGGGTGGGAATCTCTCCGTACCTGGCTGTACATGTGGTGGATATTTCGTTGTACCTGCCTGTATATGGTGTGGGTATCGCCCCCTACCCTGCCTGTATATGGGGTGGGAGGCTCGCAATACCCTGCCTGTATATGGAATGGGTATATCGCCATACCCTCCCTGTATATGGAATGGATATCTCTCCGTACTCTGCCTGTATATGGTGTGGGTGTTTCTCCATACCCTGTTGTATAGGGGGTGGGTATCTCTCCATACCTGCCTTTATATGTGGTGGGTATATCCCCATACCTGCCTGTATAATGGTTGGTGTCTCTCCATACCCTGCCTATATATGGGGTGGGTATCTTTCCATACCTAGATGTATATGGGGTGCCTATCTAGCCATACCTGGCTTTATATGGTGTGGGTATCTGTCTGTACCTACCTGTATATGGGGTGGGTATATTGCCATACCCTCCCTGTATATGGAATGGGTATCTCTCTGTACTCTGCCTGTATATGGAGTGGGTTTTTCTCCATACCCTGTTGTATATGGGGTGGGTATCTCTCCATACCTGGCTGTATATGGGAAGGGTATCTCTCCATACCTGGCTGTAGATGGGGTGGGTATCTATCCGTACCTGTCTGTAAATGGAGTCGCTATCTCTCCGTCCCTACCGGTATCTGGGGTGGCTATCTCACCATTCCCTGCCTGTATATGGTATGGGTACCTGTCCGTACCTGGCTGTATATGGGGTGGGTACTTCTCCATACCTGGCTGTATATTGGGTGTGTATCTCTCCATACCCTGTTGTATAAGCGGTGGGTACCTCTCCGTACCTGTCTGTATATGGGGTGGGTATTTCTCCATACCCTGCCTGTATATGGTGTGGGCATCTCTCCGTTCCTGCCTGTATGTGGTTGTGTATATCTCCGTACCTGCCTGTGTATCTGTGTGTATCTCTCCGTACCCTGCTTGTATCTGGGGTGGGTATCTTTCCGTACCTGGCTGTATATCGGTTTGGTTTCTCTCCATACCCTGCCTGTATAAGGGGTGGGTATCTTTCCCTACCCTGCCTGTACATGGGGTTGTATTTCTCCATAGCCTGACTGTATATGAGTGGATATCTCTCCGTATCCTGCCTGTATGCGGGGTGGGTTTCTCTCCATACCCTGTCGGAATATGGGGTGTTTATCACTCCATACCCTGCCTGTGTATGGGGTGGGTATCTCTCCTTACCATGCCTGTATATGGGGTGTGTATCTTTCCATACCTGGTTGTATATGGGGTGCGTATCTATAGGTACCTGGCTTTATATGGGGTGGGTATCTCTCTGTACCTACCTGTATAAAGGGTGGTAATCTCTCCATACCTGGCTGTATATGCGGTGGGTACCACTCCGTACCTGGCTGTATATGGGGTGGGTATCTCTCCATACCCTGCCTGTATATGGTGTGGGCATCTCTCCGTACCAGCCTGTATATGGAGTGAGTTTTTCTCCATACCCTGTTGTATAGAGGGTGGGTATCTCTCCATACCTGGCTGTACATGGGGCGGGTATCTCTTTGTACCTGGCTGTATATGGTGTGTATCTCTCCATACCCTCCCTGTATATGGTGTGGGTGTCTCTCAGAACCTGCCTGTATATGGGTGGATTTCTCTCTATACCTGGCTGTATATGGTGTGGGTATCTCTCCGTACCCTGCCTGTAAACGGGGTGGATTTCTCTCCATACCTGGCTGTATATGGGTGGGTATCTCTCCATAACCTGCCGGAATATGGGATGGCTATCTCTCCATACCCTGCATGTATATGGAGTGGGTATCTCACCATGCCCTGCCTGTATATGGAGTGGGTATCTCTCCATCCCGTGCCTGCATATGGGATGGGTATCTCTCCATACCTGCCTGTATATGGGGTCGGTATCTCTCCGTACCTACCTGTTGATGGGGCGGTTATCTATCCAAACCTGGCTGTACATGTGGTGGATATTTCTTTGTACCTGCCTGAATATGGGGTGGGTATCTCTCCGTACATGGCTGTATATGGAGTGGGTATCACTCCATACCCTGCCGGAATATGGGTGGTTATCTCTCCATACCTGCCAGTACATGGGGTCGGTATCTCTCCGTACCTACCTATTTATGGGGTGGTTATCTCTCCATACCTGGCTGTACATGTGGTGGATATTTCTTTGTACCTGCCTGTATATGGGGTGGGTATCTCTCCGTACATGGCTGTATATGGGGTGGTTATCTATCCATACCTGGCTGTACATGTGGTGGATATTTCTATGTACCTGACTGTATATGGGGTGGGTATCTCTCTGTACTTGGCTGTATATGTAGTGGGTATCACTCCCTACCCTGCCTGTGTATGGAGTGGGTAGCTCGCCATATCCTGCCTGTATATGGAAAGGGTATATTGCCATACCCTCCGTGTATATGGAATGGGTATCGCTCCATACCTGGCTGTATATGGGGTGGTTATCTCTCCGTAGCCTGCCTGTCAATGGGGTGGATATCTCTCAATTTCCTGTCTGTATATGGAGTGGGTTTCTCTCCATAACTGGTTGTATATGGAGTGGGTATCTCTCCATAGCCTGACTACATATGGGGTGGGTTTCTCTCCGTACCCTGACTGTATATGGAGTGGGTATCTCTTCATACCAGGCTGTACATGCGGTGGGTATCTCTAGGTACCTGCCTGAATATGGGGTGGGTATCTCTCCGTACATGGCTGAATATGGAGTGGGTATCTCTCCATACACTGCCGGTATATGGGGTAGCTATCTCACCATTCCCTGCCTGTATATGGGATGGATACCTCATCGTACGCTGCCTCTATAGGGAGTGGGTATCTCTCCAATCCCTGCCTGTATAGGGAATGGGTATCTCTCCATACCCTGTTGTATATGGGGTGGGTATCTCTCCATACCTGGCTGTATATGGGAAGGATATCTCTCCATTCCTGGCTGTAGATGGAGTGGGTATCTATCCGTACCTGGCTGTAATTGTGGTCGGTATCTCTCCGTACCTACTTGCATCTGGGGTGGGTACCTCTCCATACCTGGCTGTATATGCGGTGGGTACCACTCCGTACCTGGCTGTATATGGGGTGGGTATCTCTCCATACCCTGCCTGTATATGGTGTGGGCATCTCTCCGTACCAGCCTGTATGTGGGTGTGTATATCTCCGTACCTGACTGCGTATCTGTGTGTATCTCTTCGCACCCTGCCTGTATATGGGTTGGATATATCTCCATTTTCTGCCAGTATATGCTGTGGGTATCTCTCCGTACTCTGCCTGTATATGGAGTGGGTTTTTCTCCATACCCTGTTGTATAGAGGGTGGGTATCTCTCCATACCTGGCTGTACATGGGGCAGGAATCTCTTTGTACCTGGCTGTATATGGTGTGTATCTCTCCATACCCTCCCTGTATATGGTGTGGGTGTCTCACAGAACCTGCCTGTATATGGGTGGATTTCTCTCCATACCTGGCTGTATATGGGTGGGTATCTCTCCGTACCCTGCCTGTATATGGAGTGAGTATCTCCCCATAACGTGCCTGTATATGGGACGGGTAGCTCTCCATAACTGCCTGTATATGGGGTCGGAATCTCTCCGTACCTACCTGTTTATGGGGTGGTTATCTCTCCATACCTGGCTGTACATGGAGTGGGTATCTCTCCATACCTGCCTGTATTTGGGGTGAGTATCTCACCATACCTGGCTAAATATGGAGTGGGTATCTCTCCATACACTGCCGGTATATGGGCTGGCTATCTCACTATTCCCTGCCTGTACATGGGATCGATACCTCTCCGTATCCTGCCTCTATAAGGAGTGGGTATCTCTCCAATCCCTGCCTGTATAGGGAATGGGTATCTCTCCATACCCTTTTGTATATGGGATGGGTATCTCTCCATACCTGGCTGTATATGGGAAGGGTATCTCTCCATACCTGGCTGTAGATGGGGTGGGTATCTATCCGTACCTGTCTGAAAATGGAGTCGGTATCTCTCCGTACCTACCGGTATCTGGGGTGGCTATCTCACCATTCCCTGCCTGTATATGTTATGGGTACCTGTCCCTACCTGGCTGTATATGGGGTGGGTACTTCTCCATACCTGGCTGTATATTGGGTGTGTCTCTCTCCATACCCTGTTGTATATGCGGTGGGTACCTCTCCGTACCTGGCTGTATATGGGGTGGGTATTTCTCCATACCCTGCCTGTATATGGTGTGGGCATCTCTCCGTTCCTGCCTGTATGTGGTTGTGTTTATCTCCGTACCTGCCTGTGTATCTGTGGGTATCTCTCCGTACTCTGCTTGTATCTGGGGTGGGTATCTTTCCGTACCTGGCTGTATATCGGGTGGGATTCTCTCCATACCCTGCCTGTATAAGGGGTGGGTATCTTTCCCTACCCTGCCTGTACATGGGGTTGTATTTCTCCATAGCCTGCCTGTATATGGGTGGATATCTCTCCGTATCCTGCCTGTATGCGGGGTGGGTTTCTCTCCATACCCTGCCGGAATATGGGGTGTTTATCTCTCCATACCCTGCCTGTGTATGGGGTGGGTATCTCTCCTTACCATGCCTGTATATGGGGTGTGTATCTTTCCATACCTGGTTGTATATGGGGTGCGTATCTATAGGTACCTGGCTTTATATGGGGTGGGTATCTCCCTGTACCTACCTGTATAAAGGGTGGTAATCTCTCCATACCTGACTGTACATGTGGTGGATATTTCATTGTACCTGCCTGTATATGGTGTGGGTATCACTCCCTACCCTGCCTGTATATGTGGTGGGAGGCTCGCAATACCCTGCCTGTATATGGAATGGGTATACCGCCATAACCTCCCTGTATATGGAATGGGTATCTCTCCGTACTCTGCCTGTATATGGAGTGGGTTTTTCTCCATACCCTGTTGTATAGGAGGTGGGTATCTCTCCATACCTGCCTTTATATGTGGTGGATATATCCCCATACCTGCCTGTATAATGGTTGGTATCTCTCCATACCCTGCCTGTATATGGGGTGGTTATCTTTCCATACCTAGATGTATAAGGGGTGCCTATCTAGCTGTACCTGGCTTCATATGGTGTGGGTATCTGTCTGTACCTACCTGTATATGGGGTGGGTATCTCTCCATACCTGGCTGTACATAGGGTGGGTATCTCTTTGTACCTGGCTGTATATGGAGTGTATCTCTCCATACCCTCTCTGTATATGGTGTGGGTGTCTCACAGAACCTGCCTGTATATGGGTGGATTTCTCTTCATACCTGGCTGTATATGGGGTCGGTATCTCTCCGTAACTACCTATTTATGGGGTAGTTATCTATCCAGACCTGGCTGTACATGTGGTGGGTATTTCTTTGTACCTGCCTGCATATGGGGTGGGTACCTCTCCGTACATGGCTGTATAAGGGGTGGGTATCACTCCCTACCCTGCCTGTGTAAGCGTTGGGTCGCTCGCCATATCCTGCCTGTATATGGGATGGGTATATCGCCATACCCTCCCAGTATGTGGAATGGGTATCTCTCCATACCTGGCTGTATATGGGGTGGTTATCTCTCCGTAGCCTGCCTGTGAATGGGGTGGATATCTCTCAATTTCCTGCCTGTATATGGTGTGGGTGTCTCTCCGTACTCTGCCTGTATATGGAGTGGGTATCTCTCCATACCCTGACTACATATGGGGTGGGTTTCTCTCCGTAACCCGACTGTATATGGAGTGGGTATCTCTTCATACCAGGCTGTCCATGCGGTGGGTATCTCTAGGTACCTGCCTGAATATGGGGTGGGTATCTCTCCGTACATGGCTGAATATGGAGTGGGTATCTCTCCATACACTGCCAGTATATGGGGTGGCTATCTCACCATTCCCTGCTTGTATATGGGATGGATACCTCTTCGTACCCTGCCTCTATAAGGAGTGGGTATCTCTCCAATCCCTGCCTGTATATGGAATGGGTATCTCTCCATACCCTGTTGTATATGGGGTGGGTATCTCTCCATACCTGGCTGTATATGGGAAGGATATCTCTCCATTCCTGGCTGTAGATGGAGTGGGTATCTATCTGTACCTGGCTGTAATTGTGGTCGGTATCTCTCCGTACCTACTTGTATCTGGGGTGGGTACCTCTCCATACCTGGCTGTATATGCGGTGGGTACCACTCCGTACCTGGCTGTATATGGGGTGGGTATCTCTCCATACCCTGCCTGTATATGGTGTGGGCATCTCTCCGTACCTGCCTGTATGTGGGTGTGTATATCTCCGTACCTGACTGCATATCTCTGTGTATCTCTCCGCACCCTGCCTGTATATGGGTTGGATATATCTCCATTTTCCCCCAGTATATGCTTTGGGTATCTCTCCATACTCTGCCTGTATATGGAGTGGGTTTTTCTCCATACCCTGTTGTACAGGGGGTGGGTATCTCTCCATACCTGGCTGTACATGGGGCAGGAATCTCTTTGTACCTGGCTGTATATGGTGTGTATCTCTCCATACCCTCCCTGTATATGGTGTGGGTGTCTCACAGAACCTGCCTGTATATGGGTGGATTTCTCTCCATACCTGGCTGTATATGGGTGGGTATCTCTCCGTACCCTGCCTGTATATGGAGTGAGTATCTCCCCATAACGTGCCTGTATATGGGACGGGTAGCTCTCCATAACTGCCTGTATATGGGGTCGGAATCTCTCCGTACCTACCTGTTTATGGGGTGGTTATCTCTCCATACCTGGCTGTACATGGAGTGGGTATCTCTCCATACCTGCCTGTATTTGGGGTGAGTATCTCACCATACCTGGCTAAATATGGAGTGGGTATCTCTCCATACACTGCCGGTATATGGGCTGGCTATCTCACTATTCCCTGCCTGTACATGGGATCGATACCTCTCCGTATCCTGCCTCTATAAGGAGTGGGTATCTCTCCAATCCCTGCCTGTATAGGGAATGGGTATCTCTCCATACCCTTTTGTATATGGGATGGGTATCTCTCCATACCTGGCTGTATATGGGAAGGGTATCTCTCCATACCTGGCTGTAGATGGGGTGGGTATCTATCCGTACCTGTCTGAAAATGGAGTCGGTATCTCTCCGTACCTACCGGTATCTGGGGTGGCTATCTCACCATTCCCTGCCTGTATATGTTATGGGTACCTGTCCCTACCTGGCTGTATATGGGGTGGGTACTTCTCCATACCTGGCTGTATATTGGGTGTGTCTCTCTCCATACCCTGTTGTATATGCAGTGGGTACCTCTCCGTACCTGGCTGTATATGGGGTGGGTATTTCTCCATACCCTGCCTGTATATGGTGTGGGCATCTCTCCGTTCCTGCCTGTATGTGGTTGTGTTTATCTCCGTACCTGCCTGTGTATCTGTGGGTATCTCTCCGTACTCTGCTTGTATCTGGGGTGGGTATCTTTCCGTACCTGGCTGTATATCGGGTGGGATTCTCTCCATACCCTGCCTGTATAAGGGGTGGGTATCTTTCCCTACCCTGCCTGTACATGGGGTTGTATTTCTCCATAGCCTGCCTGTATATGGGTGGATATCTCTCCGTATCCTGCCTGTATGCGGGGTGGGTTTCTCTCCATACCCTGCCGGAATATGGGGTGTTTATCTCTCCATACCCTGCCTGTGTATGGGGTGGGTATCTCTCCTTACCATGCCTGTATATGGGGTGTGTATCTTTCCATACCTGGTTGTATATGGGGTGCGTATCTATAGGTACCTGGCTTTATATGGGGTGGGTATCTCCCTGTACCTACCTGTATAAAGGGTGGTAATCTCTCCATACCTGACTGTACATGTGGTGGATATTTCATTGTACCTGCCTGTATATGGTGTGGGTATCACTCCCTACCCTGCCTGTATATGTGGTGGGAGGCTCGCAATACCCTGCCTGTATATGGAATGGGTATACCGCCATAACCTCCCTGTATATGGAATGGGTATCTCTCCGTACTCTGCCTGTATATGGAGTGGGTTTTTCTCCATACCCTGTTGTATAGGAGGTGGGTATCTCTCCATACCTGCCTTTATATGTGGTGGGTATATCCCCATACCTGCCTGTATAATGGTTGGTATCTCTCCATACCCTGCCTGTATATGGGGTGGTTATCTTTCCATACCTAGATGTATAAGGGGTGCCTATCTAGCTGTACCTGGCTTCATATGGTGTGGGTATCTGTCTGTACCTACCTGTATATGGGGTGGGTATCTCTCCATACCTGGCTGTACATAGGGTGGGTATCTCTTTGTACCTGGCTGTATATGGAGTGTATCTCTCCATACCCTCTCTGTATATGGTGTGGGTGTCTCACAGAACCTGCCTGTATATGGGTGGATTTCTCTTCATACCTGGCTGTATATGGGGTCGGTATCTCTCCGTAACTACCTATTTATGGGGTAGTTATCTATCCAGACCTGGCTGTACATGTGGTGGGTATTTCTTTGTACCTGCCTGCATATGGGGTGGGTACCTCTCCGTACATGGCTGTATAAGGGGTGGGTATCACTCCCTACCCTGCCTGTGTAAGCGTTGGGTCGCTCGCCATATCCTGCCTGTATATGGGATGGGTATATCGCCATACCCTCCCAGTATGTGGAATGGGTATCTCTCCATACCTGGCTGTATATGGGGTGGTTATCTCTCCGTAGCCTGCCTGTGAATGGGGTGGATATCTCTCAATTTCCTGCCTGTATATGGTGTGGGTGTCTCTCCGTACTCTGCCTGTATATGGAGTGGGTATCTCTCCATACCCTGACTACATATGGGGTGGGTTTCTCTCCGTAACCCGACTGTATATGGAGTGGGTATCTCTTCATACCAGGCTGTCCATGCGGTGGGTATCTCTAGGTACCTGCCTGAATATGGGGTGGGTATCTCTCCGTACATGGCTGAATATGGAGTGGGTATCTCTCCATACACTGCCAGTATATGGGGTGGCTATCTCACCATTCCCTGCTTGTATATGGGATGGATACCTCTTCGTACCCTGCCTCTATAAGGAGTGGGTATCTCTCCAATCCCTGCCTGTATATGGAATGGGTATCTCTCCATACCCTGTTGTATATGGGGTGGGTATCTCTCCATACCTGGCTGTATATGGGAAGGATATCTCTCCATTCCTGGCTGTAGATGGAGTGGGTATCTATCTGTACCTGGCTGTAATTGTGGTCGGTATCTCTCCGTACCTACTTGTATCTGGGGTGGGTACCTCTCCATACCTGGCTGTATATGCGGTGGGTACCACTCCGTACCTGGCTGTATATGGGGTGGGTATCTCTCCATACCCTGCCTGTATATGGTGTGGGCATCTCTCCGTACCTGCCTGTATGTGGGTGTGTATATCTCCGTACCTGACTGCATATCTCTGTGTATCTCTCCGCACCCTGCCTGTATATGGGTTGGATATATCTCCATTTTCCCCCAGTATATGCTTTGGGTATCTCTCCATACTCTGCCTGTATATGGAGTGGGTTTTTCTCCATACCCTGTTGTACAGGGGGTGGGTATCTCTCCATACCTGGCTGTACATGGGGCAGGTATCTCTTTGTACCTGGCTGTATATGGTGTGTATCTCTACATACCCTCCCTGTATATGGTGTGGGTGTCTCACAGAACCTGCCTGAATATGGGTGGATTTCTCTCCATACCTGGCTGTAAATGGGTGGGTATCTCTCCATTCCCTGCCGGAATATGAGATGGTTATCTCTCCATACCCTGCCTGTATATGGAGTGGGTATCTCACCATGCCCTGCCTGTATATGGAGTGAGTATCTCCCCATAACGTGCCTGTATATGGGACGGGTAGCTCTCCATAACTGCCTGTACATGGGTTCAGAATCTCTCCGTACCTACCTGTTTATGGGGTGGTTATCTCTCCATACCTGGCTGTACATGTGCTGGATATTTCTTTGTACCTGCCTGAATATGGGGTGGGTATCTCTCCGTACATGGCTGTATATGGAGTGGGTATCTCTCCATACCTGCCTGTATATGGGGTGAGTATCTCACCATGCCTGGCTAAATATGGAGTGGGTATCTCTCCATACTGTGCTGGTATATGGGCTGGCTATCTCACTATTCCCTGCCCGTATATGGGATTGATACCTCTCCGTACCCTGCCTCTATAAGGAGTGGGTATCTCTCCAATCCCTGCCTGTATATGGAATGGGTATCTCTCCATACCCTTTTGTATATGGGGTGGGTATCTCTCCATACCTGGCTGTATATGGGAAGGGTATCTCTCCATACCTGGCTGTAGATGGGGTGGGTATCTATCCGTACCTACCGGTATCTGGGGTGGCTATCTCACCATTCCCTGCCTGTATATGGTATGGGTACCTGTCCGTACCTGGCTGTATATGGGGTGGGTACTTCTCCATACCTGGCTGTATATTGGGTGTGTATCTCTACATACCCTGTTGTATATGCGGTGGGTACCTCTCCGTACCTGTCTGTAGATGGTATGGGTACCTGTTCGTACCTGGCTGTATAAGGGGTGGGTATCTTTCCCTACCCTGCCTGTACATGGGGTTGTATCTCTCCATACCCTGCCTGTATATGGGGTGGTTATCTTTCCATACCTAGATGTATATGGGGTGCCTATCTAGCCATACCTGGCTTTATATGGTGAGGGTATCTGTCTGTACCTACCTGTATATGGGGTGGGTATCTCTCCATACCTGGCTGTACATGGGGCGGGTATCTCTTTGTACCTGGCTGTATATGGAGTGTATCTCTCCATACCCTCTCTGTATATGGTGTGGGTGTCTCTCAGAACCTGCCTGTATATGGGTGGATTTCTCTTCATACCTGGCTGTATATGGGTGGGTATCTCTCCATACCTGCCTGTACATGGGGTCGGTATCTCTTCGTACCTACCTGTTTATGGGGCGGTTATCTATCCAAACCTGGCTGTAGATGTGGTGGATATTTCTTTGTACCTGCCTGTATATGGGGCGGGTAACTCTCCGTACATGGCTGTATATGGAGTGGGTATCACTCCATACCCTGCCGGAATATGGGTGGTTATCTCTCCATACCTGCCAGTACATGGGGTCGGTATCTCTCCGTACCTACCTATTTATGGGGTGGTTATCTATCCAGACCTGGCGGTACATGTGGTGGGTATTTCTTTGTACCTGCCTGTATATGGGGTGAGTACCTCTCCGTACATGGCAGTATATGGAGTGGGTAGCACTCCCTACCCTGCCTGTGTATGCGGTGGGTCGCTCACCATATCCTGCCTGTATATGGAATGGGTATATCGCCGTACCCTCCCTGTATATGGAATGAGTATCTCTCCATACCTGGCTGTATATGGGGTGGTTATCTCTCCGTAGCCTGCCTGTCAATGGGGTGGATATCTCTCAATTTCCTGCCTGTATATGGAGTGGGTATCTCTCCATACCCTGACTACATATGGGGTGGGTTTCTCTCCGTACCCTGACTGTATAAGGAGTGGGTATCTCTTCATACCCTGTTGTATATGAGGTGGGTATCTCTCCATACCTGGCTGTATATGGGAAGGATATCTCTCCATTCCTGGCTGTAGATGAAGTGCGTATCTATCCGTACCTGGCTGTAAATGTGGTCGGTATCTCTCCGTACCTACTTGTATCTGGGGTGGGTACCACTCAATACCTGGCTGTATATGCGGTGGGTACCACTCCGTACCAGGCTGTATATGGGGTGGGTATCTCTCCATACCCTGCCTGTAAATGGTGTGGGCATCTCTCCGTACCTGCCTGTATGTGGGTGTGTATATCTCCGTACATGACTGCATATCTGTGTGTATCTCTCCGCACCCTGCCTGTATATGGGTTGGATATATCTCCATTTTCTGCCAGTATATGCTGTGGGTATCTCTCCGTACTCTGCCTGTATATGGAGTGGGTTTTTCTCCATACCCTGTTGTATAGGGGGTGGGTATCTCTCCATACCTGGCTGTACATGGGGCAGGAATCTCTTTGTACCTGGCTGTATATGGTGTGTATCTCTCCATACCCTCCCTGTATATGGTGTGGGTGTCTCACAGAACCTGCCTGTATATGGGTGGATTTCTCTCCATACCTGGCTGTATATGGGTGGGTATCTCTCCGTACCCTGCCTGTAAACGGGGTGGATTTCTCTCCATACCTGGCTGTATATGGGTGGGTATCTCTCCATTCCCTGCCGGAATATGAGATGGTTATCTCTCCATACCCTGCCTGTATATGGAGTGGGTATCTCACCATGCCCTGCCTGTATATGGAGTGAGTATATCCCCATAACGTGCCTGTATATGGGACGGGTATCTCTCCATAACTGCCTTACATGGGGTCTGAATCTCTCCGTACCTACCTGTTTATGGGGTGGTTATCTCTCCATACCTGGCTGTACATGTGGTGGATATTTCTTAGTACCTGCCTGAATATGGGGTGGGTATCTCTCCGTACATGGCTGTATCTGGAGTGGGCATCTCTCCATACCTGCCTGTATATGGGGTGAGTATCTCACCATACCTGGCTAAATATGGAGTGGGTATCGCTCCATACACTGTCAGTATATGGGCTGGCTATCTCACCATTCCCTGCCTGTATATGGGATCGATACCTCTCCGTACCCTGCCTCTATAAGGAGTGGGTATCTCTCCAATCCCTGCCTGTATATGGAATGGGTATCTCTCCATAACCTTTTGTATATGGGGTGGGTATCTCTCCATACCTTGCTGTATATGGGAAGGGTATCTCTCCATACCTGGCTGTAGATGGGGTGGGTATCTATCCGTACCTGTCTGTAAATGGAGTCGGTATCTCTCCGTACCTACCTGTATCTGGGGTGGCTATCTCACCATTCCCTGCCTGTATATGATATGGGTACCTGTCCGTACCTGGCTGTATATGGGGTGGGTACTTCTCCATACCTGGCTGTATATTGGGTGTGTATCTCCCCATTCCCTGTTGTATATGCGGTGGGTACCTCTCTGTACCTGGCTGTATATGGGGTGGGTATCTCTCCATACCCTGCCTGTATGTGGTGTGGGCATCTCTCCGTTCCTGCCTGTATGTGGTTGTGTATATCTCCGTACCTGCCTGTATATCTGTGTGTATCTCTCCGTACCCTGCTTGTATATGCGGTGGGTACCTCTCTGTACCTGGCTGTATATGGGGTGGGTATCTCTCCATACCCTGCCTGTATGTGGTGTGGGCATCTCTCCGTTCCTGCCTGTATGTGGTTGTGTATATCTCCGTACCTGCCTGTATATCTGTGTGTATCTCTCCGTACCCTGCTTGTATCTGGGGTGGGTAACTTTCCGTACCTGGCTGTATATCGGGTGGGTTTCTCTCCATACCCTGCCTGTATAAGGGGTGGGTATCTTTCCCTACCCTGCCTGTACATGGGGTTGTATTTCTCCATAGCCTGCCTGTATATGGGTGGATATCTCTCTGTATCCTGCCTGTATGCAGGGTGGGTTTCTCTCCATACCCTGCCGGAATATGGGGTGTTTATCTCTCCATACCCTGCCTGTGTATGGGGTGGGTATCGCTGCTTACCATGCCTGTATATGGGGTGTGCATCTTTCCATACCTGATTGTATATGGGGTGCGTGTCTATAGGTACCTGGCTTTATATGGGGTGGGTATCTCTCTGCACCTACCTGTATATGGGGTGGTAATCTCTCCATACCTGGCTGTACATCTGGTGGATATTTCGTTGTACCTGCCTGTATATGGTGTGGGTATCACTCCCTACCCTGCCTGTGTATGGAGTGGGTAGCTCGCCATATCCTGCCTGTATATGGAAAGGGTATATCGCCATACCCTCCGTGTATATGGAATGGGTATCTCTCCATACCTGGCTGTATATGGGGTGGTTATCTCTCCGTAGCCTGCCTGTCAATGGGGTGGATATCTCTCAATTTCCTGCCAGTATATGGTGTGGGTGTCTCTCCGTACTCTGCCTGTATATGGAGTGGGTTTCTCTCCATAACTGGTTGTATATGGAGTGGATATCTCTCCAATCCCTGCCTGTATATGGAATGGGTATCTCTCCATACCTTGTTGTATATGGGGTGGGTATCTCTCCATACCTGGTTGTATATGGGAAGGATATCTCTCCATTCCTGGCTGTAGATGGAGTGGGTATCTATCCGTACCTGGCTGTAAATGTGGTCGGTATCTCTCCGTACCTACTTGTATCTGGGGTGGGTACCTCTCCATACCTGGCTGTATATGTGGAGGGTACCACTCCGTACCTGGCTGTATATGGGGTGGGTATCTCTCCATAACCTGCCTGTATATGGTGTGGGCATCTCTGCGTACCTGCCTGTATGTGGGTGTGTATATCTCTCCATTTTCTGCCCGTATATGCTGTGGGTATCTCTCCGTACTCTGCCTGTATATGGAGTGGGTTTTTCTCCATACCCTGTTGTATAGGGGGTGGGTATCTCTCCATACCTGGCTGTATATGGTGTGTATCTCTCCATACCCTCCCTGTATATGGTGTGGGTGTCTCTCAGAACCTGCCTGTATATGGGTGGATTTCTCTCCATACCTGGCTGTATATGGGTGGGTATCTCTCCATTCCCTGCCGGAATATGAGATGGTTATCTCTCCATACCCTGCCTGTACATGTAGTGGGTATCTCACCATGCCCTGCCTGTATATGGAGTGAGTATCTCCCCATACCGTGCCTGTACATGGGGTCGGAATCTCTCCATACCTACCTGTTTATGGGGTGGTTATCTCTCCATACCTGGCTGTACATGTGGTGGATATTTCTTTGTACCTGCCTGAATATGGGGTGGGTATCTCTCTGTACATGGCTGTATATGGAGTGGGTATCTCTCCATACCTGCCTGTACATGGGGTGAGTATCTCACCATACCTGGCTAAATATGGAGTGGGTATCTCTCCATACACTGCCGGTATATGGGCTGGCTATCTCACCATTCCCTGCCTGTAAATGGGATCGATACCTCTCCGTACCCTGCCTCTATAAGGAGTGGGTATCTCTCCATACCCTGCCTGTATATGGTGTGGGCATCTCTCCGTTCCTGCCTGTATGTGGTTGTGTAAATCTCCGTACCTGCCTGTATATCTGTGTGTATCTCTGTACCCTGCTTGTATCTGGGGTGGGTATCTTTCCGTACCTGGCTGTATATCGGGTGGGTTTCTCTCCATACCCTGCCTGTATAAGGGGTGGGTATCTTTCCCTACCCTGCCTGTACATGGGGTTGTATTTCTCCATAGCCTGCCTGTATATGGGTGGATATCTCTCTGTATCCTGCCTGTATGCAGGGTGGGTTTCTCTCCATACCCTGCCGGAATATGGGGTGTTTATCTCTCCATACCCTGCCTGTGTATGGGGTGGGTATCGCTGCTTACCATGCCTGTATATGGGGTGTGCATCTTTCCATACCTGATTGTATATGGGGTGCGTGTCTATAGGTACCTGGCTTTATATGGGGTGGGTATCTCTCTGCACCTACCTGTATATGGGGTGGTAATCTCTCCATACCTGGCTGTACATCTGGTGGATATTTCGTTGTACCTGCCTGTATATGGTGTGGGTATCACTCCCTACCCTGCCTGTGTATGGAGTGGGTAGTTCGCCATATCCTGCCTGTATATGGAAAGGGTATATCGCCATACCCTCCGTGTATATGGAATGGGTATCTCTCCATACCTGGCTGTATATGGGGTGGTCATCTCTCCGTAGCCTGCCTGTCAATGGGGTGGATATCTCTCAATTTCCTGCCAGTATATGGTGTGGGTGTCTCTCCGTACTCTGCCTGTATATGGAGTGGGTTTCTCTCCATAACTGGTTGTATATGGAGTGGATATCTCTCCAATCCCTGCCTGTATATGGAATGGGTATCTCTCCATACCTTGTTGTATATGGGGTGGGTATCTCTCCATACCTGGTTGTATATGGGAAGGATATCTCTCCATTCCTGGCTGTAGATGGAGTGGGTATCTATCCGTACCTGGCTGTAAATGTGGTCGGTATCTCTCCGTACCTACTTGTATCTGGGGTGGGTACCTCTCCATACCTGGCTGTATATGCGGTGGGTACCACTCCGTACCTGGCTGTATGGGGTGGGTATCTCTCCATACCCTGCCTGTATATGGTGTGGGCATCTCTCCGTACCTGCCTGTATGTGGGAGTGTATATCTCTCCATTTTCTGCCAGTATATGCTGTGGGTATCTCTCCGTACTCTGCCTGTATATGGAGTGGGTTTTTCTCCATACCCTGTTGTATAGGGGGTGGGTATCTCTCCATACCTGGCTGTATATGGTGTGTATCTCTCCATACCCTCCCTGTATATGGTGTGGGTGTCTCTCAGAACCTGCCTGTATATGGGTGGATTTCTCTCCATACCTGGCTGTATATGGGTGGGTATCTCTCTGTACCCTGCCTGTAAACGGGGTGGGTTTTTCTGCATACCCTGTTGTATAGGGGGTGGGTATCTCTCCATACCTGGCTGTACATGGGGCGGGTATCTCTTTGTACCTGGCTGTATATGGTGTGTATCTCTCCATACCCTCCCTGTATATGGTGTCGGTGTCTATCAGAACCTGCCTGTATATGAGTGGATTTCTCTCCATACCTGGCTGTATATGGGTGGGTATCTCTTCGTACCCTGCCTGTAAACGGGGTGGATTTCTCTCCATACCTGGCAGTATATGGGTGGGTATCTCTCCATTCCCTGACGGAATATGAGATGGTTATCTCTCCATACCCTGCCTGTATATGGAGTGGGTATCTCACCATGCCCTGCCTGTATATGGAGTGAGTATCTCCCCATACCATGCCTGTATATGGGGTCGGAATCTCTCCGTACCTACCTGTTTATGGGGTGGTTATCTCTCCATACCTGGCTGTACATGTGGTGGATATTTCTTTGTACCTGCCTGAATATGGGGTGGGTATCTCTCCGTATATGGCTGTACATGGAGTGGGTATCACTCCATACCTGCCTGTATATGGGGTGAGTATCCCACCATACCTGGCTAAATATGGGATTGATACCTCTCTGTACCCTGCCTCTATAAGGAGTGGGTATCTCTCCAATCCCTGCCTGTATATGGAATGGGTATCTCTCCATACCCTTTTGTCTATGGGGTGGGTATCTCTCCATACCTGGCTGTATATGGGAAGGGTATCTCTCCATACCTGGCTGTAGATGGGGTGGGTATCTGTCCGTACCTGTCTGTAAATGGAGTCGGTATCTCTCCGTACCTACCGGTATCTGGGGTGGCTATCTCACCATTCCCTGCCTGTATATGGTATGGGTACCTGTCCGTACCTGGCTGTATATTGGGTGTGTATCTCTCCATACCCTGTTATATATGCGGTGGGTACCTCTCTGTACCTGGCTGTATATGGGGTGGGTATCTCTCCATACCCTGCCTGTATATGGTGTGGGCATCTCTCCGTTCCTGCCTGTATGTGGTTGTGTATATCTCCGTACCTGCCTGTATATCTGTGTGTATATCTCTCCGTACCCTGCTTGTATCTGGGGTGGGTATCTTTCCGTACCTGGCTGTATATCGGGTGGGTTTCTCTCCATACCCTGCCTGTATAAGGGGTGGCTATCTTTCCCTACCCTGCCTGTACATGGGGTTGTATTTCTCCATAGCCTGCCTGTATATGGGTGGATATCTCTCCGTATCCTGCCTGTATGCGGGGTGGGTTTCTCTCCATACCCTGCCGGAATATGGGGTGTTTATCTCTCCATACCCTGCCTGTGTATGGGGTGGGTATCTCTCCTTACCATGCCTGTATATGGGGTGTGTATCTTTCCATACCTGGTTGTATATGGGGTGCGTATCTATAGGTACCTGGCTTTATATGGGGTGGGTATCTGTCTGTACCTACCTGTATATGGGGTGGTAATCTCTCCATACCTGGCTGTACATGTGGTGGATATTTCGTTGTACCTGCCTGTATATGGTGTGGGTATCACCCCCTACCCTGCCTGTATATCGGGTGGGAGGCTCGCAATACCCTGCCTGTATATGGAATGGGTATATCGCCATACCCACCCTGTATATGGAATGGGTATCTCTCCGTACTCTGCCTGTATATGGAGTGGGTTTTTCTCCATACCCTGTTGTATAGGGGGTGGGTATCTCTCCATACCAGCCTTTATATGAGGTGGGTATATCCCCATACCTGCCTGTATAATGGTTGGTATCTCTCCATACCCTGCCTGTATATGGGGTGGGTATCTTTCCATACCTGGCTGTACATGGGTGGGTATCTCTCCATTCCCTGCCGGAATATGGGGTGGTTATTTCTCCATACCCTGCCTGTATATGGGGTGGGTATCTCTCCTTACCATGCCTGTATATGGGGTGTGTATCTTTCTATACCTGGTTGTATATGGGGTGCGTATCTATAGGTACCTGGCTTTATATGGGGTGGGTATCTCTCTGTACCTACCTGTATATGGGGTGGTAATCTCTCCATACCTGGCTGTATATGGGGTGGTTATCTCTCCGTAGCCTGCCTGTCAATGGGGTGGATATCTCTCAATTACCTGCCTGTATATGGAGTGGGTTTCTCTCCATAACTGGTTGTATATGGTGTGGGTATCTCTCCATACCCTGACTATATATGGGGTGGGTTTCTCTCCGTACCCTGACTGTATATGGAGTGGGTATCTCTTTATACCAGGCTGTACATGCGGTGGGTATCTCTAGGTACCTGCCTGAATATGGGGTGGGTATCTCTTCGTACATGGCTGAATATGGAGTGGGTATCTCTCCATACTGTGCCGGTATATGGGGTGGCAATCTCACCATTCCCTGCCTGTATATGGGATGGATACCTCTTCGTACCCTGCCTCTATAGGGAGTGGGTATCTCTCCAATCCCTGCCTGTATATGGAATGGGTATCTCTCCATACCCTGTTGTATATGGGGTGGGTATCTCTCCATACCTGGTTGTATATGGGAAGGATATCTCTCCATTCCTGGCTGTAGATGGAGTGGGTATCTATCCGTACCTGGCTGTAAATGTGGTCGGTATCTCTCCGTACCTACTTGTATCTGGGGTGGGTACCTCTCCATACCTGGCTGTATATGTGGAGGGTACCACTCCGTAACTGGCTGTATATGGGGTGGGTATCTCTCCATAACCTGCCTGTATATGGTGTGGGTGTCTCTCAGAACCTGCCTGTATATGGGTGGATTTCTCTCCATACCTGGCTGAATATGGGTGGGTATCTCTCCGTGCCCTGCCTGTAAATGGGGTGGATTTCTCTCCATACCTGGCTGTATATGGGTGGGTATCTCTCCATTCCCTGCCAGAATATGAGATGGTTATCTCTCCATACCCTGCCTGTACATGTAGTGGGTATCTCACCATGCCCTGCCTGTATATGGAGTGAGTATCTCCCCATACCGTGCCTGTATATGGGACGGGTATCTCTCCAAAACTGCCTGTACATGGGGTCGGAATCTCTCCGTACCTACCTGTTTATGGGGTGGTTATCTCTCCATACCTGGCTGTACATGTGGTGGATATTTTTTTGTACCTGCCTGAATATGGGGTGGGTATCTCTCTGTACATGGCTGTATATGGAGTGGGTATCTCTCCATACCTGCCTGTATATGGGGTGAGTATCTCACCATACCTGGCTAAATATGGAGTGGGTATCTCTCCATACACTGCCGGTATATGGGCTGGCTATCTCACCATTCCCTGCCTGTAAATGGGATCGATACCTCTCCGTACCCTGCCTCTATAAGGAGTGGGTATCTCTCCATACCCTGCCTGTATATGGTGTGGGCATCTCTCCGTTCCTGCCTGTATGTGGTTGTGTAAATCTCCGTACCTGCCTGTATATGGAATGGGTATATCACCATACCTGGCTGTATATGGGGTGGTTATCTCTCCGTAGCCTGCCTGTCAATGGGGTGGATATCTCTCAATTTCCTGCCTGTATATGGTGTGTGTATCTCTCCGTACTCTGCCTGTATATGGAGTGGGTTTCTCTCCATAACTGGTTGTATATGGAGTGGGTATCTCTCCATACCCTGACTATATATGGGGTGGGTTTCTCTCCGTACCCTGATTGTATATGGAGTGGGTATCTCTTCATACCAGTCTGTCCATGCGGTGGGTATCTCTAGGTACCTGCCTGAATATGGGGTGGGTATCTCTCTGTACATGGCTGTATGTGGGGTGGGTTTCTCTCCATACCCTGCCTGTATAAGGGGTGGGTATCTCACCCTACCCTGCCTGTACATGGGGTTGTATTTCTCCATAGCCTGCCTGTATATGGGTGGATATCTCTCCGTATCCTGCCTGTATGCGGGGTGGGTTTCTCTCCATACCCTGCCGTAACATGGGGTGTTTATCTCTCCTTACCCTGCCTGTGTATGGGGTGGGTATCTCTCCTTACCATGCCTGTATATGGAGTGTGTATCTTTCCATACCTGGTTGTATATGGGGTGCGTATCTATAGGTACCTGACTTTATATGGGGTGGGTATCTCACTGTACCTACCTGTACATGGGGTGGTAATCTCTCCATACCTGGCTGTACATGTGGTGGATATTTTGTTGTACCTGCCTGTATATGGTGTGGGTATCACTCCCTACCCTGCCTGTATATGGAGTGGGAGGCTCGCAATACCCTGCCTGTATATGGAATGGGTATATCGCCATACCCACCCTGTATATGGAATGGGTATCTCTCCGTACTCTGCCTGTATATGGAGTGGGTTTTTCTCCATACCCTGTTGTATAGGGGGTGGGTATCTCTCCATACCTGGCTGTACATGGGGCGGGTATCTCTTTGTACCTGCCTGTATATGGGTGGATTTCTCTCCATACCTGGCTGTATATGGGTGGGTATCTCTCCATTCCCTGCCGGAATATGTGATGGTTATTTCTCCATACCCTGCCTGTATATTGGGGTGGGTATCTCACCATGCCCTGCCTGTATATGGAGCGAGTATCTCCCCATACCGTTCCTGCATATGGGATGGGTATCTCTCCATACCTGCCTGTACATGAGGTCGGTATCTCTTCGTACCTACCTGCTTATGGCGCGATTATCTATCCAAACCTGGCTGTACATGTGGTGGATATTTCTTTGTACCTGCCTGTATATGGGGTGGGTATCTCTCTGTACTTGGCTGTATATGGAGTGGGTATCACTCCCTACCCTGCCTGTGTATGGGTTGGGTAGCTCGCCATATCCTGCCTGTATATGGAATGGGTATATCACCATACCTGGCTGTATATGGGGTGGTTATCTCTCTGTAGCCTGCCTGTCAATGGGGTGGATATCTCTCAATTTCCTGCCTGTATATGGTGTGTGTATCTCTCCGTACTCTGCCTGTATATGGAGTGGGTTTCTCTCCATAACTGGTTGTATATGGAGTGGGTATCTCTCCATACCCTGACTATATATGGGGTGGGTTTCTCTCCGTTCCCTGATTGTATATGGAGTGGGTATCTCTTCATACCAGTCTGTACATGCGGTGGGTATCTCTAGGTACCTGCCTGAATATGGGTTGGGTATCTCTCCGTACATGGCTGAATATGGAGTGGGTATCTCTCCATACACTGCCGCTATATGGGCTGGCTATCTCACCATTCCCTGCTTGTATATGGGATGGATACCTCTTCATACCCTGCATCTATAAAGAGTGGGTATCCCTCCAATCCCTGCCTGTATATGGAATGGGTATCTCTCCATACCCTGTTGTATATGGGGTAGGTATCTCTCCATACCTGTCTGTATATGGGAAGGGTATCTCTCCATTCCTGGCTGTATATGGGGTGGGTATCTCTCCATACCCTGCCTGTATATGGTGTGGGCATCTCTCCGTACCTGCCTGTATGTGGGTGTGTATATCTCCGTACCTGACTGCATATCTGTGTGTATCTCTCCATACCCTGCCTGTATATGGGGTGGGTATCTTTCTGTACCTGGCTGTATGTGGGGTGGGTTTCTCTCCATACCCTGCCTGTATAAGGGGTGGGTATCTCACCCTACCCTGCCTGTACATGGGGTTGTATTTCTCCATAGCCTGCCTGTATATGGGTGGATATCTCTCTGTACCCTGCCTGTATGCGGAGTATGTTTCTCTCCATACCCTGCCGGAATATGGGGTGTTTATCTCTCCATACCCTGCCTGTGTATGGGGTGGGTATCTTTCCATACCTAGATGTATATGGGGTGGGTTTCTCTCCATACCCTGCCTGTATAAGGGGTGGGTATCTCACCCTACCCTGCCTGTACATGGGGTTGTATTTCTCCATAGCCTGCCTGTATATGGGTGGATATCTCTCCATACCCTGCCTGTATGCGGAGTATGTTTCTCTCCATACCCTGCCGGAATATGGGGTGTTTATCTCTCCTTACCCTGCCTGTATATGGAGTGGGTTTTTCTCCATACCCTGTTGTATAGGGGGTGGGTATCTCTCCATACCTGCCTTTATATGTGGTAGGTATATCCCCATACCTGCCTGTATAATGGTTGGTATCTCTCCATACCCTGCCTGTATATGGGGTGGGTATCTTTCCATACCTAGATGTATATGGGGTGCCTATCTAGCTGTACCTGGCTTTATATGGTATGGGTATCTGTCTGTACCTACCTGTATATGGGGTGGGTATCTCTCCATACCTGGCTGTATATGGAGTGTATCTCTCCATACCCTCTCTGTATATGGTGTGGGTGTCTCTCAGAACCTGCCTGTATAAGGGTGGATTTCTCTCCAAACCTGGCTGTAAATGGATGGATATCTCTCCATACCCTGCCGGTATATGGGGTGGCTATCTCACCATTCCCTGCCTGTATATGGGATGGATACCTCTTCGTACCCTGTCTCTATAAGGAGTAGGTATCTCTCCAATCCCTGCCTGTATATGGAATGGGTATCTATCCGTACCTGGCTGTAAATGTGGTCGGTATCTCTCCGTACCTACTTGTATCTGGGGTGGGTACCTCTCCATACCTGGCTGTATATGCGGTGGGTACCACTCCGTACCTGGCTGTATATAGGGTGGGTATCTCTCCATACCCTGCCTGTATATGGTGTGGGCATCTCTCCGTACCTGCCTGTATGTGGGTGTGTATATCTCTCCATTTTCTGCCAGTATATGCTGTGGGTATCTCTCCGTACTCTGCCTGTATATGGAGTGGGTTTTTCTCCATACCCTGTTGTATAGGGGGTTGGTATCTCTCCATACCTGGCTGTATATGGTGTGTATCTCTCCATACCCTCCCTGTATATGGTGTGGGTGTCTCTCAGAACCTGCCTGTATATGGGTGGATTTCTCTCCATACCTGGCAGTATATGGGTGGGTATCTCTCCATTCCCTGACGGAATATGAGATGGTTATCTCTCCATACCCTGCCTGTATATGGAGTGGGTATCTCACCATGCCCTGCCTGTATATGGAGTGAGTATCTCCCCATACCATGCCTGTATATGGGGTCGGAATCTCTCCGTACCTACCTGTTTATGGGGTGGTTATCTCTCCATACCTGGCTGTACATGTGGTGGATATTTCTTTGTACCTGCCTGAATATGGGGTGGGTATCTCTCCGTACATGGCTGTATATGGAGTGGGTATCACTCCATACCTGCCTGTATATGGGGTGAGTATCTCACCATACCTGGCTAAATATGGGATTGATACCTCTCTGTACCCTGCCTCTATAAGGAGTGGGTATCTCTCCAATCCCTGCCTGTATATGGAATGGGTATCTCTCCATACCATTTTGTCTATGGGGTGGGTATCTCTCCATACCTGGTTGTATATGGGAAGGTAATCTCTCCGTACCTGTCTGTAAATGGAGTCGGTATCTCTCCGTACCTACCGGTATCTGGGGTGGCTATCTCACCATTCCCTGCCTGTATATGGTATGGGTACCTGTCCGTACCTGGCTGTATATGGGGTGGGTACTTCTCCATACCTGGCTGTATATTGGGTGTGTATCTCTCCATACCCTGTTATATATGCGGTGGGTACCTCTCTGTACCTGGCTGTATATGGGGTGGGTATCTCTCCATACCCTGCCTGTATATGGTGTGGGCATCTCTCCATTCCTGCCTGTATGTGGTTGTGTATATCTCCGTACCTGCCTGTATATCTGTGTGTATATCTCTCCGTACCCTGCTTGTATCTGGGGTGGGTATCTTTCCGTACCTGGCTGTATATGGGGTGGGTTTCTCTCCATACCCTGCCTGTATATGGTGTGGGCATCTCTCCGGACCTGCCTGTATGTGGGTGTGTATATCTCCGTACCTGACTGCATATCTGTGTGTATCTCTCCATACCCTGCCTGTATATGGGGTGGGTATCTTTCCGTACCTGGCTGTATATGGGGTGGGTTTCTCTCCATACCCTGCCTGTATAAGGGGTGGGTATCTCACCCTACCCTGCCTGTACATGGGGTTGTATTTCTCCATAGCCTGCCTGTATATGGGTGGATATCTCTCCATACCCTGCCTGTATGCGGAGTATGTTTCTCTCCATACCCTGCCGGAATATGGGGTGTTTATCTCTCCATACCCTGCCTGTGTATGGGGTGGGTATCTCTCCTTACCATGCCTGTATATGGGGTGTGTATCTTTCCATACCTGGTTGTATATGGGGTGCGTATCTATAGGTACCTGGCTTTATATGGGGTGGGTATCTCTCTGTACCTACCTGTATATGGGGTGGTAATCTCTCCATACCTGGCTGTAAATGGGGTCGTTATCTCTCCGTAACTACCGGTATCTGGGGTGGGTACCTCTCCATACCGAGCTGTATATGCGGTGGGTACCTCTCCTTACCTGGCTGTATATGGGGTGGGTATCTCTCCATATCCTGCCTGTATATGGTGTGGGCATCTCTCCGTACCTGCCTGTATGTGGGTGTGTATATCTCCGTACCTGCCTGTACGTCTGTGTGTATCTGTCCGTACCCTGCCTGTATATGGGGTGGGTATCTTTCCGTACCTGGCTGTATATGGGGTGGGTTTCTCTCCATACCCTGCCTGTATAAGGGGTGGGTATCTCTCCATACCCTGCCTGCACATTGGGTTGTATTTCTCCATAGCCTGCCTGTATATGGTGTGGGTATCACCCCCTACCCTGCCAGTATATGGGGTGGGAGGCTCGCAATACCTTGCCTGTATATGGAATGGGTATATCGCCATACCCTCCCTGTATATGGAATGGGTATCTCTCCATAACTGGCTGTATATGTGGTGGTTGTCTCTCCGTAGCTTGCCTGCATATCGGGTGGATATCTCTCAATTTTTTGCCTGACCCCATATACAGGTAGGTTCTAAGAGATAACCACCCCATATACAGCCAGGAACGGATAGATACCCACCCCATGTACAGGCAGGTATGGAGAGATACTCACCCCATATACAGGCAGGTATAACGACATACCAACACCATATACAGGCAGGGTATGGAGAGATACCCATTCCATATACATGCAGGCAGCGGGGAGATACCCAGCCCATATACAGGCTGGGTGTGGAGAGATACCCAGTCCATATACAGGCAGGGTGCGGAGAAATCCCCACCCCGTATACAGGCAGGTTATGGAAGGATACCCACCCCATATACAGCCAGGTATGGAGAAAAACCCACTCCTTATACAGGCATGGTACGGAGAGGTAAACACACCATATACCGGCAGGTAAGGAGTGATACCCACCCATATACCGTCAGGGTATTTAGAGTTATCAACCCATATACAGATAGGGTACCGAAGCCCACCCCATATACAGGCAGGTATGGAGTGATATCCACCCCATATACAGGCAGGTATGGAGGGATATCCACACCAAATACAGGCAAGTATTGAGGGATATCCACCCCATATACATGCAGTGTATGGCCATATATCCAACCCATATACAGGCAGGGTATGGAGAGATACCCACCGCATAAATGAACAGGGTATGGAGAGATACACAACTCATATACAGCCAGGTATGAGAGAAACCCACTTCATATACAAGCAGGGTACAGAGAGATACACACACAATATAAAGGCAGGTAAGGAGAGATACCCACCCATATACAGGCAGGGTATTTAGAGATATCCACCCATATACAGGCAGGATACGGAGAGATACCCACCCCATATACAGGCAAGTATTGAGGGATATCCACCCCTTATATAGGCAGTGTATGGCCATATATCCACCCCATATACAGGCAGGGTACCGAGAGATACCCACTCCCTATACAGGCAGTGTATGCAGATATAGACATTCCATGTACAGGCAATCTATGGAGATTTACCCACCCCATATACAGCCAGGTATGGAGAGAAACCCACTCCATATACAGGCAGTGTACGGACATATGCCCACCCCATATACAGGTAGGGTATAGAGAGTTACCCACACCATGTACAGGCAGGGTATGGACAGATACCCAACCCATATACAGCTAGTTACGGAGAGATACTCACCCCATATACAGCCAGGTACAGAGAGATACCCACTCCATATACAGCCAGGTATGGAGAGATAGCCACCCCATAGACAGGCAGGGTAGTGAGAGATACCTACTCTTATACAGGCAGTTACGGAGAGATACCCACCCCATATTCAGCCAGGTACGGAGAGATACCCACCCCATATACAGCCAGGTACGGAGAGATACCCACCCCATATACAGCCAGGTATGGAGAGATAGCAACACCATATACAGACAGGTAGTGTATGGAGAGATACCCCCCATATACAGGCCGGGTAGGGAAAGATACCTACCCCTTATACAGGCAGATACCAAGAGATACCCACCCTATGTACAGCCAGGTACGGAGAGATACCGACACCATATACAGCCAGGTATGTAGAGATACCCACCCCATATACAGCCAGGAATGGATAGATACCCACTCCATGTACAGGCAGTGTAAGGAGGGATACCCATTCCATTTACAGGGAGGGTGCAGGGAGATACCCACTCCATATACAGGCAAGGTACGGAGAGATACCCACCCCATATACTGGCAGAGTATGGAGCGATATCCATTCTACGAACAGGCATGTATGGAGATATATCTACCCATATACAGGCAGGTACAGAGTGATACCCACCCCATATACAACCAGGCATGGAAAGATACCCACTCCATAGAGAGCCAGGTATGGAGAGATAGCCACCCCATACATAACCTGGTATGGAAAGATACCCACTCCATAGTCAGCCAGGTATGGAGAGATAGCCACCCCATACATAACCGGGTATGGAAAGATACCCACTCCATAGACAGCCAGGTATGGAGAGATAGCCACCCAATATACAGGCAGGGTAGTGAGAGATACCTACCCTTATACAGGCAGGCACAAAGAGATACCCACCTATGCACAGCCAGGTACGGAGAGATACAGACCCCATATACAGCCAGGAATGTAGAGATACCCACCTCATATACAGCCAGGTACGGAGAGATACCCTTTCCATATACAGCCAGGTACTGAGAGATACCCACCCCATATACAGCCAGGTACGGAGAGATACCTACTCCATATACAGCCAGGTATGGAGAGATAGCCACCTCATATACATGTAGTGTATGGAGAGATACCCGTCATATACAGGCCGGGTAGGGAGAGATACCTACCCTTATACAGGCAGGCACGAAGAGATACCCAACCTATGCACAGCCAGGTACGGAGAGATACAGACCCCATATACAGCCAGCAATGTAGAGATACACACCCCATATACAGCCAGGAACGGATAGATACCCATTCTATATACAGCAAGGTATGGAGTGATACCGACCCCGTAAACAGCCGGGTATGGAGAGATACATACTCCATGTACAGCCAGGTATGGAGAGATACCCACTCCATGAACAGGCAGTGTAAGGAGGGATACCCATTCCACTTACAGGGAGGGTGCAGGGAGATACCCACTCCATATACTGGCAGGGTATGGAGAGATACCCACCCCATATACAGGCCGGGTATGGAGAGATACCCACCCATATACAGGCAGGGTATGTAGAGATATCCACCCATAATAAGGCAGGGTACGGAGAGATACACATACCATATACAGGCAGGTATGGAGAGCTAACAACCCATATACAGGCAGGCAACGGAGAGATACAAACCCCATATGCAGTTTTTTATGGAGAAATACCGACCCCATATACAGGTAGGTTCTAAGAGATAACCACCCCATATACAGCCAGGAACGGATAGATACCCACCCCATGTACAGCCAGGTATGGAGAGATACTCACCCCATATACAGGCAGGTATAACGACATACCAACTCTATATATAGGCAGGGTATGGAGAGATACCCATTCCATATGCATGCAGGCAGCGGGGAGATACCCAGCCCATATACAGGCAGGGTGTGGAGAGATACCCAGTCCATATACAGGCAGGGTGCGGAGAAATCCCCACCCCATATACAGGCAGGTTATGGAAGGATAACCACTCCATATACAGCCAGATATGGAACGATACCCAGTCCATATACAGGCTGTGTATGGAGAGATACCCACCCCATATACAGGCAGGTATGGAAACATACCCAGTGCATATAGAGCCAGGTATGGAGAGATACCCACACATATACAGGCAGCATGGGGAGATATTCCCTCCGCATGTACAGTCAGGTACGTAGAGATACGCACTCCATATACAGGCAGGGTACGGAGAGACACCCACTCCATATACAGACAGGTACGGAGAGATGCCACTCCATTTACAGGCAGGGTATGGTCATGTGCCCACCCCATATACAGGCAGGGTATGGACAGATACCCACTCCATATACAGGCAATTATGGAGAGATACCCACTCTATGACAAGGCATGTATGGAGATATATCCACCCATATACAGGCAGATACAGAGTAATACCCAACCTATATACAACCAGGTATGGAAAGATATTACCCAACCCATATACAAACAAGTATGGAAAGATACCCACTCCATAGACTGTCAGGTATGGAGAGATAGCCACCTCATATACAGATAGTGTATGGAGACATACCCCCCCCCCATATACTGGCAGGGTAGGGAGAGATTCCCACCCCAAATACAGTCAGGTACGGAGAGATACCCACTCCCTATACAGGCAGTGTATGGAGAGATAAACATTCCATGTACAGGCAAGCTATGGAGATTTCCCGTCCCCATATACAGCCAGGTATGGAGAGAAACCCACTCCATATACAGGCAGGGTACGGAGAAATACACACAACATATACAGGCAGGTATGGAGAGATAACAACTCATATACAGGCAGGGTATGAAGACGTACGCACCCATATATAGGTAGAGTAGAGAGAGATACCAACCCATATAGAGCCAGCGTGGGGAGATATACCCTCCGCATATACAGTCAGGTACGTAGAGATACGCACTCCATATACAGGCAGGGTATGGAGACGTACGCACCCATATATAGCTAGAGTAGAGAGAGCTACCAACCCATATACAGGCAGCGTGGGGAGATATACCCTCCGCATATACAGTCAGGTACGTAGAGATAGGCACTCCATATACAGGGAGGGTATGGATAGACACCAACCCCATATACAGACAGTTACGTAGAGAAGCCTGCGCCATATACAGGCAGGGTATGGTCATATGCCCACCCCATATACAGGTAGGGTATAGAGAGATACCCACCCCATATACAGGCAGGGTATGGACAGATACCCACTCCATATACAGGCAATTATGGAGAGATACCCACTCTATGACAAGGCATGTATGGAGATATATCCACCCATATACAGGCAGATACAGAGTAATACCCAACCTATATACAACCAGGTATGGAAAGATAATATCCAACCCATATACAACCAAGTATGGAAAGATACCCACTCCATAGACTGTCAGGTATGGAGAGATAGCCACCTCATATACAGATAGTGTATGGAGACATACCCCCCCCCATATACTGGCAGGGTAGGGAGAGATTCCCACCCCAAATACAGTCAGGTACGGAGAGATACCCACTCCCTATACAGGCAGTGTATGGAGAGATAAACATTCCATGTACAGGCAAGCTATGGAGATTTCCCGACCCCATATACAGCCAGGTATGGAGAGAAACCCACTCCATATACAGGCAGGGTATGGAGAAATACACACAACATATACAGGCAGGTATGGAGAGATAACAACTCATATACAGGCAGTTGTGGAGAGATACCCACCCCATATACAGGCAGGGTATGGAGACGTACGCACCCATATATAGGTAGAGTAGAGAGTGATACCAACCCATATACAGCCAGCGTGGGGAGATATACCCTCCACATATACAGTCAGGTACGTAGAGATACGCACTCCATATACAGTCAGGGTACAGATAGACACCCACCCCATATACAGACATGTACGGAGAGATGCCCACGCCATATACAGGCAGGGTACAGACATATGCCCACCCCATGCACAGCAGGGTATGGACAGATATCCACTCCATATACAGGCAGTTATGGAGAGATACCGACCCCATATACAGCCAGGTATGGAGAGATACCAACTCCATATAGAGGCAGGGTGTTGAGAGATACCCACCCCATATACAGGAATGGTACGGAGAGATACCCACACCATATACAGGCAGGGTATGGAGAGAGGCCCACCCCATATACTGGCAGGGTATGGAGAGATACCCACCCCATATACAGCCAGGTATGGAGAGAAACCCACTCCTTATACAAGCATGGTACGGAGAGATAAACACACCATATACAGGCCAGTAAGGAGAGATACCCACCCATATACCGTCAGGGTATTTAGAGTTATCAACCCATATACAGATAGGGTACCGAAGCCCACCCCATATACAGGCAGGTATGGAGTGATATCCACCCCATATACAGGCAGGTATGGAGGGATATCCACACCAAATACAGGCAAGTATTGAGGGATATCCACCCCACATACATGCAGTGTATGGCCATATATCCAATCCATATACAGGCAGGGTATGGAGAGATACCCACCGCATAAATGAACAGGGTATGGAGAGATACACAACTCATATACAGCCATGTATGAGAGAAACCCACTTCATATACAAGCAGGGTACAGAGAGATACACACACAATATAAAGGCAGGTAAGGAGAGATACCCACCCATATACAGGCAGGGTATTTAGAGATATCCACCCATATACAGGCAGGATACGGAGAGATACCCACCCCATATACAGGCTATTGAGGGATATCCACCCCTTATACAGGCAGTGTATGGCCATATATCCACCCCATATACAGGCAGGGTACCGAGAGATACCCACTCCCTATACAGGCAGTGTATGCAGAGATAGACAGACCATGTACAGGCAATCTATGGATATTTACCCACCCCCATATACAGACATGTACGGAGAGATGCCACTCCATTTACAGGCAGGGTATGGTCATATGCCCACCCCATATACAGGTAGGGTATAGAGAGATACCCACCCCATATACAGGCAGGGTATGGACAGATACCCACTCCATATACAGGCAATTATGGAGAGATACCCACTCTATGACAAGGCATGTATGGAGATATATCCACCCATATACAGGCAGATACAGAGTAATACCCAACCTATATACAACCAGGTATGGAAAGATAATACCCAACCCATATACAACCAAGTATGGAAAGATACCCACTCCATAGACTGTCAGGTATGGAGAGATAGCCACCTCATATACAGATAGTGTATGGAGACATATCCCCCCCCCCATATACTGGCAGGGTAGGGAGAGATTCCCACCCCAAATACAGTCAGGTACGGAGAGATACCCACTCCCTATACAGGCAGTGTATGGAGAGATAAACATTCCATGTACAGGCAAGCTATGGAGAATTCCCGACCCCATATACAGGCAGGTATGGAGAGATAACAACTCATATACAGGCAGGGTACGGAGAGATGCCCACTCCATATACAGGCAGTTATGGAGAGATACCGACCCCATATACAGCCAGGTATGGAGAGATACCAACTCCATATAGAGGCAGGGTGTTGAGAGATACCCACCCCATATACAGGAATGGTACGGAGAGATACCCACACCATATACAGGCAGGGTATGGAGAGAGGCCCACCCCATATACTGGCAGGGTATGGAGAGATACCCACCCCATATACAGCCAGGTATGGAGAAAAACCCACTCCTTATACAGGCATGGTACGTAGAGGTAAACACACCATATACCGGCAGGGAAGGAGTGATACCCACCCATATACCGTCAGGGTATTTAGAGTTATCAACCCATATACAGATAGGGTACCGAAGCCCACCCCATATACAGGCAGGTATGGAGTGATATCCACCCCATATACAGGCAGGTATGGAGGGATATCCACACCAAATACAGGCAAGTATTGAGGGATATCCACCCCATATACATGCAGTGTATGGCCATATATCCAACCCATATACAGGCAGGGTATGGAGAGATACCCACTCCATATACAGGCAGTTATGGAGCGATTCCGACCCCAAATACAGCCAGGTACGGAGAGATACCAACTCCATATAGAGGCAGGGTATTGAGAGATACCCACCCCATATACAGCCATGTATGGTGAGATACCCACCCCATATACAGGCACGGTACGTAGAGATACCCACACCATATACAGGCAGGGTATGGAGAGATGCCCACCCTATGAACAGGCATGTATGGAGATATATCCACCCATATACAGGCAGGTACAGAGTAATACCCAACCCATATACAACCAGGTATGGAAAGATACCCACTCCATAGACATCGGGTATGGAGAGATAGCCACCTCATATACAGATAGTGTATGGAGACATACCCCCCATATACAGGCAGGGTAGGGAGAGATACCTACCCTTATACAGGCAGATACGGAGAGATTCCCACCCCATATACAGCCAGGTACGGAGAGATACCAACTCCCTATACAGGCAGTGTATGGAGAGATAGACATTCCATGTACAGGCAAGCTATGGAGATTTGCCCACCCCATATACAGCCAGATATGGAGAGAAACCCACTCCATATACAGGCAGGATACGGACATATGCCCAACCCATATACATGTAGGGTATAAAGGGATACCCACCCCATGTACAGGCAGGGTATGGACAGATTCCCACTCCATATACAGGCAGTTATGGAGAGATACCGACCCCATATACAGACAGGTATGGTGAGATAGCCACCCCATATATAACCAGGTATGGAAAGATAACCACGCCATAGACAGCCAGGTATGGAAAGATACCCACCCCATATATAACCAGGTATGGAAAGATACCCACTCCATAGACAGCCAGGTATGGAGAGATAGCCACCCCATATACAAGCAGGGTATGGACAGATACCCACTCCATATGCAGGCAGTTATGGAGAGATACCGACCCCATATACAGCCAGGTATGGAGAGATACCAACTCCATGTAGAGGCAGGGTATTGAGAGATACCCACCCCATATACAGGCATGGTACGGAGAGATACCCACACCATATACAGGCAGGGTATGGAGAGAGGCCCACCCCATATACTGGCAGGGTATGGAGAGATACCCACCCCATATACAGCCAGGTATGGAGAGAAACCCACTCCTTATACAGGCATGGTACGGAGAGATAAACACACCATATACAGGCCAGTAAGGAGAGATACCCAACCATATACCGTCAGGGTATTTAGAGTTATCAACCCATATACAGATAGGGTACCGAAGCCCACCTCATATACAGGCAGGTATGGAGTGATATCCACCCCATATACAGGCAGGTATGGAGGGATATCCACCCCATATACAGCCAGGTACGGAGAGATACCAACTCCCTATACAGGCAGTGTATGGAGAGATAGACATTCCATGTACAGGCAAGCTATGGAGATTTGCCCACCCCATATACAGCCAGATATGGAGAGAAACCCACTCCATATACAGGCAGGATACGGACATATGCCCAACCCATATACATGTAGGGTATAAAGGGATACCCACCCCATGTACAGGCAGGGTATGGACAGATACCCACTCCATATACAGGCAGTTATGGAGAGATACCGACCCCATATACAGACAGGTATGGTGAGATAGCCACCCCATATATAACCAGGTATGGAAAGATAACCACGCCATAGACAGCCAGGTATGGAAAGATACCCACCCCATATATAACCAGGTATGGAAAGATACCCACTCCATAGACAGCCAGGTATGGAGAGATAGCCACCCCATATACAAGCAGGGTATGGACAGATACCCACTCCATATGCAGGCAGTTATGGAGAGATACCGACCCCATATACAGCCAGGTATGGAGAGATACCAACTCCATGTAGAGGCAGGGTATTGAGAGATACCCACCCCATATACAGGCATGGTATGGAGAGATACCCACCCCATATACAGCCAGGTATGGAGAGAAACCCACTCCTTATACAGGCATGGTACGGAGAGATAAACACACCATATACAGGCCAGTAAGGAGAGATACCCACCCATATACCGTCAGGGTATTTAGAGTTATCAAACCATATACAGATAGGGTACCGAAGCCCACCCCATATACAGGCAGGTATGGAGTGATATCCACCCCATATACAGGCAGGTATGGAGTGATATCCACCCCATATACAGGCAGGTATGGAGGGATATCCACACCAAATACAGGCAAGTATTGAGGGATATCCACCCCACATACATGCAGTGTATGGCCATATATCCAACCCATATACAGGCAGGGTACGGACAGATACCCACTCCATATGCAGGCAGTTATGGAGAGATACCGACCCCATATACAGCCAGGTATGGAGAGATACCAACTCCATGTAGAGGCAGGGTATTGAGAGATACCCACCCCATATACAGGCATGGTACGGAGAGATACCCACACCATATACAGCCAGGTATGGAGAGAAACCCACTCCTTATACAGGCATGGTACGGAGAGATAAACACACCATATACAGGCCAGTAAGGAGAGATACCCACCCATATACCGTCAGGATATTTAGAGATATCAACCCATATACAGATAGGGTACCGAAGCCCACCCCATATACAGGCAGGTATGGAGAGATATCCACCCCATATACAGGCAGGTATGGAGGGATATCCACCCCATATACAGCCAGGTACGGAGAGATACCAACTCCCTATACAGGCAGTGTATGGAGAGATAGACATTCCATGTACAGGCAAGCTATGGAGATTTGCCCACCCCATATACAGCCAGATATGGAGAGAAACCCACTCCATATACAGGCAGGATACGGACATATGCCCAACCCATATACATGTAGGGTATAAAGGGATACCCACCCCATGTACAGGCAGGGTATGGACAGATACCCACTCCATATACAGGCAGTTATGGTGAGATAGCCACCCCATATATAACCAGGTATGGAAAGATAACCACGCCATAGACAGCCAGGTATGGAAAGATACCCACCCCATATATAACCAGATATGGAAAGATACCCACTCCATAGACAGCCAGGTATGGAGAGATAGCCACCCCATATACAAGCAGGGTATGGACAGATACCCACTCCATATGCAGGCAGTTATGGAGAGATACCGACCCCATATACAGCCAGGTATGGAGAGATACCAACTCCATGTAGAGGCAGGGTATTGAGAGATACCCACCCCATATACAGGCATGGTACGGAGAGATACCCACACCATATACAGGCAGGGTATGGAGAGAGGCCCACCCCATATACTGGCAGGGTATGGAGAGATACCCACCCCATATACAGCCAGGTATGGAGAGAAACCCACTCCTTATACAGGCATGGTACGGAGAGATAAACACACCATATACAGGCCAGTAAGGAGAGATACCCACCCATATACCGTCAGGGTATTTAGAGTTATCAAACCATATACAGATAGGGTACCGAAGCCCACCCCATATACAGGCAGGTATGGAGTGATATCCACCCCATATACAGGCAGGTATGGAGTGATATCCACCCCATATACAGGCAGGTATGGAGGGATATCCACACCAAATACAGGCAAGTATTGAGTGATATCCACCCCACATACATGCAGTGTATGGCCATATATCCAACCCATATACAGGCAGGGTATGGAGAGATACCCACCGCATAAATGAACAGGGTATGGAGAGATACACAACTCATATACAGCCAGGTATGAGAGAAACCCACTTCATATACAAGCAGGGTACAGAGAGATACACACACAATATAAAGGCAGGAAAGGAGAGATACCCACCCATATACAGGCAGGGTATTTAGAGATATCCACCCATACACAGGCAGGATACGGAGAGATACCCACCCCATATACAGGCTATTGAGGGATATCCACCCCTTATACAGGCAGTGTATGGCCATATATCCACCCCATATACTGGCAGGGTACCGAGAGATACCTACTCTTATACAGGCAGCTACAGGCAGTGTATGCAGAGATAGACAGACCATGTACAGGCAATCTATGGAGATTTACCCACCCCATATACAGCCTGGTATGGAGAGAAACCCACTCCATATACAGGCAGTGTATGGACATATGCCCACCCCATATACAGGTAGGGTATAGAGAGTTACCCACACCATGTACAGGCAGGGTATGGACAGATACCCAACCCATATACAGCTAGTTACGGAGAGATACTCACCCCATATACAGCCAGGTACGGAGAGATACCCACTCCATATACAGCCAGGTATGGAGAGATAGCCACCCCATAGACAGGCAGGGTAGTGAGAGATACCTACTCTTATACAGGCAGTTACGGAGAGATACCCACCCCATATACAGCCAGGTACGGAGAGATACCCACCCCATATACAGCCAGGTATGGAGAGATACCCACACCATATACAGGCAGGGTATGGAGAGAGGCCCACCCCATATACTGGCAGGGTATGGAGAGATACCCACCCCATATACAGCCAGGTATGGAGAGAAACCCACTCCTTATACCGGCATGGTACGGAGAGATAAACACACCATATACAGGCCAGTAAGGAGAGATACCCACCCATATACCGTCAGGGTATTTAGAGTTATCAACCCATATACAGATAGGGTACCGAAGCCCACCCCATATACAGGCAGGTATGGAGGGATATCCACACCAAATACAGGCAAGTATGGAGGGATATCCAACCCATATACATGCAGTGTTTGGCCATATATCCACCCCATATACAGCCAGGAATGGAGAGAAACCCACTTCATATACAAGCAGGGTACAGAGAGATACACGCACAATATAAAGGCAGGTAAGGAGAGATACCCACCCATATACAGGCAGGGTATTTAGCGATATCCACCCATATACAGGCAGGGTACGGAGAGATACCCACCCCATATACAGGCAAGTATTGAGGGATATCCACCCCTTATTCAGGCAGTGTATGGCCATATATCCACCCCATATACAGGCAGGTATAACGACATACCAACACCATATACAGGCAGGGTATGGAGAGATACCCATTCCATATACATGCAGGCAGTGGGGAGATACCCAGCCCATATACAGGCAGGGTGTGGAGAGATACCCAGTCCATATACAGGCAGGGTGCGGAGAAATCCCCACCCCGTATACAGGCAGGTTATGGAAGGATAATCACTCCATATACAGCCAGATATGGAACGATACCCAGTCCATATACAGGCTGTGTATGGAGAGATACCCACCCCATATACAGGCAGGTATGGAAACATAGCCAGTGCATACAGAGCCAGGTATGGAGAAATACCCACACATGTACAGGCAGGCTATGGAGATGTACACACCCATATACAGGTAGGGTAGAGAGAGATACCAACCTATATACCGGCAGCATGGGGAGATATACCCTCTGCATGTACAGTCAGGTACGTAGAGATACGCACTCCATATACAGGCAGGGTACGGAGAGACACCCACCCCATATACAGACAGGTATGGAGAGATGCCCACTCCATATACAGGCAGGGTATGGACATATGCCCACCCCATATACAGGTAGGGTATAGAGAGATACCCACCTCATATACAGGCAGGGTATGGACAGATACCCACTCCATATACAGGCAGTTATGGAGAGATACCGACCCCATATACAGCCAGGTATGGAGAGATACCAATTCCATATAGAGGCAGGGTATTGAAAGATACCCACCCCATACACAGGCATGTATGGAGAGATACCCACCCCATATACTGGCAGGGTATGGAGAGATACCCATGCTATGACCAGACATATATGCAGATATATCCACCCATATACAGGCAGGTACAGAGTAATACCCAACCCATATACAACCAGGTATGGAAAGATACCCACTCCATAGACATCCAGGTATGGAGAGATAGCCACCTCATATACAGATAGTGTATGGAGACATACCCACCCCCATATATAGGCAGGGTAGGGCGAGATACCTACCCTTATACAGACAGATACGGAGAGATTCCCACCCCATATACAGCCAGGTATGGAGAGATACCCACTCCCTATACAGGCAGTGTATGGAGAGATAGACGTTCCATGTACAGGCAAGCTATGGAGATTTACCCACCCCACATACAGCCAGGTATGGAGAGAAAACCACTCCATATACAGACAGAGTACAGATATATGCCCACCCCATATACAGGTAGGGTATAGAGAGATTCCCACCCCATGTACAGGCAGGGTATGGACAGATACCCACTCCATATACAGGCTGTTATGGAGAGATACCGACCCCATGTACAGACAGGTATGGAGAGATAGCCACCCCATATATAACCAGGTATGGAAAGATACCCACTCCATAGACAGCCAGGTACGGAGAGATACCAACTCCATATAGAGGCAGGGTATTGAGAGATACCCACCCCATATACAGGGATGTATGGAGAGATACCCACCCCTTATACAGGCATGGTACGTAGAGATACCCACACCATATACTGGCAGGGTATGGAGAGATGCCCCACCCCCCATATACTGGCAGGGTATGGAGAGATACCCACTCTATGACCAGGCATGTATGGAGATATATCCACCCATACGCAGGCAGGTACAGAGTAATACCCAACCCATATACAACCAGGTATGGAAAGATAACCACTCCATAGACATCCAGGTATGGAGAGATAGCCACCTCATATACAGATAGTGTATGGAGACATACCCCCCCCCACCCCCCATATACAGGCAGGGTAGGGAGAGATACCTACCCTTATGCAGGCAGATATGGAGAGATTCCCACCCCATATACAGGCAGTGTAGGGAGAGATACCTACCCTTATACAGACAGGTACGGAGAGATACCCACTCCCTATACCGGCTGTGTATGGAGAGATAGACGTTCCATGTACAGGCAAGCTATGGAGATTTACCCACCCCTTACACAGCCAGGTATGGAGAGAAAACCACTCCATATACAGGCAGAGTACGGATATATGCCCACATCATATACAGGTCGGGTATAGAGAGATCCCACCCCATGTACAGGCAGGGTATGGACAGATACCCACTCCATATACAGGCTGTTATGGAGAGATACAAACCCCATGTACAGACAGGTATGGAGAGATAGCCACCCCATATATAACCAGGTATGGAAAGATACCCACTCCATAGACAGCAAGGTATGGAGATATAGCCACCCCATATACAGGCAGGGTATGGACAGATACCCACTCCATATACAGGCTGTAATGGAGAAATACCGACCCCATATACAGCCAGGTACGGAGAGATACCAACTCCATATAGAGGCAGGGTATTGAGAGATACCCACCCCATATACAGGCATGTATGGAGAGATACCCACCCCATATACAGGCACGGTACGTAGAGATACCCACACCATACACTGGCAGGGTATGGAGAGATGCCCACCCCATATACTGGCAGGGTATGGAGAGATACCCACTCTATGACCAGACATGTATGGAGATATATCCACCCATATGCAGGCAGGTACAGAGTAATACCCAACCCATATACAACCAGGTATGGAAAGATACCCACTCCATAGACAGCCAGGTATGGAGAGATAGCCACCTCATATACAGATAGTGTATGGAGACATACACACCCCCCACACCCATATACAGGCAGGGTAGGGAGAGATACCTTCCCATATACAGGCAGGGTACGAAGAAATACACACAACATATACAGGCATGTATGGAGAGATAACAACCCATATACATGCAGCGTGGGGAGATATACCCTCCGCATATACAGTCAGGTACGTAGTGATAGGCACTCCATATACAGGGAGTGTATGGAGATGTACGCACCCATATACAGGTAGGGTATAGAGAAATACCAACCCATATACAGGCAGCGTGGGGAGATATACCCTCCGCATATACAGTCAGGTACGTAGAGATACGCACTCCATATACAGGGAGGGTACGGATAGACACACACCCTATATACAGCCAGGTACGGAGAGATACCCACACCATACACAGGCAGGGTATGGAGAGAGGCCCACCCCATATACTGGCAGGGTATGGAGAGATACCCACCCCATATACAGCCAGGTATGGAGAGAAACCCACCCCTTATACAGGCATGGTACGGAGAGATAAACACACCATATACAGGCCAGTAAGGAGAGATACCCACCCATATACCGTCAGGGTATTTAGAGTTATCAACCCATATACAGATAGGGTACCGAAGCCCACCCCATATACAGGCAGGTATGGAGTGATATCCACCCCATATACAGGCAGGTATGGAGGGATATCCACACCAAATACAGGCAAGTATTGAGGGATATCCACCCCATATACATGCAGTGTATGGCCATATATCCAACCCATATACAGGCAGGGTATGGAGAGATACCCACTCCATATACAGGCAGTTATGGAGCGATTCCGACCCCAAATACAGCCAGGTACGGAGAGATACCAACTCCATATAGAGGCAGGGTATTGAGAGATACCCACCCCATATACAGCCATGTATGGTGAGATACCCACCCCATATACAGGCACGGTACGTAGAGATACCCACACCATATACAGGCAGGGTATGGAGAGATGCCCACCCTATGAACAGGCATGTATGGAGATATATCCACCCATATACAGGCAGGTACAGAGTAATACCCAACCCATATACAACCAGGTATGGAAAGATACCCACTCCATAGACATCGGGTATGGAGAGATAGCCACCTCATATACAGATAGTGTATGGAGACATACCCCCCATATACAGGCAGGGTAGGGAGAGATACCTACCCTTATACAGGCAGATACGGAGAGATTCCCACCCCATATACAGCCAGGTACGGAGAGATACCAACTCCCTATACAGGCAGTGTATGGAGAGATAGACATTCCATGTACAGGCAAGCTATGGAGATTTGCCCACCCCATATACAGCCAGATATGGAGAGAAACCCACTCCATATACAGGCAGGATACGGACATATGCCCAACCCATATACATGTAGGGTATAAAGGGATACCCACCCCATGTACAGGTAGGGTATAGAGAGATTCCCACCCCATGTACAGGCAGGGTATGGACAGACACCCACTCCATATACAGGCTGTTATGGAGAGATACCGACCCCATGTACAGACAGGTATGGAGAGATAGCCACCCCATATATAACCAGGTATGGAAAGATACCCACTCCATAGACAGCCAGGTACGGAGAGATACCAACTCCATATAGAGGCAGGGTATTGAGAGATACCCACCCCATATACAGGCATGTATGGAGAGATACCCACCCCTTATACAGGCACGGTACGTAGAGATACCCACACCATATACTGGCAGGGTATGGAGAGATGCCCCACCCCCCATATACTGGCAGGGTATGGAGAGATACCCACTCTATGACCAGGCATGTATGGAGATATATCCACCCATACGCAGGCAGGTACAGAGTAATACCCAACCCATATACAACCAGGTATGGAAAGATACCCACTCCATAGACATCCAGGTATGGAGAGATAGCCACCTCATATACAGATAGTGTATGGAGACATACCCCCCCCACCCCCCATATACAGGCAGGGTAGGGAGAGATACCTACCCTTATGCAGGCAGATACGGAGAGATTCCCACCCCATATACAGGCAGTGTAGGGAGAGATACCTACCCTTATACAGACAGGTACGGAGAGATACCCACTCCCTATACCGGCTGTGTATGGAGAGATAGACGTTCCATGTACAGGCAAGCTATGGAGATTTACCCACCCCTTACACAGCCAGGTATGGAGAGAAAACCACTCCATATACAGGCAGAGTACGGATATATGCCCACACCATATACAGGTCGGGTATAGAGAGATCCCACCCCATGTACAGGCAGGGTATGGACAGATACCCACTCCATATACAGGCTGTTATGGAGAGATACCAACCCCATGTACAGACAGGTATGGAGAGATAGCCACCCCATATATAACCAGGTATGGAAAGATACCCACTCCATAGACAGCAAGGTATGGAGATATAGCCACCCCATATACAGGCAGGGTATGGACAGATACCCACTCCATATACAGGCTGTAATGGAGAAATACCGACCCCATATACAGCCAGGTATGGAGAGATACCAACTCCATGTAGAGGCAGAGTATTGAGAGATACCCACCCCATATACAGGCATGGTACGGAGAGATACCCACACCATATACAGGCAGGGTATGGAGAGAGGCCCACCCCATATACTGGCAGGGTATGGAGAGATACCCACCCCATATACAGCCAGGTATGGAGAGAAACCCACTCCTTATACCGGCATGGTATGGAGAGATAAACACACCATATACAGGCCAGTAAGGAGAGATACCCACCCATATACCGTCAGGGTATTTAGAGTTATCAACCCATATACAGATAGGGTACCGAAGCCCACCCCATATACAGGCAGGTATGGAGTGATATCCACCCCATATACAGGCAGGTATGGAGGGATATCCACACCAAATACAGGCAAGTATTGAGGGATATCCACCCCACATACATGCAGTGTATGGCCATATATCCAACCCATATACAGGCAGGGTATGGAGAGATACCCACCGCATAAATGAACAGGGTATGGAGAGATACACAACTCATATACAGCCAGGTATGAGAGAAACCCACTTCATATACAAGCAGAGTACAGAGAGATACATACACAATATAAAGGCAGGTAAGGAGAGATACCCACCCATATACAGGCAGGGTATTTAGAGATATCCACCCATACACAGGTAGGATACGGAGAGATACCCACCCCATATACAGGCTATTGAGGGATATCCACCCCTTATACAGGCAGTGTATGGCCATATATCCACCCCATATACAGGCAGGGTACCGAGAGATACCTACTCTTATACAGGCAGTTACAGGCAGTGTATGCAGAGATAGACAGACCATGTACAGGCAATCTATGGAGATTTACCCACCCCATATACAGCCAGGTATGGAGAGAAACCCACTCCATATACAGGCAGTGTATGGACATATGCCCACCCCTTATACAGGTAGGGTATAGAGAGTTACCCACACCATGTACAGGCAGGGTATGGACAGATACCCAACCCATATACAGCTAGTTACGGAGAGATACTCACCCCATATACAGCCAGGTACGGAGAGATACCCACTCCATATACAGCCAGGTATGGAGAGATAGCCACCCCATAGACAGGCAGGGTAGTGAGAGATACCTACTCTTATACAGGCAGTTACGGAGAGATACCCACCCCATATACAGCCAGGTACGGAGAGATACCCTCCCCATATACAGCCAGGTATGGAGAGATACCCACACCATATACAGGCAGGGTATGGAGAGAGGCCCACCCCATATACTGGCAGGGTATGGAGAGATACCCACCCCATATACAGCCAGGTATGGAGAGAAACCCACTCCTTATACCGGCATGGTATGGAGAGATAAACACACCATATACAGGCCAGTAAGGAGAGATACCCACCCATATACCGTCAGGGTATTTAGAGTTATCAACCCATATACAGATAGGGTACCGAAGCCCACCCCATATACAGGCAGGTATGGAGGGATATCCACACCAAATACAGGCAAGTATGGAGGGATATCCAACCCATATACATGCAGTGTTTGGCCATATATCCACCCCATATACAGCCAGGAATGGAGAGAAACCCACTTCATATACAAGCAGGGTACAGAGAGATACACGCACAATATAAAGGCAGGTAAGGAGAGATACCCACCCATATACAGGCAGGGTATTTAGCGATATCCACCCATATACAGGCAGGGTACGGAGAGATACCCACCCCATATACAGGCAAGTATTGAGGGATATCCACCCCTTATTCAGGCAGTGTATGGCCATATATCCACCCCATATACAGGCAGGTATAACGACATACCAACACCATATACAGGCAGGGTATGGAGAGATACCCATTCCATATACATGCAGGCAGTGGAGAGATACCCAGCCCATATACAGGCAGGGTGTGGAGAGATACCCAGTCCATATACAGACAGGGTGTGGAGAGATACCCAGTCCATATACAGGCAGGGTGCGGAGAAATCCCCACCCCGTATACAGGCAGGTTATGGAAGGATAATCACTCCATATACAGCCAGATATGGAACGATACCCAGTCCATATACAGGCTGTGTATGGAGGGATACCCACCCCATATACAGGCAGGTATGGAAACATAGCCTGTGCATACAGAGCCAGGTATGGAGAAATACCCACACATATACAGGCAGGCTATGGAGATGTACACACCCATATACAGGTAGGGTAGAGAGAGATACCAACCCATATACCGGCAGCATGGGGAGATATACCCTCTGCATGTACAGTCAGGTACGTTGAGATACGCACTCCATATACAGGCAGGGTACGGAGAGACACCCACCCCATATACAGACAGGTATGGAGAGATGCCCACTCCATATACAGGCAGGGTATGGACATATGCCCACCCCATATACAGGTAGGGTATAGAGAGATACCCACCTCATATACAGGCAGGGTATGGACAGATACCCACTTCATATACAGGCAGTTATGGAGAGATACCGACCCCATATACAGCCAGGTACGGAGAGATACCAACTCCATATAGAGGCATGGTATTGAAAGATACCCACCCCATACACAGGCATGTATGGAGAGATACCCACCCCATATACTGGCAGGGTATGGAGAGATACCCATGCTATGACCAGACATGTATGGAGATATATCCACCCATATACAGGCAGGTACAGAGTAATACCCAACCCATATACAACCAGGTATGGAAAGATACCCACTCCATAGACATCCAGGTATGGAGAGATAGCCACCTCATATACAGATAGTGTATGGAGACATACCCACCCCCATATACAGGAAGGGTAGGGCGAGATACCTACCCTTATACAGACAGATACGGAGAGCTTCCCACCCCATATACAGCCAGGTATGGAGAGATACCCACTCCCTATACAGGCAGTGTATGGAGAGATAGACGTTCCATGTACAGGCAAGCTATGGAGATTTACCCACCCCATATACAGCCAGGTATGGAGAGAAAACCACTCCATATACAGGCAGGGTACGGATATATGCCCATCCCATATACAGGTAGGGTATAGAGAGATACCCACCCCATGTACAGGCAGGGTATGGACAGATACCCACTCCATATACAGGCTGTTATGGAGAGATACCGACCCCATGTACAGACAGTTATGGAGAGATAGCCACCCCATATATAACCAGGTATGGAAAGATACCCACTCCATAGACAGCCAGGTATGGAGATATAGCCACCCCATATACAGGCAGGGTATGGACAGATACCCACTCCATATACAGGCTGTTATGGAGAAATACCGACCCCATATACAGCCAGGTACGGAGAGATACCAACTCCATATAGAGGCAGGGTATTGAGAGATACCCACCCCATATACAGGCATGTATGGAGAGATACCCACCCCATATACAGGCACGGTACGTAGAGATACCCACACCATACACTGGCAGGGTATGGAGAGATGCCCACCCCATATACTGGCAGGGTATGGAGAGATACCCACTCTATGACCAGGCATGTATGGAGATATATCCACCCATATGCAGGCAAGTACAGAGTAATACCCAACCCATATACAACCAGGTATGGAAAGATACCCACTCCATAGACAGCCAGGTATGGAGAGATAGCCACCTCATATACAGATAGTGTATGGAGACATACCCACCCCCCCCCCCCCATATACAGGCAGGGTAGGGAGAGATACCTACCCTTATACAGGCAGGTACGGAGAGATTCCCACCCCATATACAGCCAGGTATGGAGAGAAAACCACTCCATATACAGGCAGGGTAATGAGAAATACACACACCATATACAGGCAGGTATGGAGAGATAACAACCCATATACAGGCATGGTACGGAGAGATACGCACTCCATATACAGGTAGGGTATGGATAGACATCCACTCCATATGCAGACAGGTACGGAGAGATGCCCACTCCATATACAGGCAGTTATGGAGAGATACCGACCCCATATACAGACAGGTATGGAGAGATACCCACCCCACATACAGGCAGGGTATGGAGACGTACGCACCCATATATAGGTAGAGTAGAGAGAGATACCAACCCATATACAGGCAGCGTGGGGAGATATACCCTCCGCATATACAGTCAGGTACGTAGAGATACGCACTCCATATACAGGCAGGGTATGGAGACGTACGCACCCATATATAGGTAGAGTAGAGAGAGATACCAACCCATATACAGCCAGCTTGGGGAGATATACCCTCCGCATATACAGTCAGGTACGTAGAGATACGCACTCCATATACAGGCAGGGTACGGATAGACACCCACCCCATATACAGACAGGTACGGGGAGATGCCCACGCCATATACAGGCAGGGTACGGACATATGCCCACCCCATGCACAGCAGGGTATGGACAGATACCCACTCCATATACAGGCAGTTATGGAGTGATACCGACCCCATATACAGCCAGGTATGGAGAGAAACCCACTCCTTATACAGGCATGGTACGGAGAGATAAACACACCATATACAGGCAGGTAAGGAGAGATACCCACCCCTATACCGTCAGAGTATTTAGAGTTATCAACCCATATACAGATAGGGTACCGAAGCCTACCCCATATACAGGTAGGTATGGAGTGATATCCACAGGCAGGTATGGAGGGATATCCACACCAAATACAGGCAAGTATTGAGGGATATCCACCCCATATACATGCAGTGTATGGCCATATATCCACCCCATATACAGGCAGGGTATGGAGAGATACCCACCGCATAAATGAACAGGGTATGGAGAGATACACAACTCATATACAGCCAGGTATGGAGAGAAACCCACTTCATATACAAGCAGGGTACGGAGAGATACACACACAATATAAAGGCAGGTAAGGAGAGATACCCACCCATAAACAGGCAGGGTATGGGGAGATACCCACCCCATACACAGGCAAGTATAGAGGGATATCCACCCCTTATACAGGCAGTGTATGGCCATATATCCACCCCAAATACAGGCAGGGTACGGAGAGATACCCACTCCCTATACAGGCAGTGTATGCCGAGATACCCACCCATATACAGACAGGTATGCAGAGAAACCCACTCCATATACAGGCAGGGTACGGAGAGATACACACACCATATACAGGCAGGTATGGAGAGATAACATCCCATATACAGGCAGGTATAACGACATACCAACACCATATACAGGCAGGGTATGGAGAGATACCCATTCCATATACATGCAGGCAGTGGGGAGATACCCAGCCCATATACAGGCAGGGTGTGGAGAGATACCCAGTCCATATACAGGCAGGGTGTGGAGAGATACCCACTCCATATACAGGCAGTTATGGAGAGATACCGACCCCATATACAGCCAGGTACGGAGAGATACCAATTCCATATAGAGGCAGGGTATTGAAAGATACCCACCCCATACACAGGCATGTATGGAGAGATAACCACCCCATATACTGGCAGGGTATGGAGAGATACCCATGCTATGACCAGACATATATGCAGATATATCCACCCATATACAGGCAGGTACAGAGTAATACCCAACCCATATACAACCAGGTATGGAAAGATACCCACTCCATAGACATCCAGGTATGGAGAGATAGCCACCTCATATACAGATAGTGTATGGAGACATACCCACCCTCATATATAGGCAGGGTAGGGCGAGATACCTACCCTTATACAGACAGATATGGAGAGATTCCCACCCCATATACAGCCAGGTATGGAGAGATACCCACTCCCTATACAGGCAGTGTATGGAGAGATAGACGTTCCATGTACAGGCAAGCTATGGAGATTTACCCACCCCATATACAGCCAGGTATGGAGAGAAAACCACTCCATATACAGGCAGAGTACAGATATATGCCCACCCCATATACAGGTAGGGTATAGAGAGATTCCCACCCCATGTACAGGCAGGGTATGGACAGATACCCACTCCATATACAGGCTGTTATGGAGAGATACCGACCCCATGTACAGACAGGTATGGAGAGATAGCCACCCCTTATATAACCAGGTATGGAAAGATACCCACTCCATAGACAGCCAGGTACGGAGAGATACCAACTCCATATAGAGGCAGGGTATTGAGAGATACCCACCCCATATACAGGCATGTATGGAGAGATACCCACTCTATGACCAGGCATGTATGGAGATATATCCACCCATATGCAGGCAGGTACAGAGTAATACCCAACCCATATACAACCAGGTATGGAAAGATACCCACTCCATAGACATCGGGTATGGAGAGATAGCCACCTCATATACAGATAGTGTATGGAGACATACCCCCCATATACAGGCAGGGTAGGGAGAGATACCTACCCTTATACAGGCAGATACGGAGAGATTCCCACCCCATATACAGCCAGGTACGGAGAGATACCAACTCCCTATACAGGCAGTGTATGGAGAGATAGACATTCCATGTACAGGCAAGCTATGGAGATTTGCCCACCCCATATACAGCCAGATATGGAGAGAAACCCACTCCATATACAGGCAGGATACGGATATATGCCCAACCCATATACATGTAGGGTATAAAGGGATACCCACCCCATGTACAGGCAGGGTATGGACAGATACCCACTCCATATACAGGCAGTTATGGAGAGATACCGACCCCATATACAGACAGGTATGGTGAGATAGCCACCCCATATATAACCAGGTATGGAAAGATTCCCACTCCATATACAGGCTGTTATGGAGAAATACCGACCCCATATACAGCCAGGTACGGAGAGATACCAACTCCATATAGAGGCAGGGTATTGAGAGATACCCACCCCATATACAGCCAGGTATGGAGAGAAACCCACTCCTTATACCGGCATGGTATGGAGAGATAAACACACCATATACAGGCCAGTAAGGAGAGATACCCACCCATATACCATCAGGGTATTTAGAGTTATCAACCCATATACAGATAGGGTACCGAAGCCCACCCCATATACAGGCAGGTATGGAGGGATATCCACACCAAATACAGGCAAGTATTGAGGGATATCCACCCCACATACATTCAGTGTATGGCCATATATCCAACCCATATACAGGCAGGGTATGGAGAGATACCCACCGCATAAATGAACAGGGTATGGAGAGATACACAACTCATATACAGCCAGGTATGAGAGAAACCCACTTCATATACAAGCAGAGTACAGAGAGATACACACACAATATAAAGGCAGGTAAGGAGAGATACCCACCCATATACAGGCAGGGTATTTAGAGATATCCACCCATACACAGGCAGGATACGGAGAGATACCCACCCCATATACAGGCTATTGAGGGATATCCACCCCTTATACAGGCAGTGTATGGCCATATATCCACCCCATATACAGGCAGGGTACCGAGAGATACCTACTCTTATACAGGCAGTTACAGGCAGTGTATGCAGAGATAGACAGACCATGTACAGGCAATCTATGGAGATTTACCCACCCCATATACAGCCAGGTATGGAGAGAAACCCACTCCATATACAGGCAGTGTATGGACATATGCCCACCCCATATACAGGTAGGGTATAGAGAGTTACCCACACCATGTACAGGCAGGGTATGGACAGATACCCAACCCATATACAGCTAGTTACGGAGAGATACTCACCCCATATACAGCCAGGTACGGAGAGATACCCACTCCATATACAGCCAGGTATGGAGAGATAGCCACCCCATAGACAGGCAGGGTAGTGAGAGATACCTACTCTTATACAGGCAGTTACGGAGAGATACCCACCCCATATACAGCCAGGTACGGAGAGATACCCACCCCATATACAGCCAGGTATGGAGAGATACCCACACCATATACAGGCAGGGTATGGAGAGAGGCCCACCCCATATACTGGCAGGGTATGGAGAGATACCCACCCCATATACAGCCAGGTATGGAGAGAAACCCACTCCTTATACCGGCATGGTATGGAGAGATAAACACACCATATACAGGCCAGTAAGGAGAGATACCCACCCATATACCATCAGGGTATTTAGAGTTATCAACCCATATACAGATAGGGTACCGAAGCCCACCCCATATACAGGCAGGTATGGAGGGATATCCACACCAAATACAGGCAAGTATTGAGGGATATCCACCCCACATACATTCAGTGTATGGCCATATATCCAACCCATATACAGGCAGGGTATGGAGAGATACCCACCGCATAAATGAACAGGGTATGGAGAGATACACAACTCATATACAGCCAGGTATGAGAGAAACCCACTTCATATACAAGCAGAGTACAGAGAGATACACACACAATATAAAGGCAGGTAAGGAGAGATACCCACCCATATACAGGCAGGGTATTTAGAGATATCCACCCATACACAGGCAGGATACGGAGAGATACCCACCCCATATACAGGCTATTGAGGGATATCCACCCCTTATACAGGCAGTGTATGGCCATATATCCACCCCATATACAGGCAGGGTACCGAGAGATACCTACTCTTATACAGGCAGTTACAGGCAGTGTATGCAGAGATAGACAGACCATGTACAGGCAATCTATGGAGATTTACCCACCCCATATACAGCCAGGTATGGAGAGAAACCCACTCCATATACAGGCAGTGTATGGACATATGCCCACCCCTTATACAGGTAGGGTATAGAGAGTTACCCACACCATGTACAGGCAGGGTATGGACAGATACCCAACCCATATACAGCTAGTTACGGAGAGATACTCACCCCATATACAGCCAGGTACGGAGAGATACCCACTCCATATACAGCCAGGTATGGAGAGATAGCCACCCCATAGACAGGCAGGGTAGTGAGAGATACCTACTCTTATACAGGCAGTTACGGAGAGATACCCACCCCATATACAGCCAGGTACGGAGAGATACCCACCCCATATACAGCCAGGTATGGAGAGATACCCACACCATATACAGGCAGGGTATGGAGAGAGGCCCACCCCATATACTGGCAGGGTATGGAGAGATACCCACCCCATATACAGCCAGGTATGGAGAGAAACCCACTCCTTATACCGGCATGGTATGGAGAGATAAACACACCATATACAGGCCAGTAAGGAGAGATACCCACCCATATACCGTCAGGGTATTTAGAGTTATCAACCCATATACAGATAGGGTACCGAAGCCCACCCCATATACAGGCAGGTATGGAGGGATATCCACACCAAATACAGGCAAGTATGGAGGGATATCCAACCCATATACATGCAGTGTTTGGCCATATATCCACCCCATATACAGCCAGGAATGGAGAGAAACCCACTTCATATACAAGCAGGGTACAGAGAGATACACGCACAATATAAAGGCAGGTAAGGAGAGATACCCACCCATATACAGGCAGGGTATTTAGCGATATCCACCCATATACAGGCAGGGTACGGAGAGATACCCACCCCATATACAGGCAAGTATTGAGGGATATCCACCCCTTATTCAGGCAGTGTATGGCCATATATCCACCCCATATACAGGCAGGTATAACGACATACCAACACCATATACAGGCAGGGTATGGAGAGATACCCATTCCATATACATGCAGGCAGTGGGGAGATACCCAGCCCATATACAGGCAGGGTGTGGAGAGATACCCAGTCCATATACAGGCAGGGTGTGGAGAGATACCCAGTCCATATACAGGCAGGGTGCGGAGAAATCCCCACCCCGTATACAGGCAGGTTATGGAAGGATAATCACTCCATATACAGCCAGATATGGAACGATACCCAGTCCATATACAGGCTGTGTATGGAGGGATACCCACCCCATATACAGGCAGGTATGGAAACATAGCCTGTGCATACAGAGCCAGGTATGGAGAAATACCCACACATATACAGGCAGGCTATGGAGATGTACACACCCATATACAGGTAGGGTAGAGAGAGATACCAACCCATATACCGGCAGCATGGGGAGATATACCCTCTGCATGTACAGTCAGGTACGTTGAGATACGCACTCCATATACAGGCAGGGTACGGACAGATACCCACTCCATATACAGGCTGTTATGGAGAGATACCGACCCCATGTACAGACAGGTATGGAGAGATAGCCACCCCTTATATAACCAGGTATGGAAAGATACCCACTCCATAGACAGCCAGGTACGGAGAGATACCAACTCCATATAGAGGCAGGGTATTGAGAGATACCCACCCCATATACAGGCATGTATGGAGAGATACCCACTCTATGACCAGGCATGTATGGAGATATATCCACCCATATGCAGGCAGGTACAGAGTAATACCCAACCCATATACAACCAGGTATGGAAAGATACCCACTCCATAGACATCGGGTATGGAGAGATAGCCACCTCATATACAGATAGTGTATGGAGACATACCCCCCATATACAGGCAGGGTAGGGAGAGATACCTACCCTTATACAGGCAGATACGGAGAGATTCCCACCCCATATACAGCCAGGTACGGAGAGATACCAACTCCCTATACAGGCAGTGTATGGAGAGATAGACATTCCATGTACAGGCAAGCTATGGAGATTTGTCCACCCCATATACAGCCAGATATGGAGAGAAACCCACTCCATATACAGGCAGGATACGGACATATGCCCAACCCATATACATGTAGGGTATAAAGGGATACCCACCCCATGTACAGGCAGGGTATGGACAGATACCCACTCCATATACAGGCAGTTATGGAGAGATACCGACCCCATATACAGACAGGTATGGTGAGATAGCCACCCCATATATAACCAGGTATGGAAAGATTCCCACTCCATAGACAGCCAGGTATGGAGAGATAGCCACCCCATATACAAGCAGGGTATGGACAGATACCCACTCCATATGCAGGCAGTTATGGAGAGATACCGACCCCATATACAGCCAGGTATGGAGAGATACCAACTCCATGTAGAGGCAGAGTATTGAGAGATACCCACCCCATATACAGGCATGGTACGGAGAGATACCCACACCATATACAGGCAGGGTATGGAGAGAGGCCCACCCCATATACTGGCAGGGTATGGAGAGATACCCACCCCATATACAGCCAGGTATGGAGAGAAACCCACTCCTTATACCGGCATGGTATGGAGAGATAAACACACCATATACAGGCCAGTAAGGAGAGATACCCACCCATATACCGTCAGGGTATTTAGAGTTATCAACCCATATACAGATAGGGTACCGAAGCCCACCCCATATACAGGCAGGTATGGAGTGATATCCACCCCATATACAGGCAGGTATGGAGGGATATCCACACCAAATACAGGCAAGTATTGAGGGATATTCACCCCACATACATGCAGTGTATGGCCATATATCCAACCCATATACAGGCAGGGTATGGAGAGATACCCACCGCATAAATGAACAGGGTATGGAGAGATACACAACTCATATACAGCCAGGTATGAGAGAAACCCACTTCATATACAAGCAGAGTACAGAGAGATACACACACAATATAAAGGCAGGTAAGGAGAGATACCCACCCATATACAGGCAGGGTATTTAGAGATATCCACCCATACACAGGCAGGATACGGAGAGATACCCACCCCATATACAGGCAAGTATTGAGGGATATCCACCCCTTATACAGGCAGTGTATGGCCATATATCCACCCCATATACAGGCAGGGTACCGAGAGATACCTACTCTTATACAGGCAGTTACAGGCAGTGTATGCAGAGATAGACAGACCATGTACAGGCAATCTATGGAGATTTACCCACCCCATATACAGCCAGGTATGGAGAGAAACCCACTCCATATACAGGCAGTGTATGGACATATGCCCACCCCATATACAGGTAGGGTATAGAGAGTTACCCACACCATGTACAGGCAGGGTATGGACAGACACCCAACCCATATACAGCTAGTTACGGAGAGATACTCACCCCATATACAGCCAGGTACGGAGAGATAGCCACCCCATAGACAGGCAGGGTAGTGAGAGATACCTACTCTTATACAGGCAGTTACGGAGAGATACCCACCCCATATACAGCCAGGTACGGAGAGATACCCACCCCATATACAGCCAGGTATGGAGAGATACCTACACCATATACAGGCAGGGTATGGAGAGAGGCCCACCCCATATACTGGCAGGGTATGGAGAGATACCCACCCCATATACAGCCAGGTATGGAGAGAAACCCACTCCTTATACCGGCATGGTATGGAGAGATAAACACACCATATACAGGCCAGTAAGGAGAGATACCCACCCATATACCGTCAGGGTATTTAGAGTTATCAACCCATATACAGATAGGGTACCGAAGCCCACCCCATATACAGGCAGGTATGGAGGGATATCCACACCAAATACAGGCAAGTATGGAGGGATATCCAACCCATATACATGCAGTGTTTGGCCATATATCCACCCCATATACAGCCAGGAATGGAGAGAAACCCACTTCATATACAAGCAGGGTACAGAGAGATACACGCACAATATAAAGGCAGGTAAGGAGAGATACCCACCCATATACAGGCAGGGTATTTAGCGATATCCACCCATATACAGGCAGGGTACGGAGAGATACCCACCCCATATACAGGCAAGTATTGAGGGATATCCACCCCTTATTCAGGCAGTGTATGGCCATATATCCACCCCATATACAGGCAGGTATAACGACATACCAACACCATATACAGGCAGGGTATGGAGAGATACCCATTCCATATACATGCAGGCAGTGGGGAGATACCCAGCCCATATACAGGCAGGGTGTGGAGAGATACCCAGTCCATATACAGGCAGGGTGTGGAGAGATACCCAGTCCATATACAGGCAGGGTGCGGAGAAATCCCCACCCCATATACAGGCAGGTTATGGAAGGATAATCACTCCATATACAGCCAGATATGGAATGATACCCAGTCCATATACAGGCTGTGTATGGAGGGATACCCACCCCATATACAGGCAGGTATGGAAACATAGCCTGTGCATACAGAGCCAGGTATGGAGAAATACCCACACATATACAGGCAGGCTATGGAGATGTACACACCCATATACAGGTAGGGTAGAGAGAGATACCAACCCATATACCGGCAGCATGGGGAGATATACCCTCTGCATGTACAGTCAGGTACGTTGAGATACGCACTCCATATACAGGCAGGGTACGGAGAGACACCCACCCCATATACAGACAGGTATGGAGAGATGCCCACTCCATATACAGGCAGGGTATGGACATATGCCCACCCCATATACAGGTAGGGTATAGAGAGATACCCACCTCATATACAGGCAGGGTATGGACAGATACCCACTCCATATACAGGCAGTTATGGAGAGATACCGACCCCATATACAGCCAGGTACGGAGAGATACCAACTCCATATAGAGGCATGGTATTGAAAGATACCCACCCCATACACAGGCATGTATGGAGAGATACCCACCCCATATACTGGCAGGGTATGGAGAGATACCCATGCTATGACCAGACATGTATGGAGATATATCCACCCATATACAGGCAGGTACAGAGTAATACCCAACCCATATACAACCAGGTATGGAAAGATACCCACTCCATAGACATCCAGGTATGGAGAGATAGCCACCTCATATACAGATAGTGTATGGAGATATACCCACCCCCATATACAGGAAGGGTAGGGCGAGATACCTACCCTTATACAGACAGATACGGAGAGCTTCCCACCCCATATACAGCCAGGTATGGAGAGATACCCACTCCCTATACAGGCAGTGTATGGAGAGATAGACGTTCCATGTACAGGCAAGCTATGGAGATTTACCCACCCCATATACAGCCAGATATGGAGAGAAAACCACTCCATATACAGGCAGGGTACGGATATATGCCCATCCCATATACAGGTAGGGTATAGAGAGATACCCACCCCATGTACAGGCAGGGTATGGACAGATACCCACTCCATATACAGGCTGTTATGGAGAGATACCGACCCCATGTACAGACAGTTATGGAGAGATAGCCACCCCATATATAACCAGGTATGGAAAGATACCCACTCCATAGACAGCCAGGTATGGAGATATAGCCACCCCATATACAGGCAGGGTATGGACAGATACCCACTCCATATACAGGCTGTTATGGAGAAATACCGACCCCATATACAGCCAGGTACGGAGAGATACCAACTCCATATAGAGGCAGGGTATTGAGAGATACCCACCCCATATACAGGCATGTATGGAGAGATACCCACCCCATATACAGGCACGGTACGTAGAGATACCCACACCATACACTGGCAGGGTATGGAGAGATGCCCACCCCATATACTGGCAGGGTATGGAGAGATACCCACTCTATGACCAGGCATGTATGGAGATATATCCACCCATATGCAGGCAAGTACAGAGTAATACCCAACCCATATACAACCAGGTATGGAAAGATACCCACTCCATAGACAGCCAGGTATGGAGAGATAGCCACCTCATATACAGATAGTGTATGGAGACATACCCAACCCCCCCCCCCCATATACAGGCAGGGTAGGGAGAGATACCTACCCTAATACAGGCAGGTACGGAGAGATTCCCACCCCATATACAGCCAGGTATGGAGAGAAAACCACTCCATATACAGGCAGGGTAATGAGAAATACACACACCATATACAGGCAGGTATGGAGAGATAACAACCCATATACAGGCATGGTACGGAGAGATACGCACTCCATATACAGGCAGGGTATGGATAGACATCCACTCCATATGCAGACAGGTACGGAGAGATGCCCACTCCATATACAGGCAGTTATGGAGAGATACCGACCCCATATACAGACAGGTATGGAGAGATACCCACCCCACATACAGGCAGGGTATGGAGAGATACACACCCCATATGCAGCTTTGTATAGAGAGATACCGACCCCATATACAGGTAGGTACTAAGAGATAACCACCCCATATACAGCCAGGAACGGATAGATACCCACCCCATGTACAGCCAGGTATGGAGAGATACTCACCCCATATACAGGCAGGTATAACGACATACCAACACCATATACAGGCAGGGTATGGAGAGATACCCATTCCATATACATGCAGGCAGCGGGGAGATACCCAGCCAATGTACAGGCAGGGACGGAGAGATACCCACCCCATATACAGGCAGTTATGGAGAGATACCGACCCCATATACAGACAGGTATGGAGAGATACACACCCCATATGCAGCTTTGTACGGAGAGATTCCCACCCCATATACAGCCAGGTATGGAGAGAAAACCACTCCATATACAGGCAGGGTAATGAGAAATACACACACCATATACAGGCAGGTATGGAGAGATAACAACCCATATACAGGCATGGTACGGAGAGATACGCACTCCATATACAGGCAGGGTATGGATAGACATCCACTCCATATGCAGACAGGTACGGAGAGATGCCCACTCCATATACAGGCAGTTATGGAGAGATACCGACCCCATATACAGACAGGTATGGAGAGATACCCACCCCACATACAGTCAGGGTATGGAGAGATACACACCCCATATGCAGCTTTGTATGGAGAGATACCGACCCCGTATACAGGTTGGTACTGAGAGATAACCACGCCATATACAGCCAGGAACGGATAGATACCCACCCTATGTACAGCCAGGTTTGGAGAAATACTCACTGCATATACAGGCAGGTATAACGACATACCAACACCATATACAGGCAGGTATGGAGAGATACACATTCCATATACAGGAAGGGTATGTAGAGATACAGACCCCATATACAGGCAGGTTTTGGAAGGATAACCACTCCATATAGAGCCAGGTATGGAAAGATACCCAGTCCATACAAAGGCTGTGTATGGAGAGATACCAGGTCCATATATAGGCAGGGTACTGAGGGATACCCACCCCATATACAGCCAGGTATGGAGAGATACCCACCCCATATACAGGCAGGGTATGGAGACATACGCACCCATATACACCCAGGTACGGAGAGATACCCACCCCTTATACAGGCAGGGTAGTGAGAGATACCTACCCTTATACAGGCAGGTACGGAGAGATACCCACCCCATATACAGCCAGGTACGGAGAGATATGGACCCCATATACACCCAGGTACAGAGAGATACCCACCCCTTATACAGGTAGGTACGGAGAGATACCCACTCCATTTATAAGCAGTGTATGGAGAGATACCCACTCCATATACAGGCAGGTTATGAAGAGATGCCCACCCCATATACTGGCAGGGTATGGAGAGATATTCACCCATATACAGGCAGGTACGGATCGATATCCACACCATATACAGACAGTTATGGCGAGATACCCACCCCATGTACAGGCAGGTATGGAGAGATACCAACACCATATACAGGCAGTGTATCGATGGATACCCATTCCATTTACAGGCAGGGTTTGGAGAGATAAGCACCCCATAAACAGGCTGTGTATGGAGAGATACCAGGTCCATATACAGGCAGGGTATGCAGAGATACCCACCCCATAAACAGGCAGGGTATGGAGACGTACACACCCATATACAGGTAGGGTAGAGAGAGATACCAACCCGTATACAGGCAGTGTGGGGAGATATACCCTTCGCATATACAGTCAGGGACATGTAGAGATACCCACCCCTATTATAGGCAGGGATTGGAGAGATACCCACCCCATATAGAGACAGTGTATGGAGAGATACCCACCCCGTATACAGCCAGGAACGGATAGATACCCACCCCAAATACAGCCAGGTATGGAGAGATACCCACCCCATATACAGGCAGGGTATGGAGACATACGCACCCATATACACCCAGGTACGGAGAGATACCCACCCCTTATACAGGCAGGGTAGTGAGAGATACCTACCCCTATACAGGCAGGTACGGAGAGATACCCACCCCATATACAGCCAGGTACGGAGAGATACGGACCCCATATACACCCAGGTACAGAGAGATACCCACCCCATTTATAAGCAGTGTATGGAGAGATACCCACTCCATATACAGGCAGGTTATGAAGAGATGCCCACCCCATATACTGGCAGGGTATGGAGAGATATTCACCCATATACAGCCAGCTACGGGGAATTACCCACTTCATAAACAGGCAGGGTCCGGAGAGATACCCACCCCATATACATGAAGAGTAGGGAGATATACCCTCCCATATATAGGCAGGGTATGGACAGATACTCACTCCATATCCAGGCATGGCATGGAGAGATACCACTCCATATAAAGGCAGGGTATGAAGAGATACCGACCCCATATACAGGCAGGGCATGGAGCGATACCCACCCTGTATACAGACAGGGTATGGAGAGATACCCACACCATATACAGGCAGGGTATGGAGAGATACCCACTCCATATACAGGCAGGGTATGGAGAGATATCCACCCATATACAGGCAGGGTACGGAGAGATACCCACCCCATATACAGACAGGTATGGAGAGATATCCACCCCATTTACAGGCAGGTATGGAGAGATAACCACCCCATAAACAGGCAGTGTATGGAGACATACCCACCCATAAACAGTCAGGGTAGGGATAGATACCCACCCCATGTACAGGCAGGTATGGAGAGATACCCAATCTATGTACAGGTAGGTACGGAAAGATAACCACCTCATGTACAGCCAGGAATGGATAGATACCCACCCCAAATACAGTCAGGTATGGAGAGATACTGACCCCATATACAGCCAGGTATGGAGAGATACCCATCTCATATACAGGCAGGTATAAAGAGATACCAACAACATATACAGGCAGGGTATGGGGAGATACCCATTCCATATACAGGCAGGGTGCGGGGAGATACCCACTCCATATCAAGGCAGGGTATGGAGGGATACCCAGTCCATATACAGGCAGGGTATGGAGAAATCCCCACCCCGTATACAGGCAGGGTATGGAGAATTAACCAATCCATATACAGCCAGGTATGGAAAGATACCCAGTCCATATAAAGGCATGGTATGGAGACGGACACACCCATATACAGGCAGGGTAGGGAGAGATACCCACCCCATATACATGCAGGGTAGGGAGATATACCCTCCCATATATAGGCAGGGTATGGACCGATACTCACTCCATGTACAGGCAGGGCATGGAGAGATACCCACTCCCTTTACAGGCAGGGATTGGAGAGATACCCACCCCATTTATAGGCTGGGTATGGAGAGATACGCACTCCATATACAGGTGGGTACGGAGAGATACCCACCCCATATACAGCCAGCTACGGAGTGATACCCACTCCATATACTGGCAGGGTACGGAGAGATACCCACCCCATATACAGCCAGGTGTGCAGTTTAATTTGGTATCATGTTTAGCACAGACATGATGAGCCAAGAGATTTTCCTCTGCCATACTGTTCTCTACGCTTTATGACAGGTTATGGACTTGAAGTGCAGAAATACAAAATTTGACCTGGCACACAGACTGTGAATTATGAGGCTTTGATCATGTGGATAGTCAGAGGCTTTTCCCCAGGGCTGAAATGGCTAACATGAGAGGGCACAGCTTTAAGGTGCTTGGAAGTGGGTACACAGGAGATGTCAGGGGTAAGTTTTTGACTCAGAGTGTGGTGAGTGCGTGGAATGGGTTGCCAGCAACGGTGATGTAGGTGGATATGATAGAGTCTTTTAAGAGACTTTTGGATAGGTACACGGAGCTTAGAAATATAGAGGGTTATGTGTAACCCTAGGTAATTTCTAAACTAAGTACATGTTCGGCACAGCATTTTGGGCCGAAGGGCCGTATTGTGCTGTAGGTTTTCTATGTTTCTATGCTCCGAAGAGTGGGCCGGGATGCCATTGGTGACCATGTTCGACATGTTGTGGAGAACCTGAAGTGTATATTCGCTGTAAACCCGTGACCTCTATTTCTAGTCGCACCCAACCTGAGGCTGTATGCATTCACCCTGTCTGTATCCCTCATAATTTTGCATAACTCTTTAAGATTTATTTACTCTTTTATTCAGACACAGTACAGAATCGGCCCTTCGAGCTCGCCAGCCAGCAAGCCCTGATTTGACCCTAGCCTAATCACCGGTTAATTTACAACGGCTAATTAACCTACCAACCGGTACGTCTTTGCTCTGTGGAGGATCTCCCCTCATTCTCCTGCACCCCAGTGAATAAAGTCCTATCCTATTCAATTATCCCTGTAACGCAGGTCCTCAAGTCCTGGAAACATTCGTGTAAATTTTCTCTGTGCTGTTTCAGTCTTATCGAGACCTTTCCTGCAGGTAGGTGACCCGAACCACTCTCAATACTCTAAATTTACCTTAACAACATCAACATAACATACCAATACCCATTCTCAGTACCATGATTGATGAAAGCCAATGTGCAGGTCACCTTTGGGCAAGGTGTAGCACCTGCTTAGTCTCCCCGATCAGAGACACGCAAAGCCATGGGAGCAGGTGGTGGACGGTCGTATGAGCAGCCGGTGCATATCACAAGTCCTGGTTATGCGACCACTGACGCCAGGCAGACAATCTCTGAAGAGTATTGATAATATCTGGGGTCACCTGAGTTGTAAAGACACTGCCCAGAAGAAGGCAATGGCAAACCACTTCTGTAGGAAAATTTGCCAAGAACAATCGTGGTCATGAGACCATGATCACCCATGTCATACGACTTGGCACATAATGATGATGTCATGTGACTTGGCACATTATGATGATGAACATGCCTAAAGATCTCTTTTTGGCCCTATCTATCCACGGTGCCAATTTCAAGGAATTAAGGGTCTATATTCCCAAGTCCCTTTGTTCTACTGCACTCCTCAGTGCCTTACTCTTCACTGTTTCAATCATGTTCACTCATAGGTAGATGACACTAAATAGAGAGAAAAAGCAAATTGAGTAGAGTCTGCGGAGAGATATAGATGGACTAAATGAATGGGCAAGGGTACAGCAATGGCAAGTGTGACACCATACATTTTGGAAGGGGAAATATAAGATCAGATTATTACTTAAATGCTGAAAGATTGCTGTTGTGCACAGGGACTTGGGAGTATTTGTACATGAATGTCGAAAGGTTAGTTTGCAGGTGAAACAGCTTATCAAGAAGGGAAATGGAACGTTGGCCTTCCTTGCTAGAGGGATTGAATTTAAGAGCAGGGAGGTCATGCTGCAAATGTACAGGGTGCTGGTGAGACCGCACCTGGAGTACTGCACGCTGTGCTGGTCTCCGTATCCGAGGGGAGATATACTGGCTTGGGAGACAGTGCAGTGCAGGTCCACCAGGTTGATTTGGAGATGAGGGGGTCGCCCGTGAGGAGAGATTGAGCAGCCTGGGACTACACTCGCTGGAATTCAGAAGAATGAGAGGGGATCTTAACGGAACATAAACTTTATGATAAGACAGAGGCAGGGAAGTTGTTTCCACTGGTAAATGAGACTAGGACCAATGGGCACTGCCTCACTAGTCAGTGGAATAGATTTCAGAATCAGGTTTAATATCACCGGCAAATGTCGTAAAATTCGTTGTTTTGCAGCAGTACATTGCCATGCAAAATAATAAAAACTATAAATTACAATAAAAAATAAAGTAAATCAGTAGTGTGAAAAGAGAGGGAAGATATACTAAGGAAATGTTCATGGGTTTATTGTCCATTCTGAAATCTGAGGGGAAAATTTGTTTCTGAAATGTTGAGTGTGTGTCTTCAGGCTGATGTGCCTCCCTCCTGGTGGTAGCAATAACAGTAGGTCCTGGATGACGGGGCCCTTAACGATGGAGGCTGTATTTCTGAGAAATCACTTTTTGAAGGCTTCCTGGATGCCGGGGAAGGAAGTGCCCATGATGGAGTTGGCTGAGTTTACAACTTTCTACAGTTCTTTTTTCTGATCCTGTGCAGGGGCCCCTCCATCATACCAGATGGTGATGCAACCAGTTAGAATGCTCTCCGTGGTCCATCTGCAGAAACTTGTGGGTGCCTTTGGTGACACACCAGTTCTCCTCAAACTCCTAATGAAATATAGCCACTGTTGTGCTTTCTTTGTAATTACATCGATATGAATGGCTCAGAGATGTTGACACCCAGGATATTGAAACTGCTCACCCTTTGTGCTGCTGATCCCTCACTGAGGACAGTGTTTCCCTGAACTTCTCCTTCCTGAAGTCTGCAGTAAATTCCTTGGTCTTACTGACAACGAGAGCAAGGTTCTGGCTGCAACTCCACTTAACCAGCTGATCTATCTTGCTCCTGTATGCTTCCTCGTCAACCATCTGAAATTCTATCAGCAACAGTTGTGTCGGCAGGTTTATAGATGACGAGCTGTGCCCAGCCACACAGAGTCACGGGTGCAGAGAGAGTAGAGCAGTGGGCTAAGCGCACATCCTTAAAGTGCGGCAGTGTTGACCGTCAGCGAGGAGGAGGTGTTATTTCCGACTTGCACTGACTGCGGTCTCCTGATGGGGGAAGTCAGGGATCTAGTTCCAAAAGAGGTGGAAAGTTTTGGGAGCTCTTTGATTAAAACTGTGGGTATGATTGTGACACATCTTTTATAGGCATCCGTTAGTCTTGTGAGACCATGGATTTGTGCCTTGGAAGGTTTCCAGGGCGCAGGCCTGGGCAGGGTTGTATGGGAGACCAGCAGTTGCCACCAATTCTTCTCAAATTCCTAATGAAATATAGCCACGGTCGTGTCTTCTTTGTAATTACATCAGCTGAGCTGTAGTCAATTCCCAGACCTAAGTATTACTCTTGGCCAGGAGATCCAAGGCCGAGGGAAGAGCCAGTCAGATAGCATCCACTGTAGACCTATTGTGGCAACAGGCAAATTGCAGTGGGTTCTGACCATAACCAACCTCTCAAAGCACATCATCACAGTAGAGATGAGTGCCACAAAGCAACAGTCATTGAGGCAGCTCACCCTGGTCTACTTGGGCAGAGGTATGATCATCGCCCTTTTGAAGTAGGTGGGAAACTCCGACTGCAGCAGTGAGAGATTGAAGACGAGCTTGAAAACTCCCACCAGTTGGTTAGAACAGGTTTTCAGAGTGCTAGAACAGTGCAGAGTTGCAGAGATCAGAACAGGTTTTCAGAGTGCTACCAGTTACACCATATGGGCCTGTTGCTTGAATGACGTTCTGACGTCAGCCCCTGGGACAGAGATCACAGGGTCACTAGATTGCATAGAAGCAGCTTTACTCTCCCTTTCAAAGTGCACATAAAAGGCACTGAGCTCATCTGGGAATGAGGCATCACTGCTTTTTGTGATATTAGATTTCGCTTTGTAGACAGTAATGGCCTGCAAGCTTTGCCAGAGTTGATGTGCAACCGATTCCATCTCTAACCTCAATCAGAGTTGTTTATTCATTCTTAAAGTAGCTTTCCGAAGGTTCTACTTGGACATCTTGTACAGTTCTTGAACGCCACACATCTGGCCTTCAGTAGACTACAGATCTCCTGGTTCATCCACGGCTTTTAATTTGGGTACGTACATAAGTTCTCTTAGGCACAAACACACATCCTCACAGATTTTGATAAAGTCAGTGACAAATGTGACTGTCTCCTTCCGACTCGGAGGTGAATCCCTGAATGTTGTCTAGTCCACCGAGGAGCAGTCCTGTGAGTCCTACTTGGGCCTCCCCACTAGCACTGGAGTGTTCAGTCTCTGCTTATACGCCGGGAGTCGGAGTACAGCCCAGTGATCGGGCATTCCAGTGCGTGGCCGTGGGATGGCACGGTAACTGTTCTTGATGGTGGTATAACAGTGGCCAAGTGCATTGGCTCCTGTGGTGGTGGCTGTCCAGAAACTTCTTCAAGCTGGCCTGGTACGTGCGCTTGCAACACTGTGCGTCAGACAGAGTGGCCAGCAGCACTGGGGCTCCACAGGGGACTGTCCTGTCTCCCTTTCTCTTTACTATCTACACCTCGGACTTCAACCACAACACAGAGTCTTGCCATCTTCAGAAGTTTTCTGAAGACTCAGCCATAGTTGGATGCTTCAGCAAGGGAGATGAGGCTGAGTACAGGGATACAATGGGAAACTTTGTCACATGGTGCGAGCAGAATCATCTGCAGCTTAATGTGAAAAAGACTAAGGAACTGGTAGTGGTGGTGGACCTGAGGAGGGCTAAGGCACCAGTGACCCCTGTTACCATCCAAGGGGTCGGTATGGACATAGTGAATGATTACAAATACCTGGGGATACGAATGGACAATAAACTGAATAAATTGGTCAAAGAACACTGAGGCTGTCTACAAGAAGGGTCAGAGCCGTCTCTATTTCCTGAGGAGTCTGAGGTCCTTTAACATCTGCTGGATGATGATGAGGATGTTCTACGAGTCTGTGGTGGGGCAGAAGACTGAGGTTAGCAGACACCAACAGAATCAACGAACTCATTGATGTTGTGACCAGTGATGTTGTGGGTTGGAACTGGACTCTCTGACGGTGGTGTCTGAAAAGAGGATGCTGTCCAACTTGCATGCCATCTTGGACAATGACTCCCATCCACTCCATAATGTACTGGTTAGGCACAGGAGTATGTTCAGGCAGAGACTGAACGTCTGAACGTCATAGGAAGTCATTCCTACCTGCGGCCATCAAACTTTACAACTCCTCCCTCGGCACCCTGAGCCAATAGGTTGGTCCTGGACTTATTTTCACTTGGCATTATTTACTTAATATTATTTAATTATTTATGGTTTTATATTGTTATATTTCTACACTATTCTTGGTTGGTGTGACTGTAACGAAACCCAATCTCCCTCGGGATCAATAAGGTACGTCTGTCTGTCTGTCAAATGCCCCACAGTGATAGGGAAATCATCAGGGTGTACTGTTGATTAATGAACTTAGCTCCTCCAGTACCTGCCTGGTGCTGGCCTGAGGTGGAATGTACACTCTGCTACCAGTATGATGGTGGAAAGCTCCCTTGGCAGATAAAGTGGATGACATTTGACCGCTAGATGTTCTAGGCTGGGTGAGCGGGACTGAGACAGACACGACACACCTGTGCACCAACGATGAGTTAATTATAAAGCATATTCCACCTCCTCTGCCTTTTAAAGGACTGAACTGTCCTGTCGTTGTGGTGAGTGGTGCTTTAGGACGGAAATGATTTTCCCAGAGAGTCATGAATTTGTGGAATTCACTGCCCAGGGCTGCAGAAGAGGTTATCTCATTAAGATGCAGTGAATTGGCCTCCACGACCGTCTGCAGCAACGAGTTCCACATATTCACCACCGCCTGGCTAAAGAAATTCCTCCTCATCTCCGTTCTAAAGGGACATCCTTGTATTCTGAGGCTGTGCCCTCTGATCCAAGACTCCCCCATTATCGGAAAATCCTCTCCAAGTCCACTCTACCTCGGCCTTTGAATATTCGATAGGTTTCAAGGCGATTTCCCTTCCATCTTCTAGACGCCAGCAAGTACAGGCCCAGAGCCTTCAAATGCTTCTGGTTATACGCTGAACACAAAATATTTACAGAACCATTCAGATCAGCAGGCCTGGAGTTCAGCATGGTAACTGCCTTCAGCTTACGCTCTCCACACCCACCTGCCTCTCCTCCACACCCCCTCAGTATCCCAATCCCACCTCCCCCTCGTCACCCTTCCCCGGGCCAGGGAGAAGTAAATTAGAGGGGATTACTGCCTTTAATCACTCGGCTGCCATCTTCCCCATCATCGAAGGGGCTGAGATGGTTACCTCATGCATGAATGCAGGTAATGGCATGAGATTGCTCCTGAAGTAGTTAACCCCTTCAGCAGGGGGAGGGGTGAAGGGGGAAAAGCAATAGGAGGAATATAGAAGATTGCCGTTGGTTACAAGAAGACATCGATATGATGCAGAGCTAGGCTGCAGAAATGGCAACCCGGAAAACTGGAAGAACTTGAAGGGTTAGTGGCAGCAGTGTGGAAGGAAGAGTGGGATCTTGGGTACCCAGGTCATGCTCTTTTCTTGCTTCTGCCATCAGGTATAAAAGCATAAGTTTCAGGACCAGAATTAGGCTATTTGGGCGATCCGGTCTGCTCTGCCATTTCATCATGGCTGATCAAGTTTTCATCTCCTGCCTTCTCCCCACATCCCTTCATGCCCTGGCCAATCAAGAATCTATCAACCTCTGCCTTAAATATACATAAAGGTTTGGCCTCCACAGCTGCCCAGTCTATCTATGCCTTTTATCATCTTCTACACCTCTATAAAGTCACCTCTCACCCTCCTTCACTCCAAACAGAAATGCCCTAGCTCACTTACACTGTCCTCATAAGACAGGCTCTCTAGTCCAGGCAGCATCCTGGTAAACCTCCCCCGCACACTCTCTCAAGCTTCCACAATCTTCCTGTGATGAGGCAACCAGGACTGAGCACAACACTCCAAGTGTGGTCTAGCCAGAGTTTTACAGAGCTGCAACGTTACCTCTCGGCTCCTGATCTCATTCCCCCAACTAAGAGCAAACACAACAGACGCCTTCTTAACAAACTAGTCAACTTGTGCGGCAACTTTCGGTTATCTACAGTTCAAAGTAAATGTTAATATCAAAGTACATATATATCACCACATACAGCCCTAGATTGTTTTTCCTGTGGGCGCACTCATCAAAGTTATAATGGGATCAATGAAAGAGCATGGCCTGGGTGGTGGGGATCTCTGATGATGGGTGCTGCTTTCCTTCGACAGGGTTTCATGTAGATGTGCTCAGTGGCTGGGAGGGCTTTACCCGTGACATACGGTGCCTATAAAAATATTCACTTTTTACAGAGATCTGTTTTCACTTTGATACGAAAAGGTTTTTTTTTGTTGATCAAAAATCCAAATTAAATCCACTGTGTTTCAATATTGCTTTACAACGTTGAAACACAGTGGATTTAATTTTTTCATGTTTTATGAAAACTTCTGGGGGGAGGGTGAATACTTTTTATAGGCACTGTACTGGGCTGAATCCACTACTTTTAGTAAGATTTTCCATTTAAAGGTACTGGTGTTTCCATACCAGGCTGTGATACAGCAGTCAATATACTCTCCACTACACATCTATAGGGGCTTGTTGAAGTTCTTGATGTCTTGCTGAATCTCCTCAGACTCTCGGGGAAATAGAGGTGCCACTGTGCTTTCTTCGCAATTGCTGGGTCTGGGACAGTTCCTCTGAAATAGTAACACCCAGAAATTTAAAGTTGCTGACCCTCTCCACATGAAACATAAACATACCATACAGTTAAATAGAAGATGTGTGAGTCCTTAGTGCAAAATAAGGCACAAAGGTGAATCCAAGGGATGGCAATCATTTCTTCCTTCCTTCCTTCCTTTCTTTCTTTCTTTCTTTCTTTCTTTCTTTCTTTCTTTCTTTCTTTCTTTCTTTCTTTCTTTCTTTCTTTCTTTCTTTCTTTCTTTCTTTCTTTCTTTCTTTCTTTCTTTCTTTCTTTCTTTTTCAATCTTTTTATTGAATTTTTCGAAGACATACATAACGGTCATAATAATACAATGGGAGTGGGATTACATTGTTGGCAATTAACACGCGAGTAAAAACTATAGGTAACACCAATATAATTGACCTCCCAAACCCTTGATATAAACAAGATACAAGATCATTTCTTTAAGCATCTTTCTATTGGAATTCTTTGAGGAAATAACAGGCATGATAGACAAAGGAGAGTCAGTGGATGTTGTTCATTTGTAGGCCATGGATTGGGTATACTTAAGGCAAGAGTTGATAGGTTCTTTGTTAATCAAAGGTTATGGGTTATGGGTTATGGGTTATGGGTTAATCAAAGGTTATGGGTAAAAAAGCAGGAGAATAGGATTGTGAGGGGTAATAAATCAGCCACAGTGGAATGGCAGAGCCGACTTGGTGAATCGAATGGTCTAATTCTGCTCCTATCTCTTATGGTCTTTTCAATCACAATTGTTTAATGATGTTTGCTAGTAGAAGAGGGCTCCAAGGTAGGGTAGCGGTTAGCACAGTGCTCTTACAGCTCAGACGTCGAGTTCAGAGTCAATTCTGGCGCCATCTGCAAGGAGTTTGTACGTTCTCCCCGCAACCGCGAGGGTTTCCTCCCACAGTCCAAAGACGTACCGGTTAGTTGGTCATCGTAAATTGTCCTGTAACTAGGTTAGAGTTAAATGGATAGGTTACTAGGCAGTGCAACACACACAAAATGCTGGTGGAACGCAGCAGGCCAGGCAGCATCTATAGGGAGAAGCACTGTCGACGTTTTCAGCCGAGACCCTTCCTGACGAATTTTGTGTGTTGTTGTTTAAATTTCCAGCATCTGCAGATTTCCTGTGTTTACCAGTGCGGCTGGTTTGGGCCAGTAGGGTCTATTCCACACTGTCTCTCTAAAGAGTTAAGATCATCTTTCGATAGCTCACTGATACCTTCAGAATGGATAAACCTCTTAAGACCGATTGCAGCTTAGATGAAAAAAAGGATTTGAATGTGACGTTAGCTTGAGATAGTTGGACGTGTCCTTTGTGAGCTGGCCTGGTTTAGTACACCTGAGTGGCTGTGCTCATAGAGGCTTCTTGCCCTGAGGGACGAATTGGGGGGAGGGAGAGAACGCTGGAAGGGAAACAAAGAGCCTCATACAGGTCTGTTCCAACTGGGATTTCTGCGAACTGACTGGGGGAGGTTGTCCTCCGCCGAAGGGAAAAGGAGGAGGGAAGTCACCGCGAGTGCAGAGGCGGCAGGGAACCCGTCTCAGCCCCGAGAACGGACGATGACGTCGTCGGCTCGGTTGCTAATGTGAGGGCCGGGGCCTCAGTCGGGGAACTGAGAGCCGGTGGCGGGAGCAGGTCCCAGTTTATGCTGGTATTAGTCCTCCACTCTCAGACATGTCGTTTCCGATTAGTGTAAGGTTTTCAAGTGTGCTCATGTGGGTGATCACGAGTTTCAGTCACTGCAGCTGCTCACCCAATCTGCCCGGCAACACCTCGGCACAAAGGACCCGACCAGACCGCCAACCCCTCCTGCACCTCAAACACGGCGTGTCCCTGCAGGAGCAGAGATTCCTCTCGCCAGAGAGTGGTGAATTCGTGGAATTTATTGCCCGAGTATTTAGGGCAGAGTTCTTGATTAGCAAGGGCTTCAAACATTTGGGATGTCCTTGTGCAGGGTTCCCTAAAGGTTAATTTGCAGGTTGAGTCGGTGGTGAGGAAGGTGAACGCGATGTTAGGACTAGAATGTAAAAGCAAGACAGTAATGTTGAGGCTTTATAAAGCACTGATGAGGTCTCACTGGGAGTACTGTGAGCAGATGTGGGCCCCCTTATCTAAGAGAGGATGTGCGGGCATTGGAGAGGGTTCAAAGGAGATTCAGGAAAATGATTCTGGGACTGAAAGGCTTTTATATGAAGAGCTTTTGATGACTCTGGGCCTGTATTCACTAGAATTCAGAAGAAGGAGAGGTGACCTCATTGAAACCTATTGAAAGGTAGAGTGGATGTGGAGAGGATGTTTCCTAAGGTGGGGGAGTCTAAGACCAGACAGCACAGCCTCTGAATAGAGGGGCGTCCTTTTAGAATGGAGGTGAGGAGGAATTTCTTCAGCCAGCGAGTGGTGAATCTGTGGAATTATTTGCCATAGGTGGAGGCAATTTCATTGGGTATATTTAAGGCAGAGGTTGATAGATTCTTGATTGGTCAGGGCATGAAGGGATACGAGGAGAAGGCAGGAAACTGGGAATGAGAGGGAAAATGGAAGAGCCGTGATGAAATGGAGAAGCAGACTCGATGGGCCAAATAGCCTTATTCTGCTCCTGTATCTCATGGCCTTATGGTGAGAGGAGGAAGAAGGCAGGAGAATGGGATTGAGAGGGAAAACAAATCAGCCATGATGGACCGGCGGAGAAGACTCGATGGGCTGAATGGCCTAATTCTCATTCTATGTCCTACAATCTCCTGGGATCACTCCTTCTGCCCCTGACATTACCTTTGCGCAGACAAGCTCCCCACATGGAACGGAGAGTTGCAAACTGCAGCCAGGGCTTGTGAGTGGATTGGGTGGCCATGGGGAGCACCAAAGCTGAAATTTCCTGTCCAATGTTTGGGTCAGTGAAAAAAAAAGGAAACTTTTTAAGAGTATAATGTGTCACATGAAATAACATAAGTGAGATAAAAGGTCTCTTCCACTTCAGTAATGAAATGTCTACATCAAGTTGTATAATTATGAAGGAGGGATTTATGTGTTTCAATACTCTACAGATGTTCAATATGAAGTTTACTGGTCTTTTATAAGAAGTTTACAGATTTTAGCTGTGTCAGAGAGAGAAGTTCACTGTCTGCACAGAGTAATGGTGGCGCAGGACAGGTTGACCATGACAGAATCCAAACTCTTGGCAGTGGAAGACGTTGGTGTTCACAATCCGCTGAAGCTGCAGAGAAATCTCCAGGCTGCGACCGTAGCTCTCTCTGCCGTAGTCCAGCTGCTGTCAGGAACCCTCTCGATGAAGGGCAAAGTCCGGCACGAAGATGGGATTACGATCCCATTTTGTGCTTGCCCAGAGAGAATAAAGTGGGAAGGAAGATTGGCCTTGTCCTGGCAGCATATCTTCTCCTCTCTGATGAAAACTGTTGTGGGCCTTAGCAACACATACAAAGTGCTCGAGGAGTTCAACAAGTCAGGCAACATCTTTATAGGCATCTGTTAGTCTCGTGAGACCATGGATTTGCGCCTTGGAAAGTTTCCAGGACGCAGGCCTGGGCAGGGTTGTACGGGAGACTGGCAGTTGCCCAAGCTGCAAGTCTCCCCTCTCCACGCCACCGATGTTGTCCAAGGGAAGGGCATTAGGACCCAAGCAGCTTGGCACCGGTGTCATCGCAGAGCAATGTGTTGTTAAGTGCCTTGCTCAAGGACACACACGGTGACTTTCAGATCACTAGACTGATGCCTTATCCACTAGGCCACGCGACAACGCAAGCATCTACTGAAACGAATAGACAGTCAGCATTTCAGGCAGAGACCCTTCTCCACTCCTGAAGAAGAGGTCTTGGCCAAAAATGTCAACGATGGTACTCTTTTCCATGGATGCTGCCTGACCTGCTGAGCTCCTCCAGCGTTCTGTGTGTGTTGCTCTGGATTTCCAGCATCTGCAGAGTTTTTCGTTCAAAAGTTCAAAGTAAATTTACGTACATGTCACCATATACAACCCTGAGATTCATCTTCTTGTGGGCATACACAGCAAATCTATAGAATATTAAATATAACACAGTGATTCCCAACCTGGCCTCCGATGGACCCCTTGTTTAGTAGTATTGGTCCAGAGTATAGAAAAGGTTGGAGACCCCTGCTAGAACAGGATCAATGAAAGATCAACCAAAGCGCAGAAGACAACAAACTCTGCAAATGTGAATATAAATAAATAATGAGATCATAAGATAATGAGATAAAGAGTCCTTAAAGTGAGATCATTGGTTGTGGGAACACCTCAGTGATGGGGGAAGTGAAGTTGAGTGCAGTCATTCCCTTTTATTCAAGTGCCTGATTGTTGAGGAGTAATTTAAGTCGCAAATCACAAAAAAATTCTGCAGATGCTGGAAATCCAAAGTAACGTGCACCAAAATGCTGGAGGAACTCAGCAGGACAGGTAGCATCTATGGAAATGAATAAAAAGCTGTGACGTTTCAGGCTGAAACCCTTCTTCAGGGCTGAGAAGGAATGGGAAGATGCCAGAATAAAAAGGTGAGGGGGGAGGGGAAAGAGGCTAGCTGGAAGTTGATAGGTGAATGCAGGTGGGTGAGAAAAGGGCAAGGGCTGGAGAAGGAGGAATCTGACAGGGGTGAATCAGGCAGGAAACATATTCCCGATGTTGGGGGAGTCCGGAACCAGGGGCCACAGTTTAAGAATAAGGGGTAGGCCATTTAGAAAGGAGTTCAGGTAAAACTTTTTCACTCAGAGAGTTGTGGATCTATGGAATGCTCTGCCTCAGAAGGCAGTGGAGGCCAATTCTCTGGATGCTTTCAAGAAAGAGTTAGATAGAGCTCTTAAAGATAGTGGAGTCAAGGGATATGGGGAGAAGGCAGGAACTGGGTACTGATTGTGGATGATCAGCCATGATCACACTGAATGGCGGTCCTGGCTCGAAGGGCTGAATGGCCTACCCCTGCATCTATTGTCTATTGTCCATAGAGGAAAGGGAAGGAGGAGGAGACCTGGGGGAAGTAATAGTCAGGTGAGAAGAGGTGAAAGGTCAGAGTGGGAAATAGAGAAGGGGTGGAGTTTTATATTTATGGAGAAATGATATTAATGTCATCAGCTTGGAGGGTAGTTCTTCTATGGAACTGAAGAGCTGGATTTTGTGAGAAAGTCAGAGTGATTGAGACATAGAATAATACAGCATGAATAAAGACCCTTCGGCCCAACTGATCCATGCTGTGTATGGTGCCCGCCATGTTTGCCTGCATTCCTGCAAACTCCTCCTTTCCATGTACTTATCAAACGTCTATGGAATGCAATTATGGTGTTTACCTTAACTACGTCCTCTGCAACTCATTCCACATGTGCATCGAGTTCAAGTTCATTGTCATCTGACTGTACCATTCCTCCGGACCATCGTGCATTTATCACACAGTACATAAAAAAATATTACCACAAGTAGTTTAATCAAGAAGCAACAAACACCAAACACTGGGAGGGACTCAGCAGGTCAGGCAGCTTCTATGGAAATAAATAAACGGTCCACGTTTCAGGCCGGGACCCTTCCTCAGGACGGGTTAATAAGATATAATTCAAAATGCATGTGAAGTGCACAGCACAGGTAAGCAGTACACTGTCCTGGTAACCTTGGTGGTGGTAGGTTTTCATTACCACTGCTGTGTTTAAAAAGAAAAATTGCCCTTCAAGTTCCTATTGAATCTTTCCTCTCTTAGCTTAAACTTATTTAAATATTTGTGTATCTGTGTCCCTGTAATGCCGCTGTGATGCTGTAATTTCCTTTGCAGTCAATAAAGCATCTGTCTCTGCCCTCTAGTTCTTGACTCCCAAAGCCTGGGAAAAAGACTATATTCTCCCTTTTCTGTGCTCCTCATTGAAAAGATCCCTCTGATTCTCCCATGCTCCAAGCTAAAGTGCGGAAAAAGGACTAACACTCGGACACAGAGGGAGATGGCTTCAGAACGCCTTTGTTGTAGCATGATATTGTGGAGAGCCCGTCTCCTCCGAAAAGCGGAGTTCGTGAGACTCTGTCTGACAACGGGTCATGCTCTTTATTTATATCCCAAGCAGATGAGAGAAAAACACATAAATCAGAAGGAGGATCTTCAATGGCCATTCTGCTGAGCAGCAAAGTTGCAGGATATGTCCCTGAGTAGTTACACATTCACTTCTGTGTTAATTTCTCAAAAGAGTCTATCAGACAGGCTAGGAGAGTATATCAGACATGTGATGATTCTTTGAACAACAAATACAAACATAGTTATTTTAATCAGCCTGACTGAAAGGCACATTGTCAGCAGAGTACATTGGTCACAGTAGACTTTGAGATTTTACATTTAAAGATCATTAACCCTTCCTTGCTCTAGGTACTTCCTTCCACAGTGTTCACCTCAATCCTTCAAGTCCCGGCAACATCCTCGTAAATCTGGGGTGGAGTGAGGTGGAAGGGAGCTCGTCTGGAGTATCAGATTGGTTGAATAGCCTTTGTGCCTCTGATTTCTGAATTTGCTCCCCGTTAGAAATTCACTCTCCATCCCTGGTTGCTCCCTGGGTTGACTTTAAAGGACAGTTAGAAACCATCTACGTTGGTGGCACAGATTCAGATTAACTTATCACATGCACATTGAAGCATACAATGAAATGTGTCATTTGCATAAATGCCCTAAATACCCAAGGATGGGCTGGGGAGGGGGGGGAGCAGGCACACATCTCCGGCACCAACATAACGTGCCCACCATGCTGGACAGAACAACACAGAACACAACAAGTCAACGGAAACCAACAGGAAATCAAGCTCTGTTTGTAGTGAGCTCTTCCGGCCTGTGCGAGACACTGGAGAGCATTGGGCTCTGAGAACACCTGAAATGGTTAATTGTTGTTTTGCGAAAAAGTCATTAGTCATTTAGAGTTTCTTGTGCAACTCACTCTTTGTAATGCGGTCTTCTGGTGCTTTTTGTATAACATTGTTACGTTTATTTTGATAGGCTTGGGGATTGTATTATTTAAGTGGACGTCTAATCAGTGCTAATCGCGGGGTCCTAGTTTTGAGAATGTTACGTTTTGCGGTGTCAGTTGGTGCAGCCGCTAATGTTCTGTTGGAATTCTTGTGAATAACCCTTGGTCGTCCTCTCTACATTGGGAGCCTGATTTCCTCCGCACTTGGGTTCTGATATTGCCAGCGCACATCGTGACGCTGTTCCTCCCTGCATCCTAGCCAGCCATGCCCATGCAATGTCCTCTTACTCCAGGACAGACCGTCTTCTGCCTCCTTCAGTGGACTCTGTTGCAATGAGCAAAGGAAGCAAACCCAAGTGCAGGACACAGGCACGGAATTTGAGTTTGGATGCTTACACGGGCGTAAACGCTGAACAGCAAACAGGAGGGATCTTGACACGGAGCCCTGACTCAGAGAGACAGAGTCTCATAGGTAAACCTTGAAACTGGAGCTAAACTTAGAACAAACAGTCTAAGCGGTCGGGAAACTTAGTTATCTCACAGGAAAAAGACCAACAAACTGGTGACTAGTGGTTGTGACGCCAGAGTTTTTATCCTGCAGTTCTCGATGGAAACCAGGTGTGCTGTCATCGAAGCGAATTAGAAGCAATTGGGAAATTAACGGTCAGAACTGTGGCATAATCAATGAAAATTGGGAGCAGATAGGGAATAAATGATTGGGAGCATGACAGACTCATAGATTCGCAGACGTTGAGCTTTCGATGTCCCCAGCGGACTTGCAGAGATTCACAGGCACACAAGTTTATATGGCCGCTGGGCTTGGACTTGGAGAAATAACCGACACAATTACCCATGGTTGGAAGTCTATCGGCCCAGTGAAGGGCTGCCTTTAATCTTTGGTTCCACCAAGTTCAAGTATGAGAGTAGTCAAGTACAGCGGCAATGAGAAGAGGGCATGGTCAGGATGGCTGGGCCCTTCATGATGGGTGTCGTCTCCTGAAATATCTCCTCTTGTCAATGTCTTCTTTTGTTTTGCTCTGAAGAATCCTTCTACATCTGAGTGTGATGGTATTCCTGTGTCTCCACCCAGGACTTGCACAACTGACGGCAGTGAAAACCGAGAGGAAACTACCGACATGATGAAGGAAGCCCTGAACACCACCAGAGGTGGAAGGACTTCATTGCTGCCCCTATTGCCAGCTGCACACCGGGCAATAAGTAACTTCCTGCCATTTGCGCGATCTGTTCTTTTTGTGTGTGTGTGTGTGTGTGTGTGTGTGTGTGTGTGTGTGTGTGTGTGTGTGTGTGTGTGTGTGTGTGTTGGGCATTTGATGTTTGTCTTTGAACAGGTCCCATGATGGTTTTGTGGCTGTCTGTGGGGAAGACAAACTCAGGGTTGTATACTCCGTACATATTCTGATAATAAATGTACTTTGAACTTTGGTGGCGAGAGCTTCAATCAGCCCCTCTAGACCGTTAGTTGGTACCAAACTGTTTTACTGCCAATGCAATTCTGCCATCTGTGGAAGTTTGTCAGAGTTCAAAGTAAATTACAAATATGTCGCCATGTACAACCCTGAGATTCATTTTCTTGTGGGCATGCTTAATAAATCTATAGAACGGTGTAGTGGCGAGCACAACACTTTAAAGTACCAGTGACCAGGGTTCAATTCCTGCTGTTGTCTGTAAGGAGGTTGTATGTTCTCCCCGTGAGGGTGTTTGTTTCCTCCGGGTGCTCCAGGTTCCTCCCACTGTCCAAAGGATTCTGGTCGGTAGGTCAATAGGTCAATAGACAATAGACAATAGGTGCAGAAGTAGACCATTCAGCCCCTCGAGTCTGCACCGCCATTCTGAGATCATGGCTGATCATTCACTATCAATACCCAGTCCCTGCCTTGTCCCCATATCCCTTGATTCCCCTATCCATCAGATATCTATCCAGCTCCTTCTTGAAAGCTTTGTAAACTTTCATTGTAAACTTTGTAAACTTTCCCGTGATTAGCCTTGGGTTAAATTGAGGGGTTGCTCGGTGGCATGGCTTAAAGTCTGGATGGGCCTATTGAATAAATAAATAAACAATGACCGTATCAGAATCAAGGGAAGATCACCCAACTAGGACGTTCAACCAGAGTGCAGAAGACATCAAACTGAGCGAGTACAAAAAGAAGAAATGGTAATAATAAGTAAATAAGCAGCAAATATTGAGAACATGAGATGAAAAGTCCTTGAAAGTGAATCCATAGGAACATTTCAGTGAATGGGCAAGTGAAATTGAGCGAAGTTATCCCCTTTTGGTTCAAGAGCCTGATGGTTGAGGGGTAGTAACTGTTCCTCAACCTGGCGGTGAGAGTCCTGAGGCTCCTGGACCTTCTTCCTGATGGCAGCAGCGAGAAGAGAACATATCCTGGGTGGTGGGGGTCCCTGATAATGGTTGCTGCTTTCCTGTGACAGCGTTTCGTGTAGATGTGCTCAGTGGTGGGGAGGGCTTTACCCATGATGGACTGGGCCGTATCCACTACCTTTTGTAGGATGTTCCATTTAAGGGCATCGGTGTTTCTATACCAGGCTGTGACGCAATACTCTCCACCACACATCTAGCAAAATTTGTCAAAGCTTTAGATGTCGTGCCGCGTCTTTGCAAACTCTCAAGGAAGTAGAGGTGCTGCCGTGCCTGCTTTGTAATTGCATGTACCTGCTGGGCCCAGGACAGCTCCCCCGAAATAATAACACAGTGGAATAGCAACACCTAGTCTTCTGTGATGTGCCTTAAATATCTAAGGAAGGAGAGACACTGGGGTGGCTTCTACATGGCATCTACCAGGATGAGAACTTCTGAGGAATGTGAAGCTGCTCACCCTTTCCACCACAGACCCTTCAACCAGGGTCCCTGAACCTGGTGGTGAGAGTCCTGTACCTTCTTCCTGAAGAGAGCGTGTCCTGGGCAGTGGGGGTCCCTGATAATGGGCGCTGCTTTCCTGCGACAGCGTTTGGTGTAGGGTGCTCAGTGATTGGGAGGGCTTTACCCGTGATGGACTGGGCCTAAAGTTGCCTAATCGTTGCCTTGGTTCCTGTAACAGTACCATACCACCAGGCGACCCGTCTCCCTCCTTGTCACACACACACACACAAACGAAATGCTGGAGGAACTCAGCAGGTCGGGCAGCAGCTACTGAGAGGAATAAACAGCTGACGTTTCAAGCCGGGACCCTTCATCAAGACTGCATTGAAGGGTATGGGCCCGAAATGTCATCAGGTCTGAAACTTCGGCTGTCTGTTCCCCTCCATGGATGATGCCTGGCCTGCTGAGTTCCTCCAGAATTTTATGTCTCTCTCCTGATTTCCAACATCTCCTGTTGGTCCCTCCTCATCTCCATCCGTTACTCTGCCCACCATAGCGGGGTGACAGGGGGTGGCTGGTAAATGCCAAGGACCGGGATTACCTCGCCCTGAGAGACAACTCACTACCGGTGTTGACGTGGCTTCGATCCCCCACATCCCTCAGAACCCAATCTCGGCGAAAGCAGCACAGAAAGCAGAGACGAGGTCACAAAGCTTAGGTTGATTAACAAAGCCGAGGGACTGGGCTAGTCAGACACATGGGGCTGTATATATTTATTAGTCCTGATAAAGGGTCTCGGCTGGAAAACGGCCTTTCCACAGATGCTGCCTGGGCGGCTGATTTCCAGCATCTGCCAACTTTCTCTTGTTCGTGTGTTAAAACTGTCCGCCGTTAAGATGCGTGCTGAGGTGGGGCGAGTTTCCCAGGCGTCGGGTTGTGAATTTAACCTAATCGGACCTGCATTGTATTATGCAGCAGGTGAGCGCCTCGCCCCTTTTAAGACTCTGCGTTTGCAGCCGATGAACGTTTTAAGGATGTACAGCTGCTTTGAAACGCGGTGAGACCAGCTGGGCTGGGGGTTGGGGAAGGACAGTACCGCCGTTCTGACCGCTCCCAGGAGCCCGGGGCGCTTCCATTCACCAGCTCGGAGTTGCCTTGACGACGCGCTGTAGTGATGGAATTGCAGTGAAATTCAAGTCATGCGGGCAAGGCTGAAAGAGGAGGCTGGGGGGTGGGGGGAGTCTGCACTGCAGCCCAGCGAGAGAAAGAGAGAGCCTTTGATCGGCCGGTGCAGAAGCGCTCCTCGTCTCCCGATAGCGACTTCAAAGAGAGAGAGAGCGTGTGCAAGGAGTTCGCTTCTCTCTCCCTCTCTCCCCCTCCCCATCCCCTCCCCTTCCCCCTCTACCCTCCCCTCTCCCCCTCTCTTCCCCTCTCCCCCTCTCTTCCCCTCTCCCCCTCTCTTCCCCTCTCCTCCCCTCTCCCCCTCTCCCCCTCTCTTCCTCTCTCCTCCTCTCTTCCCCTCTCTCCCCCTCCCCTCCCCTTCCCCCCTCCCCCTCTCCCCTGCGCTCTCCCCCTCCCCCCTCTACCCTCCCCTCTCCCCCTCTCTTCCCCTTCCCCTCTCCCCTCTCTCTTCCCCCCTCTTCCCCTTCCCCTCTCCCCTCTCTCTTCCCCCCTCTCTTCCCCCTCCCCCTCTTCCCCCTCCCCCTCTTCCCCTCCTCCCCCAATTCCCCTCCTCCCCCTCTTCCCTCTCCCCCTCCCCCTCTTCCCCTCTCCCCCTCCCCCTCTTCCCCTCTCCCCTCCCCCTCTTCCCCTCTCCCCTCTCTCCCCTCTCCCCTGCGGTCTCCCTCTCCACTCCCTCTCCCCCTCCCCCCTCTCTCCCCCTCCTCCTTCCCCCTCTCTCTCTCCCTTCCCCCCCTCTCTCTCCTTGAGCACTGCAAATCAAAGAGTGACCAAGAGAAGATCTGGAGATATGACCAACATACACTCACTCACACAATTCTGGGGGAACTCTGCAGGCCAAGCAGCATCCATGGAAAAGAATGAACAGTCAATGCTTCCGGACGAGATCCTTCGTCAGGGCTGAGTATTTACACAAAGAGCTCGCGGCTAAACACTGCGACGACAGAAAGCCTGCAAATTCAGCAGAGAAGATACGTGGAATTACCCAAAACAGCAGAGGGAGGTTATGAATTGACAGTAGGGGAGGGGGTGGTGACCAATATTTCCAATATTCCATGGGGCAAAGGGCAGTTCACCCCACTGACCCGACTATGTACTGAGTGCAACTCAGCTGCATCCACCTGCCCCTCCTCCCTATTTAATCTCAACCTCATGAGGGACTTTGATGGCTTTGGGCTTGTACTTTTTCAAGTTTAGAAGAATGAGTGACCTGTGATTGAACCTGCCCGATATTACATGTTCCATTGCAGACAGGAGGGATTCTGCAGAGGCTGGAAATCTGAGCAGCACACACACACAAAATGCTGGAGGAACTCAGCAGGCCAGGCAGCATCTGCGGTAAAAAGTATAACCGACCTTTCAGGCTGTTCTCGGCCCAGAACGTCGACTGTGCTGTTCTCCATAGATGCTGCCCGGTCTGCTGAGTTCCTGCAGCATTTTGTGAGTGTGCTGCATACATGTTGCATTTCAAAGTTGAGATTTCTTTTGGTTGAAGGCAGATTTGATCTGTGGAGGGAAATAGAAATATAATTTCCAAATAAGATCAGTTTTGGCACCCAAACGAGACAATCTGATGCTGGAAATCTGATCTGAAACGAGATGCTGGAAATCCAAACAACACACAAAAGATGCTGGAGGAGCTCAGCAGGTCAGGCAGAATCTATGGAACAAAGTACAGTTGACGTTTCGGGCCAAGATCCTTCTGCAGGACCATACTTTTTCTCCGTAGATGCTGCCTGGCCTGCTGAGTTCCTCCAGCACTTTGTGCATCGGTTTTGTCACCCATGTTTGTAGATGAGAATGCAGGTGGCGGGTTGGAGATTTTTTTCTCTACCAAAGGAGGTGTAAGGTGCTCCTTCCCTCCTCTAGCCTGCAGGACACCTTTGGGCAAGGTGTAGCACCTGCTTAGCCCCCCCGATCAGGGTCACGTGAAACCATGGGAGCAGGTGGTGGATGGACATACGAGCAGCTGGTGCATATCACAAGCCCTGGTTATGCGGCCACTGACTCCAGGCAGACAATCTCTGAAGAATATTGATAATGGCCGGGGTCACCCGTCCTGTGAATGCAATGCCCAGAAGAAGGCAATGGCAAACCACTTCTGTAGAAAAAATTGCCAAAAATTTGTCATGGAAAGACCATGATCATATGACATGGCACATAATGAATAAACTTACTGTATTTACGTATATTTAATGTGTTTTTTATTATTGTGTTCTTTACCTTAGTGTGTATTTTTATGCTGCCTCAGATAAGGAGTAACAATTATTTTGGTCTCCTTTATACTTGTGTACTGGAAATGACATTAAACAATCTTGAATCTTCTTTTGAATCATCTGGAGAGCAAAGATGCATACATCAGGATGTTCTTTATTGACTACAGCTTGGCATTCAATACCATCATCCTCTCAAAGCTAATCAATAAGCTCCAAGACCTTGGCCTCAGTACTTCCTAGTGCAATTGGATCCTTGATTTCCTCACTTGCCGAGCCGCCCAGTCAGTTCGGATTGGCACCAACATGACTTCCACAATCTCCATCAGCACAGGTGCACCACAAGGCTGTGTGCTTTGCCCCCTCCTCTGCTCTCTTTATATGGCAAGACTGCTCCAATGCCATATTTAAGTTTGCTGGTGACACCACTGCTGTGGGCTGAATCAAAGGTGGTGATGAATCAGCGTGTAGCAGGGAGATTGAAAGCTTGGCTGAGTGGAGCCACAATAACAATGTCAGCAAAGAGCTGATTATTGACTTCAGGAGGAGAAAACCAGAGGTCCATGGACCAGTCCTCATCGGAGGATCAGTAACTTCAAATTCCTCAGTGTTATTATTTTGCTGATCACCGAAATGTTCCCACAAACTATGGACTCATTTTCAAAGGCTCTTCACCTGATGTTCCCGATATTTATTGTTTATTTATTTGTTATTTTTCTTCTGTATGTATTGCACAGTTTGTTGTCTTTTGCATACTAGTTGAACACCCAAGACAGAGTGGTCTTTCATTGATTCTATTGTGGTTATTATTCTATAATGGATTTATTGAGTATGCCCACAAGAAAATTAATCTCGGGGTAGCATACGGTGACATATATGTACTCTGATAATAAACTTACTTTAAACTTTATATACTTATATGGCTATTTATTTAATTTTAAATGTATTTCTTATTATAATTTATAGTAAATTTTATGTATTGCTCTGTACTACTGTCACAGAACAACAAATTTCATGACATGTTAGTAGTAATAAAGCTGATTCTGATGTTAAACTGAGAGCCAGTAAGATGCATTATAACACCTGAATTATGACTCATTGCAGGCTCCTCCCTGCAGATCCTGAATTATAATCATTCTACTCTTTTAAATCTGAATTCCAAGACTCTAAGAATTACTTAATGTTCTTTCACCTTTTCCTACCTTTCACTCTCTGCGGACTGAAATCAACGTGAGAGGTTGCTCGTTGGTGATGCAGTGAGCAGCTTAGAAAGCTTTCTTTCAGTGGGCAAGACCAATAAAAAGAAAGGAGGTGGAAATGGAGCGGCCATTTTCAGAGTGGGCCTGTGTTAGAGTGGTCCGGCTATGGCTCACCAGGCTTAGGCGAGGACGGGCTTGGGCAAGCATAGGCAGAGGTTCAAACTAGCAAGTTACTAGCAAGTTTTTTTCCCCCTCTTTTAGTACATTGCTAATGCACTGAGAATGGATCTAGAGGCAGTGGTATGTTCTTTGTCTGGGATGTGGGATCTCTTGGAGACTGCCTGTCTCCCTGATAACTACATCAGCATGAAGTGCATGGAGCTGAAGCTCTCTATAAGCCACTTAAGGAACTGGAGTCATGGTCGGATGACCTTTAGCTCATACAGGAGAAAGAGGAGGTGACAGATAGAAGCTCCAGGGAGTAGTCAGCCCTAAGTTGCAGGAGGCAGATGATCTGGGCGACTGTCAGGAGAGGGAAGGTGAATAGACAGCCAGTGAAGAGTACTCCCGTGGACATTCCCCTCAACAATACGTATACCGCTTTGGATTTTTTCTCCAGGGGAAAGTCGCGGTAACCAGGTCGGGCACAGAAACTGGATCTGCGCCTCAGAAGGGCAGGAGGGAGAAGGGGAGTGCAGTAATAACAGGGGGTTTATAATTAGAGGAGCAGAAAGCTGATTCTGTGGCTGTGAAAGAGATAACAGGGTGGTATTTTGCCTGGCAAGTGCCAGGGTCAGAAAATATCTTGGATTGAATCCACAGCACTTTAAAGGGTGAACAGCAGGAAGTCGTGGTACATGTAGGTATCAAAGACATAGGTAGCAAAAGGGAGGAGGTCCTGAAGAGAGAATATAGGGTTAGGCAGAAATCTGAGAAGCAGGAAGACCAGGGTAGCAATTTCTGGATTTCTGCCTCTGCCGCATGCCAGTGAGGGTAAGAATAGGATGATTTGGCAGATGAATGCATGGCTGAAGAATTGGTGCAAGGGGGTAGGGTTTCAGATTTCTGGTTCATTGGGATCTCTACTAGGAAAGGTATGGATGGGTTACACCCGAACCCAAGGTGGACCAACATCCTCGCAGGAAGGATTGCTTAAGCTGTCGGGGAGTGTGTAAACTAATTTGGCAGGGGGGTGAGAATCAGAGTGATCGGGCTGTTAGTGTACAACTAGATGCAGTGTGTAGTGAGACTGTCAGGAAGGACAGGCGGATGACAGGGCAAAATTGCAGTCAGTGCAACGAATTAAAGTGTAACGGGGGGGGGCAAAATCAAAAAGTGTTATTTTTGAGGAAGGTGTTATATTTGAATACACACAGTATACAGAATAAGGTAGATGATCTTGCGGTGCAGTTAGAGATTGGCAGGTCTGATGTTGTAGGCACCTCTGAGTCACAATTGAAGGAAGATCACAGTAAGGAGATTTTAACATCCACTGTATCAAAAGGACAGACAGGTAGGCTCTGCTAGTAAAAAATGAAATCAGATCCTAGGAAAGAGGTGACATAGGATTGGAAGATGTAGGATCCTTGTGGGTAGATTTAAGAAACCGCAAGGGTAAAAAGACCCCTATGGGAGTTGCATTCAGACTGCTGAACAGTAGCCATGATGAGGTCTACAAATTACAACAGGAGATAGAAAAGGCATGTCAGAAAGGGCAATGTTGTGATAATCATGGGGCATTTCCATGTGCAAGCAGATTGGGAAAATCAGGGTGGTGCTGGATCCCAAGAAAGGGAATTTGTAGTAGGTCTACGAGATGGCCTTTTGGAGCAGCTTGTGGTTGAGCCCACTAGGTGAACGGCAGTTTTCTGAGAATGGTGTTTTCTAATGACCCAGCTATGATTTGGAACCCTTAGGAAGTAGTGATCATATTGTGATAGAACTCACCCTGCAGTTTGAGAAGGAGAAGATAAAATAGAATGCATTTGTATTACAATGGAGTAAAGGAAATTTCAGCGGCATGAGAGAGGAGCTGGACAAAATAAATTGAAAGGGAACACTAGCAGGGATGAAGGCAGAACAGCAGTGACTGGTATTTATGGGGGAAATTTGGAAGACACAGGATGATCCCAAAGATGAATAAGTATTCTGAAGGGAGGTCAAGGCAACCGTGGCTGACAAGGGAAGTCAAAGACAGCAGACAGTAAAAGAGTGGGCATATAATATAACAAAAATTAGTGGAAAAGTAGAGGATTGGGAAGCTTTTAAAAACCAACTGAAGACAACTCAAAAGCCTCAGGGAGAGAAGAGATGGAATGCAAATGGAAGTTAACCAATAATATGAAAGAGGAAGCAAAGTGTTCTTTCAGATATATAAAGTGTAAAAGAGAGGCAGGAATGAATATTGGTCCGCTGGAAAATGACGCCAGAGAGATAGTAATGGGGGAGGATCTTAATAAGTATTTTGCGTCAGTCTTCACTGCGGAAGGCTGCCACAGAGGGCCAGACACATGAGAGTGTTGGTGGGAGAAGTGAGTGTGGTTGCTGTTACTAAGGAGAAGATGCTTAGGAAGCTGAAAGGGCTGAAGGTAGATAAGTCACCTGGGCCAGATGTACACTGGAATTTAGAAGGATAAGAGGGGATCTGATTGAAACATATGAGATTATTAAGGGATTGGACACACTGGAGGCAGAAAGCATGTTTCCGCTGATGGGTGAGTCCAGAACTAGAGGCCACAGTTTAAGAATAAGGGGTAGGCCATTTAGAACGGAGATGAGGAAAAACTTTTTCACCCAGAGAGTGGTGGGTATGTGGAACACTCTGCCCCAGAAGGCAGTGGAGGCCAAGTCTCTGGATGCATTCAAGAGAGAGTTAGATAGAGCTCTTATAGATAGCGGGGTCAAGGGATATGGGGAGAGGGCAGGAACGGGGTACTGATTGTGTATGATCAGCCATGATCACAGTGAATGGTGGTGCTGGCTAGAAGGGCCGAACGGCCTACTCCTACACCTACTGTCTATTGTCTATTGACTACACCCCAGGGTTCCGAAAAGGGTAGCTGAAGAGATTCTGGCGGCATTAGTAATTATCCTTCAAGAATCACCAGATTCTAGAATGGTCTCTGAGGACTGGAAAATTGCAAATGTCACTGCACTCTCTAAGAAGGGAGGGAGGCAGAAGTGCGGAAATTATATGCATGTTAGCCTGGTCGGGAAGATGTTGGAGTCTATTATTAAGGATGAGGTTTCAGATTACTTGGGGGGCACATGATAAAACTGGCAAAAGTCAGCCTGAAAGGGGATATCTTGCCTGACATACCTGCCGGAATTCTTTGAGGAAATAACAGACAAAGGAGAGTCAGTGGATGTTATTTGAATTTGCTGAAGGCCTTTGACAAGATGCCGCACCCACGGTTGCTTAACAAGCTAAGAGCCAGTGGTGTTACGGGAAAAGTACGAGCTTGGATCGCATATTGACTGGCTGGCAGGAGGCAAAGAGTGTGAGCGAAGGGAGCCCTTTCTGGTTGGCTGCCGGTGTCTAGTGATGTGCCACAGGGGGTCGGCGATGGGATCACTTCGTTTCCCGTCGTTGTGTCAATGATTTGGGCGAAGTTTGAAGGCGCGCGTCAGCTTTTGCAGGTTTTCCAGGCCACGGCTTCCTGCGAGATGAATCCCAGCGCCGTGGACTCCCAGAAGAGCTCAACGCCTTTTATGCGCGCGTTGAAAGGGACCGCACCCGGTGACCCTGTGATCTCCGTCATGGAGGCCGATGTCAGACCATCTTTCAAGGGGGTGAAACCCTGACGGTGACGGGGACGTGCGGTGGTGACACAGAAGCAGATGAAAAACGCACTGATTCTTAATAAGAACTGAATGAGAATCAGGTTTATTATCACCGGCATGTGGCGTGAAATTTGTTAACTTACCAGCAGCAGTTCAATGCAATACATAACCCAGCAGAGAAAAAATATATATAATAAATAAAATAAAACATAATAATAATAAATAAACAAGTAAATCAATTACGTATATTGAATATATTTTAAAAGCGTGCAAAAACAGAAATACTGTATATTTTTTAAAAAGTGAGGTAGTGTCCAAGGGTTCAATGCCCATTTAGGAATCGGATGGCAGAGGGGAAGAAGTTGTTCCTGAATCGCTGAGTGAGTGCCTTCAGGCTCCTGTACCTCCTGTCTGATGGTAATAGTGAGAAAAGGGCACGTCCTGGGTGCTGGGGGTCCGTGATAACTGCGCAGAATTAAAGGAAAAAGAACAGAGCCGTTAACTAACACTCTCAAACTGAAAGCTGACGCCGACACTGCAGCTGAGAAGCAGTAACTGCCTCAATCTGAACAGCCGTCTTCTTTCCCAGAACAAGGGCAAAGAGAAGCAGGGGGCGTTGATCGCCGCTGTGCTTATGGTTAAGGCTTAGCAAGACGGAAACGAGAGGAAGGGAGTTAAATGGGGCTACCACGAAGCGCCAGTTAGCTGGGATGTGCATTCTCGAGAGCAGGATTGCCAATTCCGATCAGCAGCCTCGCAGACCCTGCGGCAGAGTCCGGGGTTGTGACATATTGTGTACATGGTAGGGCACTGAAAACCTGTGCCAGGCAGCTGGCGGGAGTGTTCAAGGACATAGAATCAGAGGGTCATAGAAAACTACAGCACTGGAGACCCTTTGGCCCATCTAGTCCATGCTGAGCCATTTAATCTGCCTAGTCCCACCCACCAACACCCAGACCATTGCCCTCCATGCCCCTCCCATCAATGTCCCCATCCAAACTTCTCCTAAATACTGAATCGGAACCACATCCACTACTTGTGCTGGCTGCTCGTTCCATACTCTCATCACCCACTGAGTGAAGACGTTTCCCCTCAGCTCCCACTTCAATATTTCACCTTCCACCCTTAACCCACGACCTCTAGCTGCCGAACACCTACGCTCCATCTGCCAGAAAGAGCGGCATCTCCCAGTGGCCACCTGTTCCACATCCCATTCCGGCATGTCCGTCCACGACCTCCTCCGCTGTCGTGATGAGGCCACACTCAGGTTGGAGGAACAGCACCTTATATTCCGTTTGGGTAGCCTTAACCGATTTCTCAAACTTCCGGTAATGCCCCCCCCTTCCCATCCCCTTTTCCTCGCCCACCTTATCTCCCTGCCAAAGATATTAAACCTAATTCTGATTCTCATTCTCGTCAGGGGAGAAAATCCAAAACTCTGAGATGCAGAGGGACTTGGGAGTCCTTGTGCAGAACATCCTAGAGGTTAACCTGCAGGTTGAGTCGGTGGTGAGGAAGACAAATGCAATGTTAGCATCCATTTCAAGAGGTCCAGCAAGGATGTGATGCTGAGGCTTTACAAGGCATTAGAGGGGCTCCACCTTGTGTATTGTGAACAGTTTTGGGTCCCCCATCTTAGAAAAGATGTGCCTGCATTGGAGAGGGTCCAGAGGAGGTTCACAAAGATGATTCCAGGAATGAAAAGGTTATCATACGAGGAACGTTTGATGGCTCTCGATCTGCACTCTCTGGAATTCAGAAGGATAAGGGGGGATCTCATTGAAACCTTTCGAATGTTGAAAGGCCTAGACAGAGTGGATGTGGAAAGGATGTTTCCCATGGTGGAAGAGTCTAGGACAAGAGGGCACAGCCTCAGGATAGAGGGGCGCCCTTTCAAAACAGAGAAGCAGAGAGATTTCTTTAGCCAGAGGGTGGTGAAGTTGTGGAATTTGTTGCCACATGCAGCTGTGGAGGCCAAGTCAGTGGGTGTATTTAAGGCAGAGATTGATAGGTTCTTGATTGGACATGGCATTAAAAGTTACAGGCAGAAGACCAGGAACTGGAGTTGAGGAGGAGAGAAAAATAAAGAGGATTAGCCGTGATTGAATGGTGGAGTGGAGCAGACTCGATGGGCCAAATGGCCTAATTCTGCTCCTATGTCTTATGGTCTTATGGCTACCTGTTAATCACCTCCATCTGGTGCCCCTCCTCTTCCTCCACTTTCTCCCATGGTCCTCTCTGCTCCTATCAGATTCCTTCTTCTTCAGCCCTTTACCTTTTCCACCTATCACCTCCCAGCTTCTCACTTCATCCACCCTTCCCATCCACCTTCCTTCTCCCCTCACCTAGTCCCACCTGCCAGTTTGTACTCCTTCCCCTCTCCTCACTTTCCAGTCCTGATGAAGGGTCTCAGCCTGAAACGTTGACTGTTTATTCCTCTCCATATCTGCTTGCTGACCTGCTGAGTTCCTCCACCATTTTATGTGTTGGTCTGGGAGAAGTTATTGCTTTCCCCTGAAGGTAGGTCGTTGTATATAATTCCATTTCTGATCACGGTGCTTTCCCTTGTTAAAGTTCAAAAATTAAAAGTGAAATTCATTCTCAGAGTACATACAACCCCGAGATTCCTTTTCTGCAAGCATGCTCAGCAAATCTATAGAACAGTTTCTGTAAACGGGATCTGTAAACATCAGGAACTGTAAACAAACTGTAAATGCAGAGAATAAATAAATAGCAATAAATAACAAACATTAAATAACAAGATAAACAAGTCCTTAAGTGAGTGTAGTTACCCCCTTTTGTTCAAGAGCCTGATGGTTGAGGGTTAGTATCTGCTCTTGTACCTGGTGGTGTGAGTCCTGAGGCTCTTGTACCTTCTACCTGATGGCAGCAACGAGAAGAAAGAGCATGGCCTGGGTGGTGAGGGTCTCTGATGATGCATAATGCTTTCCTACGACAGTATTTCACGTAGATGTGCTCAATGGTTGGGAGGGTTTTGCCTTTGACGTACAGGCCGAATCCACTACTCCTTGTAGAATTTTCCATTCAAGGGTATTAGTGTTCCCATACCAGGCCATAATGCAGCCAGTCAGCTCACTTTCCACCACACATCTCTAGAAGTTTGGCAAGGTTTACAGTGACATGCCGAACGTCCGCAGACTCCTGAGGAAGTAAGTAGAGGTGCCGTCGTGCTTTCTTCGCAATTATATTTATATGATGGGTCCAGGACAGGTCCTTTGAGACAGTGACACCCAGGAATTCAAACTTACTGACCCTCTCCTCTCTGATCCTCTGATGATTATTGGCTCATGGACCTCTGGTTTCCCTCTCCTGAAGTTTTCAATTAGTTTCTTGGTCTTATTGACAACGAGTGAGCGGGTTGTTGTTATTACAGCACTTAGCCAAGTTCTCAATCTCCCTCCTGTATGTTGATGCATCACCCCCTTTGATACGGCCCACAGCAGTGGTGTTGTCAGCACACTTGTATGTGGTGTTGGAACTGTGCTTAACCACACAGTCATAGCTGTAAAGTGAGTGGAGCAGGGGGCCAAGCACACATCCCTGATGGATATGGTGGAGATGTTTTTGCCAATCCAAACTGACAAGGGTCTACAAGCGAGGAAATCCAGGATCCAGTTGGACCAGGGAGTATCAAGGCTCAGGTCTTGGAGTTTACTGATTAGTTTTGAGGGGATGATGGTGTTAAATGACAAGATTAAAGGTCGGTTTTATTTTCCATACACACCACAGATGCACACACGTACACAAACATTCACACATATAGATATGTGAAACCCCGCTGATTTCCTTGGCTGCTTATGTCCAGTGAATACAGTACACACTCTGGTCCCACCAAACCCGTGAGATTGAGACGGGTCTCCCACCCAAACCCCGATTTGTGTGGACACTGTGTCATTTGCCTCCCTGTTACAGTTCAGTGCCAAGAAACAATGGACAGTGCACTGCATATGACTAAAGGAATTATATTTATGGATCAAGTCAGAGCTCAACTCTTCCCAAAATTCATAACCACTGGTCCTGGGTCGATCTTGGCGCCTGGCTCCATCAAATCACGGTCTCCAGGTGGTAGAGCGATGAGCACAACTGCCTTCCAAGTAGCTGACCCGGGTTCGATTCCTGGCCATCACACTGTGCCATACTGGGCCTTCTACCCATGGCCAGTTCTCTCTCCAGTGTTCTCTCTCTTCATCTCCCGCCGAACAAAAAAAACCCAAGACCAACCCTCCTAATTGGATGTCACACGTTCCTTATCGCCCAGAATAATCCAAACAGGCTGAAAGTAGAGCAGACCTCTCTTACAGAACTGCTAAATGAAATACCTACAGCAAGAATATGAACCATGGTGTCTTGTGTGTGTGTGTGTGTGTGTGTGTGTGTATATACACACACACATAGACATTCATACACAAAAACACACACACAATAAGACATACACACAGATACACATTCGCATACTCACACACACACACACACACACACACACACACACACACACACACTCACACACAACACTCACATACACACACACACAGAGCATAAACACACAAATGTACAGATGCACACACTGACACACACACACATACACACACCCACGCACACATTCTATACAGACACAAACCCCACCCACATACCTTTATACACCATACGCACAAATGCACACACAGCTGCATGCGTGCACACAAGCAGCTGCAGACACAGTATGCCAGCAGGGAATCATGAGTTAACAAAGCCGAGTGAGGTCTGTGGCTAATTCCCCACCCACCTCTCACCCAGCTGACTCCTCCCTACCTCGACAACCTCCAGCTAATTCATAAACGATGCCCCAGCCGTCGACAATGAAAATGCATTTGTAGCCACTTCAGGGAGTGATCCTGCATCAGGGTACAGACGGCAGTGTTTCAGGAATAATGGTCTCTTTTACCCGTAGGCCAGGGGCCTACGTCGCACTTGAGTGACTCTGTCCATTCTGTCTCTGTTCATTTTGTCGTCTCGGCAAGAACTGTTCACACGCACACACACACACACACACACACACACACACACACACACACACACACACACACACACACACACACACACACACACTCACACACACACACACACACACACACACACACACACACACACACACACACGCACAGACACACACACACACACACACACACACACACAAAAACACACACACACACACACACACACACACACACACACACACACACACACACATCCATTATGTGAGAGCTCTTTCTTCAGAATGACACATGGGGGGCATGGAATCTATCCAAACCTGTCAGCTTGAGGGATAAGGTGCCTTTTCCCCAGCTGTCACTCCCCTGCCTCATGTCACCGGGGTCAGCCCTGGGGCAAGGCTCTTTCCTCTGCTCTCGGATTTTAAATGTGCTCAGGAAGGAGAAAAGGGCAAATGAGAGTTCAGGGGCAGTGGTCCGCTGTTCCACTTTATGTTTTCATTGCGAGCTAGATTTGCAGTTACAAAATATTTACCTTTTCGGAGATAATGCTATGCACATAATTGCTGGTGTGGAACAAAGGCGCACAGCTTGTTTAAGCCCCAGGGCTGTTTTGTTGCTGTGTCTGACTGAACACATCATTCACTGTAGCCAGGGTGAAAATAACGAACAAACGTGCTCCTTGCCATTCTGGTGGAGCTGTTGTCATATCTCTTCACTCTTCCCTTGTTGAAATGCCTGGACTAAAATAGAACACAGAACAAGCACAGCAGGGGCCTGTCAGCCCTCAATGTTATTCTCCTTAAAGCCAGCACCCCTACCGGGGCACAGGCCACTGTCAGCAGCTTGTAAGGGCCCTCTGTCCCGGGCTGAAGATTGATCGGCCTTACTGCTTCTCTCTTCACCGTGCAATGTCATACATCTTTCAGCGAAGATTCTTCCTCTCCCTCGGATGAGGTCTTTGGATCTTCGCAGAGATGAGGAGTTGGTATTTCCGTAGCTCTGGGTTTTCACGGGACGTTCTGCTATCCCCATACCCAACCCTCTTCATTTCACGGCCGCCCAAGTTCCAACCTTTTAACCTACTCTAAGGCCCGCCTCGTGCTTCCCTCCCACCCAGTCCTCCTGTTTTACTTCACCTGTTTGCCTAATCAAGGAGCAATGCGGCATCCATCGTTAAGAACCCCCATCACCCAGGACGTGCCCTCTTCTCGTTGCTACCATCAGGAAGGAGGTGCACGGGCCTCAGTGGTTCACGAGCAGCTTCTTTCCCTCTGCCGTCTGGTTTCTGATTGGACATTGAACCCAGGAACAGGACCTAAATACTAAAAAAAAAATTTTTGCATGACTGATTCAATTTAATTATATAAATATAAATAACCCCACTGCCTTGTGGGAAGCCTCGGGAGAGACGAAGGCTCCGGGAGTAAACCCAGACAGCAAATCCTCCTGCAGCCAAACGTATCGCTTCATGAGCTTTCCTTTGGACTACACTGGTGAGGCCGAGAGGGGGATCTCAGGATCTCCATATCTTCTGTCCAGGCTTGTGATGATGATCACCACCTATTGTCCTCCGATTCAGACAGAAGCCGACTGCCACCACATATACTTACTCTAATTCCCATTTTTTTTCCTGTTATTATATATTGCATTATACAAATTCCACGGCATGTGCTAGTGAAATTAAACCTGAGTCTGACTCTGAGCTCTTAAATGTCCTTATTTTATCAGCATCAACCACCACCCCAACAGTAAGTTCAAGACACCAACCATTCTGTCTAAAAAAAGCTACCTCCAACATCTCCCCTAAGCTTCCCCAACTCAGCTTAAAATTATTCCCTCTCAGATTAACCACTCTGAGAAAAAGGGTGCACTCTATCAATCCTTTTATCATCTTGTACACCTTTGTCAAGCTGCCTCCCTTATCTTCCTTCACTCCAAAGAGGAAATCCGTAGCTCGCTCAACCTATCCTCCTAAGACATGCTGTCTAATCCAGGCCGAGTCCTGTAAGTCCCCTCTGCACCCTCTCTAAAGCTTCCACATCCTTCCTATAACGAGGCAACCAGAACTGAGCACACACACGAGCACGTGCAAGAGGAAACTCAGTGCCTGTGTACCATTAGTGGACAGGTTGGACTCAGGGTCAGCCAGAGAAAGACCCTCAGTGTAGAGCCTCCTCCTCCCGGCAAGGCGTTTGGCATCAACCTACCCAGCTCCGGCAGATTCACCTACCCGGGCAGCATCTTTCAGCGGGACGGTGGGACTTCCAGCGCAGACTCAGCGAGGCTAGAAATATCTTCAGGTTAATGCGCAACCTGGGGGGTCAACCAAGCACAGCGTCCACACCAAGGTGAAACTGTACCAGAGTTCTGTCCACACTCTGGTACGGGTTAGAATACAGAGAAAAACCTTATCGAGCTGTCAAGTCAAGTCACTTTTTATTGTCGTTTCGACCGCAACTACTGGCACAGTACACAGTAAAAACGAGACAACGTTTTTCAGGACCATGGGTGCTACATGAACAATACAAAAACTACACTGAACTACGTAAACCAACACAAAAACTACACTAGACTACAGACCTACCCAGGACTGCATAAAGTACACAGAACAGTGCAGGCATTACAATAAATAATAAACAGGACAATAGGCACAGCAGAGGGCAGTAGGTTGATAGTCCGATGGCTTGGGGGAAAATCTGTCACATAAATAAACAGCTGAATGGCGGTGTCCGGGATTCCACCTGTTTCTGTACTCCCACTGAGTATATTGTTGCCACAGATGCGGTCCAATTTAATGTCCACCGGAGAGCAGAATGGACGGGAGAGCTGGCCAGCTAGGGCTTGCCATTTTTCCTGGCACGGACTCCTGCCCGCTTGCCTCGCTTCCGCTTCCTCGCGCACCGCTTACGACGTCCCCAACTCCCGCCACCGGCATCAGGGCGACTCCGAGGACTCGTCATTCCGTACCGGGAGCCTCCAGAAGATCCCCCCATATTTTCCGGCCGAGGACGATCTCCGACCACGTCCTACTCCTTCAGTGTCACCAGGAGGACATGGCTACAATCATCATAAGGAAACGCTGGAGGTGGATTGGGCACGTGATGAGAAGTGAGGCCTCTTCATTGGACCCCTGAAGGGCGGAGGAAATGCAGCAGGCCGAAGACAACTTGGCGCAGATGAGGACCTCAAGCCACACCTGAGGCACAATAGAGAAGGTGGCCAAGAACAGTTAGAGGTGGTAGACTCCCCATTGCCCTGAATGCCAGCGGTGTAACAACCAGTAAATATGTAAGAACTAAACCCAATAATAAATGATCTGTGATTCTAGATTAATGCAATATATGTTACATCCAGTTATTGAGCAGAATGGATACCATAGAAGGCTTTGAAAGTGACATACAATAATAAAGTCGGACCAATAATATTCTGGGCAAAGAAAGCCTATATTTGTTTTTTATTTATTTTGAGATAACGCACACAATAACATGACTGTAAGCAGCACTGGGGCCCCACGGGGGACTGTACTGGTTCCCTTCCTGTTTACCCTGCACACCTTGGGCTTTAGATCTCGCACTGAGTCAGGTCATCTGTAGAAATTCTCTGATGATTCAGCAATTGCTGGGTGTATCAAGAGGGGACCGTCCCGGGAGGATGAACACAGGGCCCTGGTGGAGGACTTTGTCAAATGCTGCAGGCCGAATCATCTGCAGCTCAATATCAGTAAGACAAAGGAGATGGTGATGGACTTTAGGAAGACTAAGCCCGCACTGCTCCCTGTTACTATTGATGGTGAGGACGTGGGTGTGATCCCCCAATGCCTGATGGGCTTTGCCGCAGGTTATTGAAGGAGGCAAGAGACGAGATTGCTGGGCCCTTGAGCAGTACCTGTGTCCTCTCTGGTCACAGGCAAGATGGCTCTATTTAAGAAGGAAACAGGGGACAACCCTGAGAACTATAGACCAGTGGGTCTTACATCTGAGCAGGGAACTTGCTGGCATAGGTAGAGTGGGCAGAGAATATCTGCCTCCCGGGGTTGAAATGTAGAATACCAGCGGGTATTACAAGCCAGCTGTATGAATCAAAACAGACGGCCTTGACTGGTGCATTGGCTGGACTTCACCCAGAAAGGCGTTACCCAGATGGGTTACCTCTGGACGCACCACTTCAGGTTGCCAGCTTAATTCTGAGAGAGAAAGAAAAGTATTTCAAAGGGGCAAGTATATCGCATAAGTTTGGAAACCAAGCGCCTGTGGAAGTCAATTAAAACAGAAGTATGCCGTAAGCAGTCAGAGGGCGAGGCAGCACACGCGGGGAAGGACACAGGGTTCAGTTTGTTTCCAAATCAGCACGCTTCGCCCGTTAACCCGATCTTTCCTCGTCTGACAATCACGCACACGTTTATCACAGGAGAAAGACATGGGTAAGACTGTAAGACATAGGGGCAGAATTAGACCATTCAGCCATCAAGTTTGCTCTGACATTCTATCATGGCCGATCCCGGATTCCACTCAACCCCATACACCTGCCTTCTCACCAGATCCTTTGCTGTCCTGACATCAGGAAATGATCAACTTCCACCTTAATGGACTTGGCCTCCTCCAAAGTCTGTGGCAAAGCATTCCACAGATTTACTACTCCCTGGCTAAAATAATTCCTCCTTACCTCTGTTCTAAAAGGTCTCCCCTCAATGTTGAGGCTGTGCCCTCTAGTTCTGAATCCCCCCCCTCCATAGGAAACACCCTCTCCACATCCACCCCATCTAGTCCCTTCAACATTTGGTAGGTTTCAATGAGATCTCTCCAAAGTCCAGTGAGTACAGGCCCAAAGCTGCCAAATGCTCCTCATACATTAATCTCTTCATTCCTGGAATCATCCTCGTGAATCTCCTCTGGCGCCTCTCCAATGATAACACATCCCTTCTGATATATGGGGCCCTAACTATTGACAATACTCCAAACGCAGCCTGACTAGTGTCTTACAGCACCTCAACACGATCTCCTTGCTTTTATATTCCATTCCTCTGAACTAAATGCCAACATTGCATTTGCCTTCTTTACCACAGATTTAACCTGTAAATTAACCTTCTGGGAGTCTTGCTTGAGAACTCCCAAGTCCCTTTGCACCTCTGGTGGACTTCTCTGGAAAACACGCAGATGCAGGGAGCAGCTCGGGGGGTGCTTATGATGGGTTCTGCTGCAGGGAAGAGAAAGTGTTAGAGGCGAGGAGGGGGGTTGCTCTAACTGTACGGAATTGGTGAGATCATGCCTGAAGAATCATCTATCCTCTGTGCTCAAGGAAGTAATCACTCATCTTAAAAGCAGGCCACCGAACACTTCCTTGCTTGATTCCTTGAAAGAGAGCATTACCTGATGAGGTGAGGCTGAGTAAAATGGGTCTGACTAACTCCATTCCACGATATAACACTTGGAAAGGGTTTAAGAGGCTGCAGCCATTAGTCAGAGAGTCGAGAAGCATTGCTTCACAATGGGGTAAGCAGTTGCCCGCTTACAGCAGAGATGATGAGGATCGTTAAACCTTAGAATATTCCACCCGATTATACTGATTACCTTCCTACCGACTATGTGGGTCGATGCTTCTGAAGTTAAAAGGGTGGGACATATTAGCAAGGCGGTTAGCAAAATCACAGCTTAAAATCGGGGTTTCATTCCGTCTTCTATCTGTAACAAGCCAAGAACGGTCAGAATGGGAAACAGAAACAAGGGAGAATCTGCGGATGCTGGAAATCCGAGCAACACACACAAAATGCTGGAGGAACTCAGTGGGCTGGGCAGCATCTACAGAAAAAAGTACAGTCGACGTCTCGGGCCAAGACCCTTCGGCAGGAAACAGCTTCTTCCCCCAGGCCATCAGGCTTCTGAACTAACACTCACAAAACGCTGGAGGAACTCTGCAGGCCAGGCGGCACCGACAGAAAAGAGGAAGGGTGCTGACGAAGCGACTCGGCCCGAAACGTCGACTGTTTACTCTTTTCCCTGGACGCTGCCTGGCCTGCTGAGCTCCTCCAGCATTTTGTGTGAGCGTGTTGCTCTGGATTTCCAGCACCTGCAGATTTTCTTGTGTTTGTTGGACTTCTGAACTCCCTGCTGCATGGCATTCAAAGTGACCCCAGATAATCTGTTCTGGACCCTCCAATATTTAATTTGTGCATTTTACTTTGTTGTCTGTGCATAATTCATCCGTAGATTTTATCCTTAATTTCCTATGCTATTGTATGTTATATGTGTGCTTTCCGTACTACTGGGCTTTACACCCCGGTCAGGAGAAACATTGTCTTTTTTGATGGTATACATTTATATAGTTAAATGACAATAAACATGACTTGAATATTAGTTAGCGCATTCTCCCTATGACCATGTGGGTGTACGCTGGGCACTCCAGTATTCTCTCACATTCTAGCTATAGCGACTCTGCCCCCAGTTGACTCCCGTTCGTCTGGGGTAAACTGACGGTGACCCTGGCAACACTGTAATCGCGTTGGTGTGGATACTGTGTGATGCACCCCTGTACAAGCCCACAACATAAAATATCAGGCAGTACACAATATACAATTAAGTGATTACACTTTATAATTATTTCTTGGTGATGGGTTAGTAGAAACAAGTAGAATAAAGGCACCAGAATAAAAGAACCAGTAAATTCATCAGTTTTGTGCACAAGAAATTTTAATGCGTTGGAGCTCATGCCTCCGGATCCTCCACAATGACCTCCGAGTCTCCGACGACCTCCGAGCCGCCAAATCCTGGTATCCACCTCCCTGGGACTCCATCTGCTCCCCACACGTCCATCCTCTTCGCTCGCCTCCCCCGACCAAGCGCGCGAAAACCCAGCTTCCTGGACATAAGAAAGAATAACACTTCTCCCGTTGGACGGTAAACCTGTTATCAGTAATTATAACCAAAACAAGCTGCTGCCCAGAACAACAGAGACCCCATGTTACTTTACAGTACAGAGAAGCCATTTTATTAACCTTAGCAGTTAACATGGGAGTGAAACTACTACATAACGATGTTTAGTATTGTGCAAAGGTCTTAGGCACTTTTGTACAGCTGGGGTGCCTAAGACTTTAGCACAATACTGTAGTAATTTTACATATAGAATCAGAATCAGGTTTAATATTATTGGCATATGTCATGAAATTTGTAAATTTAGCAGCAGTAGTATAATGTAACTCTTGATAAACATTGAAAAAAATTAATGCATAAATTACAGTAAGTATATATGTGTGTATTAAATTAAAAATAGTGCAAAAACTAAAAAAAAAAGTGAGGTAGTGTTCATGGGTTCAATGTTCATTCAGAAATCAGATGACAGAGGGGAAGAAGCTGTTCCGAATTGTTGAGTGTGAGCTTTTAGGCTCCTGTACCTCCTTCCTGACGGCAGCAGTGAGAGCGAGGCCTGATCTGGGTGCTGGGGGTCCTTAATGATGGACGCTCCCCTTTTGAGGCATCGCTCCTTGAAGATATCTTGGATCCTGAGGAGGCTAGTGGCCATGATGGAGCAGACTAATTTTACAACTTTCTGGAGCTTCTTTCGATCCTGTGCAGTAGCCCCTCTACCCCCTTCTGCCCCACCATACCAGAAGATGATGCAACCAGGCAGAATGTTCTCCATGGAACTTCTATGTGGAAGTTTCTGAGTGTTTTAGGTAACATACCGAATCCTAATGAGATATGGCTGCTGTTTGTGCCTTCTTTCTAGCTGTGCCGTACTGCATTGACATGCTGCCACTAAAATAAAGCTAATTTCACGGCATATGTGGATGATAGTAAACCTGATTCCGATATGGGTCTCTATTCTGGACTGAGAGTGGGAAGGGGGCAGGAAGAGGGGGATCATGGTTGGGAAAGGGGCAGGAGCGGGAAACACCAGAGAGACATTCTGTAATGATCAATAAACCAATTGCTTGAAATCAATTTTTTTTTCCAAAAATACTTTATTTTATTTTATTTTATTTTTTAATTATTTTATTAATACTTTAAAAGTCCTTATACAATAAATAAAGTTATTTACAGTAAATTATGCATTGGCTCTCTGTTCCTATTCAAATTAAAGATGTTTATAATAAAACATTCATTGACTCTCAAACTTTAGGCAAGGATTAAAGACTTATTTACAATAAAATAAAAATTATTAATGATAAACATCCAGGCATTGACTCTCATTCCTTTACCGAAGTTCCTTAACGGTTTATACATTTCCAGCCACTCCTGGGGCACCATATTGACTCATCTATCCACACCGCTGATGAGGGGTTTCTCCTCCCCACCCAACCCCTCCCACTCCCGCGGGTGATGAACCAACGGGCCTTCGCGGTGGCTTCACCAAGTTTGAGTGCGTCCCTCAGCACATAGGAAAAGTAATGTCACAAAGGCCCACTGTAGATGGGGCAGGGTCGAGAAAGGTCCAATCAGACTTATGGATGAAAGCTGGGGGCTCACAGAGCATCACAAAGCAACACGTTACCTCATAATGGACTCCCATGTGCACCGTGATCCTCGGCCAGCCAGATCACGTGATCGGTCTCGTGCACCAGCACTCGGCCACCGCCCGTTTCCCCTCGAGAAGTCCATGGCCGGGCTCCTCACTGAGTTCTTCTCCTCCAGGCGGGCCCCTCACTCTGACCACTGTGAGACGACGGGCTGCAGAGCCTGGCAGCGGGTCCGGACAGAGCTCACCCCGAACGATTTCCCCGGCAGGCTTCAGTCAGCACGGGGAAACAACGTAATCCACTTCTTCGATTATTTCTTAGCCCGGGCCTTCTTCGTCGCCTGTTTCATCATCCTGATATGCTTCTGCATTAACTTCGTAAAGAAACGCAAGGTTCAGCATACATTATTGGTTAGTAATAAGGTTACGGGTAGGTGAAGACACAGAAACAGTTTTATTAACTTTATAAAACTCTGGTTAGGCCACATCTGGAGTATCCTGTACAGTTCCGGTCTCCCCACTATAGGAGGGATGTTGAGGCTTTGCAGAGGGGGTAGAAGGGGTTTACCAGGTGCTGCCCGGTTTAGAGGGCCTGTGCTATCATGGGAGGCTGGATAAACCTGGGTCATTTTCTCTGGAGTGGCCGAGGCTGAGGGGAGATCTGATAGAGGTTTGTAAGATTATGAGAGGCCTTGATCAAGTAGACAGCGAGTACCTTTTCCCAAGGGTGGAAAGCATACAAAATTACGAGGGGTATAGATTTGCAAGCGGGCTCTTTCCACTGAGGTTGGGTGGGACTACAACCAGAGGTTATGGTGTAAGGGTGAAAGACGAGAAGTTTAAGAGGAAAACGAGGGGAAAACTTCGCTCAGAGGGTGGTGAGAGCGTGGAATGAGCTGTCAGCACAAGTGGTGCACGCGAGCTCGATTTCAACGTTTCGGAGAAGTTTGGATAGGTACACGCATGGTAGAGGTATGGGGGGGGGTTATGGTCCTGGTGCAGGTGGACAGGAATAGGCAGTTCACCCCTCACATTCCTTTTGAACCGACCCCCTCTGGCCTTCAATGCAATCCGGGTTAAATTCCCACCACTGTTTGTGAAGAAGTTTGTGGGTTCTCCCCATGACCGCATGGGATTCCTCCAGGTATTCCAGCTTCATCCCACATTCCAAATCGTACAAGTTAGGGTTAGAAAGTTGTGGGCATGCTTAGAAACACAGTGACACTTGTCAACTGGTCTGCGTTAGTCATTGACGCAAATGACGCAATTTAGTGTATGCTTCAATGTTTTGATGAGTCTGACAAAGAAAGCTAATCGTGAACATAGCCCAGCACATCACACAAACCAATCTTCCGTCCTTGGACTCACTTTACACCACACACTGTCGGAGCAGAGCTGCCAGGATAATCAAGGACATGACCCACCCAGCCAACACACTTTTTGTCCCTCTTCCCTCCGGGAGAAGGTTCAGGAGCATGAAGACTCATATGGCCAGATTTGGGAACAGCTTCTTTCCAACTGTGATAAGACTGTTGAATGGATCCTGACCCGGATCTGGGCCGTACCTTCCAAATATCCGGACCTGACTTGCACTACCTTACTTTCCCTTTTCTGTTTTCTAATTATGATTTATAATTTAAATTTTTATTACATTTACTTCGATTTGTACTCCACGGAGCGCGAAGCGCAGAATCAAATATCACTGTGATGATTGTACGCTCTAGTATCAATTGCTTGGCGACAATAAAGTAAAGTAATCTTTAGCTCAGCCCCTCTAATCCAGACAGTGCCCTGGTAAAACCCTTCTGCGCCCTTTCCAAAGGTTCCACAGCCCCTCCTGCAACGAGGTGGAACAAAGTGTATGGAACACACCGCGCAAGAGAAGCACCCAACCAGAGTTCTCCCCGCTCTCTTCCTGAAGGTATTGAATGTTGCTGGGGGTTTCCCGGCCAAATTTGGAGTATTGTGTACAGTTCTGGTCACCAAATTATAGGAAAGATGTCAACAAAATAGAGAGAGTACAGAGGAGATTTACTAGAATGTTACCTGGGTTTCAGCACCTAAGTTACAGAGGAAGGTTGAACAAGTTAAGTCTTTATTCTTTGGAGTGTAGAAGGTTGAGGGGGGACTTGATAGAGGTATTTAAAATTATGAGGGGGATAGATAGAGTTGACGTGGATAGGCTTTTTACATTGAGAGTAGGGGAGATTCAAACAAGAGGACATGAGTTGAGGGTTGGGGCAAAAGTTTAGGGGTAACATGAGGGGGAACTTCTTTATTCAGAGAGTGGTAGCTGTGTGGAATGAGCTTCCAGTAGAAGTGGTAGAGGCAGGTTCGATATTGTCATTTAAAAAAAAATTGGATAGGTATATGGACAGGAGAGGAATGGAGGGTTATGGGCTGAGCGCAGGTCGGTGGGACTAGGTAAGATTAAACGTTCGGCACGGACTAGAAGGGCCAAGATGGCCTGTTTCTGTACTGTAATTGTTAAATGGCTACATGTTCACCATTGGTATGTCAGCCAGGTCAGTACAGTACTTCAGATCAGCCTGTGAATGTATCGCATCTCAGAATCAGACTCCTGTTTAATATCACCGGCATATGTCGTGAAATTTGTTAACTCTGTGGCAGCAGTACAATGAAATACAAGATAATATTAAAAATCTGAATTACAGTAGGTATATATGTACATTAAATAGTTAAATTAAATAAGTAGTGCAAGAACAGAAATAAAGTAGTGAGGTAGTGTTCATGGGTTCAATGTCCATTCAGAAATCAGATGGCAGAGGGGAAGAAGCTGTTCCTGAATCGTTGAGTGTGTGCCTTCAGGCTCCTGTACCTCCTCCCTGATGGCAGAGGGGAAGAAGCTGTTCCTGAATCGCTGAGTGTGTGTCTTCAGGCTCCTGTACCTCCTCCCTGATGGCAGAGGGGAAGAAGCTGTTCCTGAATCATTGACTGTGTGCCTTCAGGCTCCTGTACCTCCTCCCTGATGGCAGAGGGGAAGAAGCTGTTCCTGAATCGCTGAGTGTGTGTCTTCAGGCTCCTGTACCTCCTCCCTGATGGCAGAGGGGAAGAAGCTGTTCCTGAATCATTGACTGTGTGCCTTCGGGCTCCTGTACCTCCTCCCTGATGGCAGAGGGGAAGAAGCTGTTCCTGAATCATTGACTGTGTGTCTTCAGGCTCCTGTACCTCCTCCCTGATGGTAGCAATGAGACGAGGGCATGACCTGGGTGACAGGGATCCTTAATGATGGATGCCGCCCTTTTGAGGCATGGCTCCTTGAAGATGTCCTGGATACCACAGAGGCTGGTACCCATGATGGAGTTGGCTAAGTTTACAACTCCCTGCTGCTTATTTTGATCCTGTGCAGTGGACGCCCCCCCCCCCAGCCATACCAGACGGTGATGCTGCCAGTTAGAATGCTCGCCAAGGTATTTCTGTAGAGATTTGCGAGGGTCTTTGGTGACAGACCGAATCTCCTCAAAATCTGAATGAAATATCGCCGCTGTCATGCCTTCTCTGTAGCTGCATCGATATGTTGGGACCAGGTCAGGTCCTCAGAGGTATTGACACCCAGGAACTTGAAATTGCTCACTCTCTCCTCAGATTCTAATTTCTCTGGGTATCGATGCATTGGGGGGGGGGGGGGAATCACTGAGTAAGAATCAGGGATAGTGGTTTAGTACAGTGGCACAGCTGGTAAAACTACCTCATTGTTGCAGTGATCCAGCTCTCTGGTGCTGTCTATGCAGTTCATCTGTCTTCTCTGCAACTATCTGGGCTTTCCCGATAGCTTCAGTTTCCTCCCACGTCCCAAAGGCGCGTGGATTGGTAGGCCATAAACACAAAAGATTCTGCAGATGCTGAAAATCTCGAGCCAAAACGCTGGAGGAGCTCAGTAGATCTATGGAGGGGAATAAGCAGTCGACGTTTTAGGCTGAGACCCTTCATCAGGACCCAGGTCTGCAATATCCTGAGTACATTTCCCTCACGGCAAATATAAATCTGAATTTTTTTCCCACACTTGTTTGCTATCGACACTTAGCCCAGAGGATTTGGTGGAAGTTCTGTTAAAGGAGCAAGTCGTTTAACCAGAAATGTGTCTGTTGCAGAAAATGTGGGAGAGATACGCCTGCATTCTGAAAATAGGATCCGCCTATGACAAGAGGTACTTGAAGAACGAGAGGAAGAGGAAAGAGATCAAGCGTTTCCGCCGAGGGCTCGCCATCCAGGAGAAGATCATGCGCAAGCTCCAACAGATGGAGATGCAGATCCGCGACACGGAGGACATGATCATGAAATTCGCGAAGAAGATAACTCGGCGGGCGGCCGCCTCGGAGTGTACTAGCCGCTCCTCGAGCTGCGGCTGCTCACGCTGTCACAGCCCGAGCCCCTACAGCACAGAGCCAGACACTCACCAAAGAGCCTGAAGCAGGCCCCAGTGCACGGGGAAGCTATCAAGAGTAAAATTTCCGTTCTGATAATGTCTGCATGATGCAGCCAAACACTAAGTAATGTACGGTTCGTTAAATTATCACAGTAAATGCCTTCTTTTTTAAAAAAATGTGTTAAATGTTGTATTTTGTTCACTATCTTTGATTTTTAACACTTGGGCTCAATACGAGACAGGAATTTTGTGGTCCTTGATTTCACTGGCCACCTCTACAGGGAACTGTGTCCTCTTCCAGCCCAGGATCTTACACAGGCCACTCCTCAATGACTTTTCCAAGCGACTTTCATCCTTATCCATGGAATCATAGAGAAGTACAGCACAGAAACAGGCCCTTCAGCCCATCTAGTCTGCACCAAACCATTCCCATCGACCCACACCAGGTCCAGAGCCCGCCATAACCCTACCATTCATGTGCCTATCTAAACTTCTTTTAAGCATTGAAATGGAGTTCACATGGACGATTTGCGCTGGCAGCTCATTCCACACTCTCATGCCCCTCCGAGTGAAGAAGTTTCCCCTCATGTTCCCCTGAAATTTCTCAACTTTCACCCTTAACCCATGACCTCTGATGTAGTCCCACCCAACCTCAGTGGAGAAAGCCTGCTTGCATTTATCCTATCTATACCTCTCAAAATATTGTATACCTCTATCAAATCTCCTCTCAATCTTCTGCATTCTAAAAACACAGTCCTGACTTTTCATCCCCACTTTATAACTCAGTCCTGGCAACATTTTCTCTGCGCACTTTCAACCTCGTTTACATCTTTCCTGTCGGTAGGTGACCAAAACTGCACACAATACTCCAAATTAGGCCTCACCAACGGCTGAAACAACTTCAAGATAGCAACACACACAAAACGCTGGAGGAACTCAGCGGGTCAGGCAGCATCTGTGGAAAAGAGAAAACAGTCGACGTTTCAGGCCGAGACCCTTCAGCAGGACTGGGGGAAAGAAAAGGGGGAGGAGTAGATTTAAAAGGTGGGGGGAGGGAAGAGAGAGAAACACAAGGTGAGAGGTGAAACTGGGAGGGGGAGGGGTGAAGTAAAGAGCTGGGGATTGGTGAAAGAGAAACGGGCTGGAGAAGGGGACAGACGGCCATGGAAGAAAGAAAATGGGGAGCACCAGAGGGAGGCGATGGGCAGGTGAAGAGGTAGGTGAGAGAGGGAAAAGGGGATGGGGAATGATAAAGGAGAGAGGTGGAGTCATTACCAGAAGTTTGAGGAATCGATGTTCATGCCATCAGATTGGAGGCTACCCAGACGGAATATAAGGTGTTGTTCCTCCAACCTGAGTGTGGCTTCATCTTGACAGTAGAGGAGGCCATGGGTAGACATATCAGAATGGGAATGGAACGTGGAATTAAAACGGGTGGCCACTGGGAGATCCTGCTTTAACATAGCAACCCATCTTCTGCACTCAATACTTTGAACTATGAAGGCCAATATGCCAAAAGATTTGCATTTGAATGTCACAGATGTACAAATGATGCCACTCATCTACTGCACTGTAGAATTTGGCAATTTCGTGCTGGCCTCTGAAAGTCCTGCTTGTGCCATTTCTCTGCCTGTTTCCATCCCAGTCTCCTGCCAACCTGAATTGGAAACATATCAGCGCTCCTTCCAAATCCCAGAACTCCTGACCCAGCAGTCGTTTAGTCAGAGAGCACAGAAACAGACGCTTTGGCTCACAAACGAGAAAATCTGCAGACGCAGGAAATCCAAGCAACACACACACACAACGCTGGAGGAACTCAGCAGCCCAGGCTGCATCTACGGAAAAGAGTAAACAGCCAACATTTTGGGCTGAGACCCGACATCAAGGACTGGAGAGAAAAAATATGTCAGAGTAAGAAGGTGGTGGGGGGGAGGGAGGAGGGGTAATAGCACATGGCGGTAGGTGATTGGTGAACCAGGAGAAGGGGAGGGGTGAAAAAAAGCTGGGAAGTCAAGTCTTGTCATTTTGACCATAAACTGCTGGTATAGTGCACAGTAAAAATGAAACAACGTTCCCCCAGGACCCTGGTGCTACATGAAACAACACAAAAACTACACTAGACTATGTGAGACAGCTCAAGGCTACACTGGACCATGTAAAACAACATAAAAACTGCACTAGACTACAGACCTATATGGGACTACATAAAGTGCACAAAATAATAAATAATGTAGATGTCAGTCTAGACCAGGGGTCGGCAACGTTTACCACTGAAAGAGCCAATATGGACCCATTTCCCACAGAAAAGAAAACACTGGGAGCCACAAAACCCGTTTGACATTTAAAATGAAATAACACTGCATACAACGTTTTGTTTTGCCTTTATGCTATGTATAAACAAACTGTAATGTGTTGCATTTATGAAATTGATGAATACCTGCAGAGAAAACGAAATTACATTTCTGCATGCAACAAAAACATTTTGAACTCCGAAAAAAAGATGTTGGGTTGAAGGTTACTCCATAGTTAGCCTACCTTGGATCGAAGAATTAAAAGAAAGCGCGCACTGGCGGGTGTCAGGCATTGGCAGTGGTGATGTATATTAATAGCGATAAAAAACACTTTGTAGCGGTGTAGCGCTACATGCAGCGCTAAAATAAAGACACTGCAGTCAAAGGTAACTTTATTCGAACTAAACAGCCTTGCTTTAAAGCCTCCCTCAACCCGTCCCCGTGGGCGCGGATGCTCCAAAAGACACGTACTCACAAACCCCCGTAGGCTATCTCCCTTAGCCGGAACGGTGGCTAATTGTGAGCCGGTTCGGATGTGCCAGGAAATGGGGCCGCCACAACGTTTTTAGATTGTACAAGATCACCATAATCTTCAAATTTCGAATTATATTTCAAAAACTAACAAACCACGGGGAGCCGCAGCACAGAGATGAAACAGTCGCATGCGGCTCTGGAGCCGCAGGTTGCTGACCCCTGGTCTAGACTCTGGGTATTGAGGAGTCTGATGGCTTGAGGGAAGAAACTGTTATGCAGTCTGGTTGAGAGAGCCCGAATGCTTCGGTACCTTTTGCCAGATGGTAGGAGGGAGAAGAGTTTGCATGAGGGGTGTGTGGGGTCCTTCACAATACTGCTAGCTTTGCGGGTGCAGTGTGTGGTGTAAATGTCTGTAATGGCGGGAAGGGAGACCATGATGATCTTCTCAGCTGACCTCGCTATCCGCTGCAGGGTCTTGCGATCCGAGATGGTACAATTTCCGAACCAGGCAGTGATGCAGCTGCTCAGGATGCTCTCAATACAATCCCTGTAGAATGTGATGAGGATGGGGGGGGAGGTGGGAGATGGAATTTTCTCAGCCTTCGCAGAAGGTAGAGACGCTGCTGGGCTTTCTTTGCTATGGAGCTGGTGTTGAGGGACCAGCTGAAATTCTCCGTCAGGTGAACACCAAGAAATTTGGTGCTTTTTACGATCTCTACCGAGGAGCAGTCGATATTCAGCAGGGTGTGGTCGCTCCGTGCTCTCCTGAAGTCAACAACCATCTCTTTTGTTTTGTTCACATTCAGAGACAGGTCGTTGGCTCTGCACCAGTCCGTTAGCTGCTGCACCTCCTCTCTGTAAGCTGACTCGTCGTTCTTGCTGATGAGACCCACCATGGTCGTGTCATCGGCGAACTTGATGAAGTGATTCAAGCTGTGTGTTGCTGCACAGTTGTGGGTCAACAGTTTGAACAGCAGTGGACTGAGCACACGGCCCTGGGGAGCTCCCATGCTCAGTGTGATTTGTGAAGGCAGTAAAGGGCTGGAGAAGGGGGCATCTTTTGGCTCAAAATTGTTATTCTGACCAGACTCATTGACCCACACCTGGATCGTATCTCTCCATACATCTTCCACCCTTGTATCTATCCAAACCTCTTTAGTGTTGCTATCGAGCCGACATCCACCATTTCCACTGGTAGCTCATTCCCCCTCTCACCATCCACTGAGTGATGAAGCTCCCCCTTAGATTCCCCTTAAATATTTCACCTTTCACCCTTAACCTATGACTTCTAGTTCTCAAAGTCAAGAATGGAAAAAGCCTGCTTGAATTTACCCTACCTATACCCCTCATAATTTTGTATACCTCCATCAAATCTTCATTCTTCTACGCTCCAGGGAATAAAGCCCTAACCTATTCAAGCTTTCTCTATAATTCAGGCCCTCATGTCCCATCAACATCTTTGTAAGTTTTCTCTGCACTCTTTCAATCTTATTGATAACTTTCCCGTAGGTAAATATCCGGAACGGCAAACAATATCCCAGATTAGGCCCCACCGATGTCCTATACAACGTCAACATACCATCCCGTCTCCTTACTCAGTACTTTGATCTACGAAGACCAATGTGTCAGAAGCTCTCTTTATGACCCTATCTACCTGTGACACCATTTCCAAGGAATTCAGGAACTTTATTTCCGGATTTCTCTGTTCTACCACACTCCTCGGTGCTCTACCGTTCAACTACCAGGTGTCCCCCGCTTTACCGCCTTACACCACTTCGCTTTTACAAAAGACCTACATTAGTAACCTTCGCATTACAAAGAGGATTTTTGCTTTTACGAAAATTTTCCCCATATAATTAATGGTTCTTCGCTTTACGTCATTTCAGCTTAAGAAAGGTTTCATAGGAACGCTCTACCTTTATAAAGGGGTGGGGGGGGGGACACCTGAATCTGTAAATTCTGCTCTGGTTTGTTCTCCCAAAATGCATCACTTTACACTTGTCTGCATTAAATTCCATCTGCCATTTTTCAGCCCGTTTTCCCAGCTGGTCCCGATCCCGTTGCAAGTTTTGTTAGCCTTCCTCGCTGTCTAACCTTGATGCCATCTGCTAATTTGCAGATCCAGCTTACCACGCTTTCTTTCAGGTTGTCGATAGAGATGGCAGACAACAAAGGACCCAGCACCAGTCCCTGCGGCACTCCACCAGTCACAGGCCTCCAGTCAGAGAGGGAACCAGTCACAACCACTCTCTGGCTTCTCCCACAAGGCCGATGTCTCATCCCATTTACTACTTCATCCCGAACGCCTGAACCTTCTTAACCAGCCTCCCGTGTAGGACCTTGTCAAGTTCTTTGCTGAGGTCCATGTAAACAACATCCACTGCCTTTCCTTCATCAACTTTCCTTGTAACTTCCTCAAAAAACTCTATAAGAACCAGAGGGAATTTGATTAAGGTGAGAGGGGAGAGGTTTAAAAGGGCCCTGAGGGCCATTTTCTTCTGTGGAATGAGCCGAGACAGGCACTGAATGAGTGTCCCTTCTCTGTTATTCAGCAAACCTTTTGGGATACCTGCTCTGCAGAAATTATTATTGTTGGCCCTGATACACCTCCTCCCTCAGCCTTGGTAAATATTACACCCTTGGTGCAGAGAATGGATTACACATGGTGGTATGATACTACTTTACAACGTCCATGATCCACAGTCTCTCTCTAATGCCTGTAACACCATTGGTACTTAGGGCAGCAATGAAGCTCTATTGCTGTTTCCATAAGAGTTTCGTTTGAGCAGTCAGGGTTGTTAGCCCTGAGCTGACCCCCGCCGAACCTGGAGGACCGGTGGACCACTCTTAGTCTGACCTCTACCCTTTGACCTGTTTGGCATGGGTGACCCTACCAAGAGCCAAAGCCTAAAGCCTGAACTCCAGCCAACGTAGATGTCGGAGTCACTGAGGCACACAAGCATCCAAAACCTATGACAAGGCTGTGGTCCTCTTGGAGGGAACCTCGACTGCTGGCGCTGTAAAGCATTTCACTAGTCTCTATACTATCATGTCATCCAGTGTAAAGACAAATTTCCATCTCTTTGTTTATCCTGGGAATGATGGTATTGTGTGAGCATATTCTCCAGAAAGACTGCCGGTTTAAAATGGCGCTACCGTAGGCATGCAATAGCTTTCTGGTGGTTCAAAAGCATGGAAATTCAATTAAAAACATTACTAATAATGCTTTAAGTAAATTGTGCTAAACTATCACCGCAAACAATGAAGAGGCAAGCCAAGGCAAAGTGGATTCGAGAGAGGCACCGTGCTGCTGCGCGGCAAACATCAACGCACTTGGAGTTGGAGGCCGTTCTGTTAGGAGTGAACGAGTCGGAGAAGAGAAGCTGAGGCAGAAGGGTTACAATGCCTGCCCAAAGAACCCGGGTGCGAGGCTGGAACGCTTGAAGCACTGAGCCGATTTGGAAAGGTTGGAAAAGGCTTCTTCGGCAGCAAAATCTAGGCCCGAAGTGAATCACTGCGACAGAGCCCAGGTCCTGATGCAAGGCCCAATCTGCTGTTTGGACAATTTAAACACAGGCCCAGATAGTCTAGAAATACAGGGTGTTGAAAGTCGGGTGAAGTTAGATCACTGTAAGCACCGATCCAATGTAGAGAGGCTTCTTCAGCTGTGAAATCTATGCCCGAAGTGAATTGCTGGGCCAGGTGTTCTAGGCCCGGAGCTATTTGGCATGGCAGAGGCCAGGTCCTACTGCGAGGTATGATCCGCTGTTCGGACAATTTAAACACTGGCACCGACAGACTGGGGTCTCCACCGTCTGCGACGCTAAGTGTGTGTGACTGCCCCTGACTGCCGTGCTTCGTGTCTGCAGACTTTGTGGTGATTTGCCCTGCTAATATAATGAACTGACACCGAGGCTTTGGGCCTACTCTGGGCTGTTCTGAGGATTTGGATCTAAGGACTCAATTTGGTTTGGAATGCTGTTCTTGTTGTTTGCGTGATTTGTTTTTTTTTCTCTCCCTTTCACTGTGCACAATGGGGGTTGGTCTTGATTTTTTTTTTGAATTAGACTCTTTCAGTTTTCTTGTTTTGTGGCTGCCTGTAAGCAGACGAATCTAAAGGTCATATAATTTATACATTCTTTGATAATAAATGTACATAGAAACTTTGGTTTAAGAAGAGGGCTCACTGTTTTCTCAGGGGAATTGGAGATGAACAATAAAATCTGGCTGTGCCAGCGAAGTCCGGTTTAGCATGAATCTTAAAGACAGGCCACCCTCAGCGAGTCCGGTCTTGTGCGTGGACAAGCTCCGGGATTGCACAAGGCTTGAATCTATCGCCTACTAAGAGAAGAGAATGAAGTTTAGCTGAATCGACACTCTATCATCCAGCTGAGAGAGACCACGTGCGGTCCGTGCCAGCGAATGAAACTGCTGATCTCATTACCCATATTGTTGGCACCATTCCACCTCCTGCAGGAGCCTTGGGGAGTAATTAATTAGCAGTATGCAATCACTTCTCAGGTCTCTGTGGAATTACCGGAGAGAGTTTATATTTCTAACAACCTTGCAACAGCTGGAGAAGATTCTCAACCACTGCTGAATCAATTCGTCTCACTGCTTCATTTGATTTATTCTCCCACATATACATTTCTGGAGAAGGCTAGCATTTGGCTTTACCCTGGTGCTTTCTTTGTGCAAATTGTACGTAACAAAGAGTGAGTAACATTGGTGGTCATTCTTCCTCCAGCTCTTCCTGAAGCCACGGCTGATTGACTTCATGCTGGATTCCAGACCCGGACTGGAATTCTCACTGCAGGAAGGATGTGGATACCATAGAAACAGTGCAGAGGAGATTTACCAGGATGTTGCCTGGACTGGGGAGCGTGGCCTTATGAGAATAGGCTGAGTGAATGTGCCCTTCTCTCCTTGGAGTGACGGAGGATGAGAGGTGACCTGATAAGATGATGAGAGGCATTGATCGTGTGGATAGCCTGAGGCTTTCCTACCCAGGGCTGAAATGGCTAACCCGAGGGGGCATAGTTTTAAGGTGCTTGGAAGTAGGCACAGAAGGGATGTCAGGAGTAAGTTTTTCACACAGAGAGTGGTGGGTGCGTGGAAAGCCGTGCCAGTGACGGTAGTGGAGGTGGACACAACAGGGTCTTTTAAGAGACTCTTAGATAGGTACATAGATCTTAGAAAAATAGAAGGCTATGCAGTAGGCGGTTTCTAGAGTAGGTACATGGCTGGCACGACATTGTGGGCCGAAGGGCCTGTAATGTGCTGTAGATTTCTGTGTACCATCTTCTATGTTCTTGGACTCCGAGATTTGCAGAAAAACTCAGAGCCTGAAGAAAAACACTTTAAGAAAAGCTTCTTCTGCTCTTCTGAACTCAGGATTACAACCTTGTCATTCCTCTCTTGCACTCTTGCCATGGAATCAAAGTGGACCCACATTTGTTTTCGCTGAAACCCTATTATGATACTTCGGCCATGAAAATATTAATCGAGAATCTGAAAGGCATATTTTTGCTAGGCAGACTTAGAAAAATACAGCATAGCACAGGCCCTTCAGCACATGATTTTGTGCTGACCTTTAACCTACCATAGGTCGCCACAATGGTGTAGCGGTCAGGGTGACATTATTACAGGTTGGGGCGGCAGAGTTTGGAGTTCAATTCTGGGACCGTCTGTAAGGAGTTTGTACGTTCTCCCTGTGACCGTGTGGATTTCCTCCGGGTGCTCCGGTTTCCTCCCACAGTCCAAAGACCGGTTGATCATTGGTCATTGTAAAGTGTTCCCTGATTAGGCTAACGTTAAATCGGTGGGTTACAGGTGACATGGCTCACTGGGGCTGGAAAGGCCTGTTCAGCTCTGTATCTCTAATTAATACTGTTAATAAATAAAACTACTCAAGGTCAGTCTAATAATTCCCTCCCGCATAACCTTCCATTTTGCTTGTGTCTCTGTGTGTATCTCAGAGTCTCTGAAACGTCCCTAATGTATTGGCCTCTACCACCTCCCCTGGTGGCATGTTCCACACACCCACTACCCTCCGTGTCATCTCAGGGCTTGGCTTCGCCAACAAAGATTTAGGAAGGGGGCTTCAGGCTCGCTGGTGGCCGACGAGGCCCAAACGGGACAGGCAGACCTGGCCGCAGTGGCTGAAAGGGATTGGGGAGGACGGTCATAGATGTGGGCGCGTCCTTCGGCCTGCGCAACGGTTTTATAGGTGGAGTGCAGTGTGCGCGGTACTGGCCCCACCCTTTACATCCGGGGTTCATCTGCCATAGCCCAGCAAGCTGGGACGGAGACAGCGAGGTCCTCGGGTCGTAGGAGTTACGTCGGAGTGTCCTCCTCCTCCTAGGTGGATGACCTGACAAGGCTGACGTGCCCCACCTGCCCGGGTTTGGAGTCAGGGTTGGCCTTCTCTTAGGCTGGCTGCCAACCAAGGCTAACGAGCCCAGCCTGCCCATCCAGTTATACCGCCGGACACTCGGTCGCGCCGTGACGTAGCAAGCTCGGTGGAAATGGGGGGCACCGACGAGAAGGTGTTGCTACGGACGCAGTAGCGTAGGAGAGGCCACTTGCAGTGGCCTCCTGCCTAACAGGACAGCCAGTGACCACACGGCGATCACTACACCAGGAAAGGAGAGGCGATGTATTGCTCATGCACTTTCCCCGGGTGAGGGGGGCATCAGGCCCAGACCTCATCCGCCCCCTCTGTGTAGAAAACCTACTTCTGACATCCCCCCCCCTCCATGCTTTCTTCCTATTGCCTCACCCCCTCTTGAATTGGCCATTTTCAGCCTGGGATAAAGGCACTGACTGTCCACTTGGTCTAGGCCTCATAGGCCTCACCAGCGTGCTGATTCAACAGAGCTGGACTGACGAGACACACACAAAACACTGGAGGAGCTCAGCAGGCCAGGCAGCATCCGTGGAAAAGAGTGAACAGTCGACTTTCGGGCCGCAACCCCTCCTCAGGACTGAAAAGGAAGGGGGAAGATGACAGAATAAAAAGTTGGGGTAAGTAAGGGGAGGGTGATTGGTGAAGTCAGGTGGGTGGGAAAGGTAAAGAGCTGGAGAGAAAGGAATCTGATTGGAAAGGGGAGTGGACCACAAAGAAAGGGAAGGAGGAGGTGGCCCAGGGGGAAGTGATAGGGTAAGAGGGCAAAGTGGGGAATAGAAGAAGAGGGGAGAGGGAGGGAATTTTATTTTTACCAGAAGGAGAAATGGATATTTCATTCCATCAGATTGGTATAAGACAAGGCCATGAGCTGACATGTCGAAATGGGATGAATTTACCATATACAGTATTTACAATATTACTCAAATATTGCCGAACTATCAAATACACAACAGTTATATGAAATATAATCAGGCAATTCATTGGTAAACTGCTCAGAATGTAACAATGATATGGTTTAATACACAAAATGCTGGAGGAACTCAGCAGGCCAGGCAGCGTCTATGTAAAAAAGTACAGTCGACATTTCGGGCCGAGACATCGACATTACTTTTTTCCATCGGTGCTGCCTGGTTTGCTGAACTCCTCCAGAATTCCGTGTTTTGCTCGGATTTCCAGCATCTGCAGATTTTCGCTTGTTTGTGATTTGAATTATACGGTGCAGTGAAAGAAAAGCTGTATTTGGCCGGCTACCTAGGCAGATGATTCGTGGTAGTCGAAAGAGAGAAAAGCAATAAGAGAACGCAGAATAGAGAAGCCGAAGTGCAAGGCAGACAAATACGGTGCAAGGGTCATAGTGAGATAGATTGTAAGTTGAAAAGTTCAGCTTTATTGTACAAGAGGTCCATTCAAGAATCTTATCACGGTGAGATAGGAGCTGTCCTTGAGCCTCGTGGTACGAGCTTTCAGGGTTTTGTATCTTCTGCCCGATGGGAGAGGGGAGGAGAGGTGAAAATGAAGTGTGAGGAGTCTTTCATGATATTGACTGTTTATGCTGATAGTATGATTATGTTTATACTCCTGTAATGGGGTATTATAGATCTGCAGATTCTGAGTCAGGCTCAATATCACCAGCATTTGTTGTTATGTAATATGGATATATATAGAAGTTAGATTAAATAAGTAGTGTTAAAAAAAAGTAGCGAGGTAGTGTCCATGGGTTCAATGTCCATTCAGGAATCTGATGACAGAGGGGAAGAAGCTGTTCCTGAATCGCTGAGGACCCCATCACCCAGGACATGTCCTCTTCTCATTCAGGAAGGAGGTACAGGAGCCTGAAGACACACACTCAACGATTCAGGAACAGCTTCTTCCCCTCTGCCATCAGGGAGGAGGTACAGGAGCCTGAAGACACACACTCAATGATTCAGGAACAGCTTCTTCCTCTCTGCCATCAGGGAGGAGGTACAGGAGCCTGAAGGCACACACTCAGCGATTCAGGAACAGCTTCTTCCCCTCTGCCATCAGGGAGGAGATACAGGAGCCTGAAGACACACACTCAACGATTCAGGAACAGCTCCTTCCTCTCTGCCATCAGGGAGGAGGTACAGGAGCCTGAAGGCACGCACTCAACGATTCAGGAACAGCTTCTTTCCCCTCAGTCATCTGCTTTCTGAATCTGAATGATGGATGCTGCCTTTTTGAGGAGTCGCTCCTTGAAAACGTCCGGGGTGATGGGGAGGCTAGTGCCCTTGATGGAGCTGACTGAGTTTACGTGTTTCTGCAGCTGATCTTGATCCCGTGCAGTAGCCGCACCCCTCCATACCAGACGGTGATGCAGCCAGTCAGAATGCTCTCCATGGCACATCTGGAGAAATTCGTGAGTGTCTTTGGCGACAGACCAAATCTCCTCGAACTCCTAATGAAGTATGGCTCCGTCGAGTCTACCTTGTAGCCGCATCGATACGCTGGGCCCAGGATAGATCCTCAGAGATCTTGACACCCAGGAACTCGAAATTGCTCGCTCTCTCTCCACATCTGATCCCTCGATGAGGTGTTTGAGTGCAAGTTGTTGTTGAGTCCAAACACAAGGCTAGGACAATGGAAGCGGTGGGCGATGGCTTGATGGCAACATTTAAGAGAAGTTTGGATAAGTACATGGATGGCTACGTGCTGGTTGATAGGACTAGGCAGAAAGTTCACCACAGATCAGATGGGCTGAAGGGCCTTCTCCTATGCTGTAGTGCTCTATGACTCTTCATGATAATATTAGGAAAACACATGAATTACTGTAGCTGGTCAATTAATGGGTGAGGATGCGGTTACAGTAACTCAGTTGGCGTTTCAGATGGTGTCGCACGGCATGGGCCCATATGGGTGGAGAGATGAGTGACACGCTTCTGGCTGTTGGAATAAGGAGAGGATGGCAGTCCCCATGGATCAGTCACCTAGCAAATCCCGTTCTTCAGGCTCATGCACAATTAACAGACATTTGGGTGTGTTGGCAGAGAAGAAGGAGAAAGAGGATTGGCAACAAGAATCTCCAGATGTGCAACCAGATGTACTGATCATGGTGCTTTTTCTAAATTACATAGAACAGTACAGGCCCTTCAGCCCATAATGTTGTGCTAGCCTTTTAACCTACTCTAAAATCAATCTAACATTCCTCCCACGTAGCTCTAAATTATTTAAAAATATATCTATTTATTAAGATTCAGCCCTTCTGGCCCTTTGAGTTACACTGCCCAGAAATCCCCCAATTTAATGCTTGACTAATCATGGGCCAATTTACAATGACCAATTAACCCACCAACTGGTATGTCTTTGGACTGTGGGAGGAAACCGGAGCACCCAGAGGAAACCCATGTGGTCACGGGGAGAACGTACGAACTCCTTACAGGCAGCGGTGGGATTTGAACCTGGGTCACCAGTACTGTAAAGCGTTGTGCCGGCCACTACAGGACCGTGACCTTACCGTTGCCATTTTTTAGTTTTTTAAAAGTCCCTCGTGCGTTTGTCTCTATCATCTCCCCGGGCAGGGCAGCCACATATCCAACCACTCTGTGTATAAAGGAAGTTACCGCTGACACTTCCCTCCTATCTGAGGCCTTCTCCATTGGTCAGGGTCAGTCATGAATGTCCAGACTTGGGCGGTACAATATGGAGAGCAAGCCGTTACTCATGTAGCAAGCTCCCCCTCTCCACGCATCTGATGAACCCAAAGGAATGGCGGAGAATAATACAGCGTCAGTGGCAACAGCAGTGTCGCAGAAGTTGCTGGTCAGCGTTGAACTCAACGTAGGACCGCCTTAGGGACTCCCGCTCCGGATTTTTCCCTTGGGGTTTACTCCCGAAGCCTTCCCCACGAGGGGGTATCACTGCAAGACAGTGGAGGTTTGAGATCAGAGTTTTCCTTCTCCTAGATGAGCTGTCAACCACAGCTGATGAGCCCCATCTGCCCGAAGCAACGGGTTTTAAGGCGCAAGTAACCCGCCTTTGCCCCTTCTCCTGTCAGTAGAAACGGCTCTGCCAGACACAGTAGCCCACATGAAGGCCAGGAGCTCGACTTGGTTGTCAAAGACTATTCGAGGCGCACGCCTAACAGTTAGAGGGGGCTTATCCCCCCTACCTTCCCGCAGCTATAACAACCTTAAGGAATTACCCCCCCCCCCATTACTTACTTCCAATCACCTTAAAATTATGCCCCCTCATATTAGCCTTTTCAGCCCTGGGAAACAGCCCCTGGCTTCCACTTGATATGCACCTCTTATCTGCTACGCACTTGTATAAAGTCATTTCTCATCTTCCTTTGCTCCCGCGAGAAAAGCTCTTGCTCGCTCACGCCATCCTCATAAGATGTGGTCTGTAATCCAGGCAGCATCCTGGTGAATCTCCTCTGCACCCTCTCTAATCCAGGCAGCATCCTGGTGAATCTCCTCTGCACCCTCTCTAATCCAGGCAGCATCCTGGTGAATCTCCTCTGCACCCTCTCTAATCCAGGCAGCATCCTGGTGAATCTCCTCTGCACCCTCTCTAATCCAGGCAGCATCCTGGTGAATCTCCTCTGCACCCTCTCTAATCCAGGCAGCATCCTGGTGAATCTCCTCTGCACCCTCTCTAATCCAGGCAGCATCCTGGTGAATCTCCTCTGCACCCTCTCTAATCCAGGCAGCATCCTGGTGAATCTCCTCTGCACCCTCTCTAATCCAGGCAGCATTCTGGTGAATCTCCTCTGCACCCTCTCTAATCCAGGCAGCATCCTGGTGAATCTCCTCTGCACCCTCTCTAATCCAGGCAGCATCCTGGTGAATCTCCTCTGCACCCTCTCTAATCCAGGCAGCATCCTGGTGAATCTCCTCTGCACCCTCTCTAATCCAGGCAGCATCCTGGTGAATCTCCTCTGCACCCTCTCTAATCCAGGCAGCATCCTGGTGAATCTCCTCTGCACCCTCTCTAATCCAGGCAGCATCCTGGTGAATCTCCTCTGCACCCTCTCTAATCCAGGCAGCATCCTGGTGAATCTCCTCTGCACCCTCTCTAATCCAGGCAGCATTCTGGTGAATCTCCTCTGCACCCTCTCTAATCCAGGCAGCATCCTGGTGAATCTCCTCTGCACCCTCTCTAATCCAGGCAGCATCCTGGTGAATCTCCTCTGCACCCTCTCTAATCCAGGCAGCATCCTGGTGAATCTCCTCTGCACCCTCTCTAATCCAGGCAGCATCCTGGTAAATCTCCTCTGCACCCTCTCTAATCCAGGCAGCATCCTGGTGAATCTCCTCTGCACCCTCTCTAATCCAGGCAGCATCCTGGTGAATCTCCTCTGCACCCTCTCTAATCCAGGCAGCATCCTGGTGAATCTCCTCTGCACCCTCTCTAATCCAGGCAGCATCCTGGTGAATCTCCTCTGCACCCTCTCTAATCCAGGCAGCATCCTGGTGAATCTCCTCTGCACCCTCTCTAATCCAGGCAGCATCCTGGTGAATCTCCTCTGCACCCTCTCTAATCCAGGTAGCATCCTGGTAAATCTCCTCTGCACCCTCTCTAATCCAGGTAGCATCCTGGTAAATCTCCTCTGCACCCTCTCTAATCCAGGCAGCATCCTGGTGAATCTCCTCTGCAGTCTCTCTAATCCAGGCAGCATCCTGGTGAATCTCCTCTGCACCCTCTCTAATCCAGGCAGCATCCTGGTGAATCTCCTCTGCACCCTCTCTAATCCAGGTAGCATCCTGGTAAATCTCCTCTGCACCCTCTCTAATCCAGGCAGCATCCTGGTGAATCTCCTCTGCAGTCTCTCTAATCCAGGCAGCATCCTGGTGAATCTCCTCTGCACCCTCTCTATAACTCCAATATTCTTCCTATAATGACGTGACCCTGTTGTTCCTTCATCCCGGTCTGTGTCTTGTTCTGACACTATCAGCACAGATCACAGATGGCTGTCCTCGCGGTCATATATGGAGCTCGAATTCCTTAGGTTTTGTTTTTGCACACCTTTCGATCAGTATGAGGATTCAGCAAAATCTGATACTTTCAATTATTAAGAAAACTTCAGTTTTATTGCTGACTACTAGTTGGGAATATGGCAGAGAAGTTGCAGGTGCAGTTTCATCTAAACAAGTGTGGGGTGTTGCACTTTGCGAAGTCAAATGTAATAGTTCAAAGTACATTTGTTATCAAAGTAGGTGTACAATTTACAACCTTGAGCTTCGTCTCCTCACAAAACAAGAAACCCAAAGGAACAACACCTGATGAGCAGAGAGAAAAAGGACAAGTTGTGCAAACAATAAAAGTAAGCAAATAGCATTTAGAACGAAAATGAGACCGTCCCAATCGTTCACCATTGCCATCACCCTCCACCTGGCCCTAACCCACCTGGACAAAAAAGACACATACGTTCGGATGCTGTTCATAGACTTCAGTTCAGCATTCAACACAATCATCCCTCAGAAACTGATTGGAAAGCTGAGCCTACTGGGCCTGAACACCTCCCTCTGCAACTGGATCCTAGACTTCCTGACTGGGAGACCTCAGTCAGTCCAGATAAGAGGCAGCATCTCCAACACCAAAACACAGGGGGCCCCCAGGGCTGTGTGCTCAGTCCACCGCTGTTCACTCTGCTGACCCACGACTGTGCTGCAACACACAGCTCGAACCATATCATCAAGTTCCCCAATGACACGACCATGGTGGGTCTCATCAGCAAGAACGACGAGTCAGCTTACAGAGAAGAGGTGCAGTGGCTAACAGACTGGTGCAGAGCCAACAACCTGTCTCTTAATGTGAACAAAACAAAAGAGATGGTTGTTGACTTCAGGAGGGCACGGAGCGACCACTCTTCGCTGAACAACGACGGCTCCTCGGTAGAGATCGTAAAAAGCACCAAATTTCTTGGTGTTCACCTAGCAGAGAATCTCACCTGGTCCCTCAACACCAGCTCCACAGCAAAGAAAGCCCAGCAGCATCTCTACTTTCTGTGAAGGCTGAGGAAAGTCCATCTCCCTCCCCCCCCCACCCCCCATCCTCATCACATTCTACAGGGGTTGTATTGAGAACATCCTGAGCAACTGCATCACTGCCTGGTTCAGGAATTGTACCATCTTGGATCGCAAGTCTCTGCAGCAGATAGTGAGGTCAGCTGAGAAGATCATCGGGGTCTCTCTTCCAGCCATCACAGACTTTTACACTACACGCTGCATCCACAAAGCAAACAGCATTATGAAGGACCCCATGCAACCCTCATACAAACTCTTCTCCCTCCTGCCGTCTGGGAAAAGGCACCGAAACATTCGGGCTCTCACGACCAGACTATGTAAGAGTTTCTTCCCCCAAGCTATCAGACTCCTCAATACCCAGAGTCTAGAATGACACCAACTTACTGCCCTCTACTGTGCCTATTGTCTTGTTCATTATTTATTGTAATGCCTGCACTGTTTTGTGCACTTTATGTAGTCCTGGGTAAGTCTGTAGTCTGGTGTAGTTTTCTTTCTGTGTTGTTTTTACGTAGTTCAGTGTGGTTTTTGTACTGTTTCATGTAGCACCATGGTCCTGAAAAACGTTGTCTCATTTTTACTGTGTCCTGTACCAGCAGTTATGGTTGAAATGACAATAAAAAGTGACTTGACTTGACTTCAGACATGAAGCCTGGAGCAAGCCCACAGCTTCAGTTCAGCACACAGAGGAGTAAACGTCATGGAGCCTGCAGACATGGAGTCTGGAGCAGCTGGAGCAGGTGGAAAGAGTACGGTAAATGGCGAGATCCTGGGGGGCCACTGGTGTACAGGGTGATTTGGGGTGCAAGCCCAGAACCCCCCGGAAGTGGCAGCACAAGTGGATTGGGTGACAAGGAAGGTATATGTCTTGTTTGCCTTCATCAGTTGGGCCACTGGGTATAAGTGTTATATTGCAGCTGTTGTAAATTTTGGTTAGATCACATTTGGTGCATTGTGGGCAGTTCTGCTTGAGAGTGCTCAGTAAAGATTCACCACAATAGCGCCTAGATTGGGGTGTGTCAGCTAAGTTGGACAAACTTAAACACGAGGAAATCTGCAGATGCTGGAATTTCAAGCAACACACACAAAATGCTGGTGGAACGCAGCAGGCCAGGCAGCATCTATAGAAAGAAGCACTGTCGATGTTTCGGGCCAAGACCCTTCATCAGGACTAACTGAAAGGAACGATAGCAAGAGATTTGAAAGTGGGAGGGGAAGGGGTAATCCGAAATGATAGGAGAAGATCGGAGGGGGTGGGGTGAAGCTAAAAACTTAGATTATTTCGCCCAGAGCACTGGGGGCTGAGTGGTGAACTTGATAAAAGATTATAAAACGATGAGAGCTATATATAGAGTAGTTGGATACATCTCTGCCAAGGTCTCCCTCGCTTCCACTAGCCTGCAGGTCAACCCTGGGCAAGGTGTAGCACCACTGGAGCAGGTGGTGGATGGTCGTACGAGCAGCCGGTGCATATCACAAGTCCTGGTTGTGCGCCCTCTGACGCCAGGCAGGCAACCTCCGAAGAGCATTGATAATGGCAGGGGTCACGATCTTTGTAAAGGCAGTGGCAAGCCACTACTGTAGAAAAAATTGCCAAGAACAGTCATGGTCGTGGAAAGATCACGATCACCCAGGTCACACTTAACGAACGAAAGATAGAGTAGACAGAGTCTGTTTCTGCTTGGGCGGGAAACGTCAGGTACCAGACGGCACAAGTTTATGGCGAGAGGAGGAAAGTATGAAGGAGACATAGAAGTGTAAACGGGCGCCTGGAAAATGCTGCCCGGAGAGAAGGTGGAAGCAGTTATAATAGCAATGTATAAAGCTTGCGACTAGAGCCACACTGGCCATGTAGACAGGGTTTACTCAAAATGGTGCTGTGATCAGCATGGACACAGCAGGCCGAAGGACCTGTTACTGTAGTGAACTGCTCCACGTCCATGTTATTTGTTCTAAGATCGTGACCCAAGTGCGGAGGAAAGACCGACTCCGATGTAGAGACGGCGACCAGGGTTTATTAATAATAATTTCAAAAGAACACCAAGGTCTTGGCTGAGCAACACCGCGAGAGGTAACGTTCCCCAAACTAGGACCCCGCCATTAGTGCTAATCAGGTGTCCGCTTAAGCAATATAAGTAACACGGAATCCCTGAGCCTCTCGAAATAAACTTAACCAGCTTAAACAGAAAGCACTAGGAGACCGCATAACAGAGAGCGAGTCGCCCGAGATAAAAACTAAAGGAGGAACTCTAAACGAGTAATGACTGCTGTTAAACAATAATTAACCTATTCAGGTGCTCTGAAAACCTTGACCCCCACAGCGCCCCGCACAGGCCAGAAGAGATAATTACAACTCACCATGTGCTGGATCACCACCACCAGAAGAATTGCTTTTGTTTCCGCTGGTTAATGTATTCAGGGGTTCAAGTTCTGATGAGGGTGGAACAGTAGCGCAGTGGTTAGCGCAAAGCTTAACATTATCTGTGATCTGGTCTCAGTTCCCGCCAGAGCTTGTAAGGAGTTTGTGCGTTCTCTCCACGACCACATAGGTTTCCTCCAGGTGCTCTGGTTTCCTCCCACAGTCCAAAGATGTACCGGTCGGTAGGTTAATTGGTCATTGTAAGTTGACCCATGATTAGGCTAGGGTTAACTTGGGAGATTACTGGCCAGTGTGGCAAAACGGGTTGGAAGGGCCTATTTTGCACTGTATCTCGATAAATAAATAAATGGATGGACAAACAAACATATAAATAAATACATACATAACGCCCTGAGCATTTCAATAATTTCTAATGGTTAGGTGATCACCTACCTTTCACAGCTTTAGCCTAGGGACCTTGTTCAGGTTAAATTTAAGGGGTTACAGAGCCATACAGTACAGAAACTGGCCTTTCTGCCCATCGAGTCTATGCTGACCCCTTTTATACTTTCCCATGCATTACCACCGGACCCTACCGTTCATCTGGAGACAGTTTACAGTGGCCAATAAATCTACCGAACCACCTGACTTTCAGGGTGTGGGATGAAACCAGACACCCAGAGATATCCCATGCAGTCACAGGGAGAACTTGCAGACTCCACGCAGGCAGCATTGGAAGTCAGGATTCAACTCCCTTTCGGGGCTGGACTTTTGAACCACCCGTGTGACCTGGCATTTTTTGTTTGCTGTGCGAACTGAAGTCTCGAAGGCGCGGGACGGTCGCGGCGTGATGCGTACGAGCCGAGTTGAGGTGGCAGGGCCCAAGCCCGGGAGCATACCAGAGCGGCAGGGCCTGGGTCTCAGAGCAAGGAATGACCCGAGGTTTGGCCGATTTAGGCGCTGGGCCGGGTTAAAAAGGTCGGGGTGTTAGGGCTGGCGCTGAGGGGTTCAGCCCGCAGCTCCGCGAGGTTTACTCATCCCTGCACTGACCTGAGGCTGTGGTCTGCAACTGATGGGCTCCTGAATCAGCTGGAGTGATGACCGGCTTCGTGTCCGTGGACTCACTTTCGTGAACTTCAGTTCGGAATGCTATTTACTTACTTTTATCGTTTGCACAATTTGTGGGTTTTTTTGTCCCTGCAGATTTGGTCCTTCAGGGTCTTTTTTTAATGGGTTCTATTGGGTTTCTTTGTTTTGTGGAAGAAGACAAATCTCAAGGTGTTATATAGTATAATCAAGGACACGACCCACCCAGCCAACACATTTTTTGTCCCTCTTCCCTCCGGGAGAAGGTTCAGGAGCCTGAAGACTCGTACGGCCAGATTTGGGAACAGCTTCTTTCCAACTGTGATAAGACTGCTGAATGGATCCTGACCCGGATCTGGGCCGTACCTTCCAAATATCCAGACCTGACTTGCACTACCTTACTTTCCCTTTTCTGTTTTCTAATTATGATTTATAATTTAAATTTTTATTATATTTACTATTGATTTGTACTCTAGGGAGCACGAAGCGCAGAATCAAACATCGCTGTGATGATTGTACGCTCTAGTATCAATTGTTTGGCGACAATAAAGTAAAAAGAATAACCAACAGGAGAAAACCTGCAGATGCTGGAAATCCAAAGCTGAAGAAAAGTCTCAGTCCGAAACATTGCCTGTTTATTCTTTTTCATAGATGCTGCCTGACCTGCTGAGCTCTTCAAGTTGTTTGCTTTGTATATAGCAGACATACTTTGATAACAAGTGTCCTGTGAATTTCCGGACTTTGGACTTGGATCACTGGAGCTAGTGAGACAGCAGCTCGACAGACTGTGCCACTGAAGATGTCAACACCGATTGCACAAAGTGTGCAGAAGTGGGCGGTGGGGGATCGTTGGTATGTTGGTGTGCAATTTAAATTTTTATTTAATTCATTCAGTATTTATATGTGGGCTTCAGCGACAGGGTCGGCATTTATCCTAGATCCCTCAGGAAATGCCTCTGAGAAGCTGCCACCGAACCTGCTCCCACAGTATTGAAACAAAACAACTTCACACAGATCGAGTATGGAACAGAGCCAAACTTTGGAGAGAGGGAGGATCAGTCTGCAAATACTCCGGACTAACTGGTGGATGATGATCAGATCCCAACTGTTCAGAAATGCAAAGGAATAACTGTTATGATACACTGCTCGAAACAGAATTTCTCATTTTAGCGTGACAAGGTGGGGAATAATAGTGTACAGTATTTTGCCGATAACTCATAAGATACTTAAAGATAATGATAAAAAGATAGGTTTAAATTGCCAACACACACAAAATGCTGGTGGAACGCGGCAGGCCTGGCAGCATCAATAGGAAGAAGCACTGTCAACGTTTCGGGCCAAGACCCTTCGTTTAGGACTAACTGATAGTAAGAGATTTTAAAGTGGCGGGGGCGGGGGGGAATCCAAAATGATAGGAGAAGACCGGAGGGGTTGGGATGAAGCTAAGAGCTGGAAAGGTGATTGGCGAAAGTGATACAGAGCTGGAGAAGGGAAAGGATCATGGGACAAGAGGATTCGGGAGAAAGAAAGGGGGAGGGGAGCACCAGAGGGAGATGGAGAACAGGCAGAGTGGTGGGCAAAGAGAGAGAAAAAAAAGCAGGGGGGGAAATAAATAAATTAGGGATGGGGTAAGAAGGGGAGGAGGGGCATTAACGGGAGTTAGAGAAATCAATGTTCATGCCATCAGGTTGGAGGCTACCCAGCCGGTATATAAGGTGCTGTTCCTCCAACCTGAGTGTGGCTTCATCTTGACAGTAGAGGAGGCCATGGATAGAGATATCAGAATAGGAATGGGACGTGGAATTAAAATGTGTGACCACTGGGAGATCCTGCTTTCTCTGGCAGACAGAATGTAGGTGTTCAGCGAAACAGTCTCCCAGTCTGCATCGGGTCTTGCCAATATATAAAAGGCCACACCGGGAGCACCGGACGCAGTATACCACACCAGCCGACTCACAGGTGAAGTGTCGCCTCACCTGGAAGGACTGTCTGGGGCCCTGAATGGTGGTGAGGGAGGAAGTGTAAGGGCAGGTGTAGCACTTGTTCCGTTTACAAGGATAAGTGCCAGGAGGGAGATCGGTGGGAAGGGACGACAAATGGACAAGGGAGTCACATAGGGAGCGATCCCTGCGGAAAGGAGAAAGAGTGGGGGAGGGAAAGATGTGTTAGGTAGTGGGATCCCGTTGGAGGTGGGGTGTTGGTGAGGACAAGGGGGACCCTATCCCGAGTGGGGTGGCGGCCTAGTAGGGTCTTGGCCCGAAACGTTGACAGTGCTTCTTCCTATAGATGCTGCCTGTCCTGCTGCGTTCCACCAGCATTTTGTGTGTGTTGCTTGAATTTCCAGCATCTGCAGATTTCCTCGAGTTTACGTTTTTAAATTCACTACTGCAAAGCCTCTCCCAGTGATGCCTACACTGAAGAAATTTAAATCTTCTTTTCGACAAGAGTTCAGTGAAACCCTCTCGCACTGCTCCCCATCTATAATTTCTTCGGCCCTTCAACTTGTCGATTATATTTTGACCCAGAACCCATGGTCCTTTCCCTTCTCCAGCTGTGTTTCCCCTTTGCCAATCACCTTTCCAGCTCTTAGCTTCATCCCACCCCCTCCGGTCTTCTCCTATCATTTCGCATTTCTCCCTCCTACTTTCAAATCTCTTACTATCTTTTCTTTCAGTTAGTCCTGACGAAGGATCTCGGCCCAAAACGTCAACAGTGCTTCTCCCTATAGATGCTGCCTGGTCTGCTGTGTTCCACCAGCAATTTGTGTGTGTTGCTTGAATTTCCAGTATCTGCAGATTTCCCCGTGTCTGTGAAAATATTAAACTCAAGATATATGAGCAAAGAGAACCACAAGCAATTACAACAGCTCCCTGCATTCCAGGCTGAGTGAGTCCTTGAACTGAAAGAAAAACTACTGAGCCAGCTTTTTTTCCCAGGACAGCCTTCCGGAACATCTGGGCTCTGAGCAGTGAGCCGCATCAGGGAGGCTGACTATTCTCCTGTTTGGATTCCGCCCCCACTCCCTACCGTTTCGGCTTGTTATTTGGGAACTTGGATTCGGATTTACTCATCGCGTGTACAGGGAAACACACCATTTGTGTTCACAGCTAACACGTTTGAGGACACGCGGGAAAATGGCCCGCGAGGGTTGCCACGCATACCGGCGCCAACGCGGCAAGCCCACCAAGCTCGGCAGGAACAACGCAGGACATGAGAAGGCAAAGCAAGCCCCGTTCCTCTCTCACAGCCACGTAGTCCTCCAGGATGTGTTGTCTTCATCCTCCAGTGGACTCGGACTCAAAGACCTACCCAACAGACTCAGAGATTCACAGGCTCCGGGCTTCAGCCACTGGGCCTCGACCTTCACTCTTTGATCTTCGACACTCATGTTGAAAACCTGAAGTGACAGAGCACTGCGGCACAAAACAGGCCCTTCAGCCCATCTAGTCCATGCCAAACTATTCCGCCTGGACCCATCGACTTGAATATATGTACTTCAAAGTTCACACGCGTTTATTATTGAAGCATGTATACTTTATATCACTTTGAGATCCGTCTCCTTACAGGCAGCCACAAGACAAGGAAATCCAATAGATCCCATTGAGAAAGGAGACTATCAAACACCCAGCATGCAGAGTGAGAGAGAGAGAAAAAAAAATCAAATCATGCAAACAATAAAAGTGAGCAAATAGCATTCAGAACTGAAGTTTATAAAAGTGAGTCCACATTACCACAGCCAGTTCAGGAGCAGGCCATAGCTTCAGTTCAGCGCAGAGCACAGTAAATATCACGGAGCTGTGAGCAGAACCGGCCTGTTCCTCGCCTCGTCCCCGACACCCTGACCATTTCAAGCTGGCCCAGGTGCTTAAGTCATCCAAACCTCTGGTCGTCCCTTGGTCTTGGATCTGGGCCCTGCTGTTCGATGCATTCTCAGGCCTGGGGCCTGCTGTTCGATGCATCCTCAGGCCTGGGCCCTGCTGCCTCAATTTATTTAGCCCGTAGCCAACCTTTCCAATTTGGCCCAGCGTTTAAACCGATCAAACCTCGGGCCCTTCCTCGCCCTCAGGCCTGGGCCTGGGCTCTGCCTCACCTTGTGCATATGACAGTAAACTGGACATTTCTACATTGGGCTTTTGACTTTAAAACATAATGTGAAGTGGATTTTGGAGAAAATTCTTTGGCAAAGCCTTTTTCCTGAGCACATAGCATTAACATTGTGTGGTTCATTTTAGGGATCATTAATGGGTAACAATAAAGATGTATCTTGTCAGCAGAGTGAGAAGGGTATTTGGCCCATCGAGCCTGTACTACCACACATCACATATACGTCTAGTACAATAAGCTGGCCCCTTCCCTCCACAATCTACCTCATTATGATCTTGCACCAATGTCTGCAAGACCAAGTCCGAATCTGAGACCTTTGAAGGCTTAAGGGGGGGTCGCAGGAGATGACCTGTCTTGGGCTGAGGGGACTGTTTATGTGTGTGGGTGGGAGGAGGGATACAGAGCTTGCTTTGCTGTTGCTGTTTTGTTGCTTGTTGTGCTCTGTGTTGTTTTTCCGAGCATTGTGGGAATGCTAAGTTGGCGCCCAAATGTGTGGGGACTCCAGACATCTCACTCTGCAAAAACTCATTTCAGGGAGATAGCACCCCTGCTCCCCACAACCCCATATCTACCCCACCCCCCAGTCGACCTCCAAGGGTGTATGTAATACTTTGTTTAGTGATTTTGTCTAATCTGTCAACCAAGTTGGGTATATGCAGAAAATGTGACATTAAAATATGTACTTATACTATCATGGAGTCGTTTTTTTAATCTATTACAACTTTAAGCAGGTCTACAGGGCCTCATCACGCAGGACATCAATAGAGTGGCTCCTTAGCAGCTAGTCAGCTAGTTTAAATAACATTAGCTATGCTAATGAATGAATGACACCTGTTAAACTCACCTCAACATGTCTTTTATAGTCATTTAACCCATGGGCAATAGAAAAGTCACTGTTTCAAACAGTGCAGCGAGCAACACTGTCATTATTTTTGAGGTCGGTTGTAAAGCCCGCCCACAGAGAAAACTGATAGGTCTACTTAGCACGAAGAGAGACCAATCAGGATGCTCCCTCTCACTCTTGCTCTCCCTCTCCCTCTCAAAAAAATCGATTTCCGGGATATTGGATGTAATTTGCAGGCATCAGGAAGCCACTATCAATATATGGGAGACTCCCGGAACTTCCGGGAGAGGTGGGATGTCTGGGACTCTTGTAGGCTCTCCCCACAGCACCCTCAGGTCTGTTGGTTGTACGCGAATGACGCGTTTCACTGTATGTTTTGATTGTCACGTGATACATAAACTTGAATCGTCGTAACAGTTACACTTTATTCTACATTGTTATTGTTTCACCTCAGTGTAATGAACTGATCTGTATGAACATTATACAAGCTTCTCACTGTTTCGGTACAAATGTATGTATTGTATAAATGTTACCATATACTACCTTGAGATTCGTTTTCTTGTTGGCATTCATGGGGAGAAAAGAAGTATAAAGGAATTAACGAAGGAATTATACATAAACCGACAATCAGTGTGCAAAAGGATTCAAACTGCAAAAATTGAAACTAGTACTGAGAACGAGTTGTAAAGAGTCCTTGAAAGTGAGTCAAAATCAGTTCAGAGTGGTGGTGATTGAAGTTACCCTCACTGGTTCAGGAGTCTATGATTGTAGGGCAATAACTGTCCCTGAGCCTGGTGGTGTGGGACCTGAGGCTCCTGGTAGTGAGAAGAGGGGATGGTCTGGATGGTGGCATCGTTGATATTGGATGCTGCTTTCTTGTAACTCAAAAACATTAAACTAATTGAAAATAAAAACGCAGTGAGATGGGAATAACATATCTCAGGTTTTTTTTACTTTAAGCGAGGTGTGTGTATATGATATGGTGGTGTCATGACACAGGTAATTTATGCACTTTTACGTATAACCTGCAATGCATTATGGAAACAACAAAGAATGCTTAATCAGATGATATATTTACAATTTGCTGAAATATTAAATACAGAACAGTTCTCCCTCCTTAGCTATAAACTCCAACTCAGTATAGAATGAATCTCAGCTACGTACACAGTATACTATATAGTACAATTACTGTATAAACATCTACACATAGTAAAGTTAAAATTGCCCCATTTAGGTCAACAGATTTAATCGCTGTAGAGGATGTTTTACTCTTGTGGGATAATTTCTTTCCTGACAAGGGGTGGGAGGGTGGTCACTCTGCTCGGCTGGTGAGCCTTGTGGCTGTGAAACATTCTCAGGTTCTGTGACCTCCTCTGTGATGGTTGTAGGAGTTGACTCTGGGACTGTACAAAGTGCTTCTGAAAGCTCTGGGCACCTTCCTTCTGGATGTGCTGACATTCTGATCAGCGCACGGCAAGCTTCACTGGACAGTGTGGACCATAATGTGTGAGTACAGTGTCTGACGTTACCACTTCCTTTGCCTTTTGTAAAGCCACCGCACGCTACTTTGTCCACTGCTGTTTCTTCCTGATCTGTAGAAATGAGGTCAAGGGGTAGAGTACAGTAGCCAGGTTTGGCAGGAACCTGCTACAGTAATTGACAAATCCTAAAAATGGACCACAACTGTGACATATTCTTTGGCCTTGGGGCATCCAGCACTGCTTGGATTTTCTCAGCACACTTATGTAAATCTTGTACATCAATGGTGTAACCACAGTAAGTGATGATTGGTTTAAAGAACTCACACTTGTCGCATCATACTCTTCTAATCTCTTTAACAGTGGTTTAAGGTTTTGGAGATGTCATCCTCACTGGGAACAATGATGTCACCTTGGAAACACTGATGGCTTGAGCAGAACCTGGACCACAGTTCTCTGGCAGTGTGCAGGTACAGATGTTACTCCATAAACAAGCCTATCATAGCAATAAAATCCTTTGTGGCTGTTGATGGTGACCTTAAATTTACCGCTGATCATGATAGGCCCATGCTTCTTGGCTACTGGGTCCACTGGCATTGCCCATGGGCTCCACTCAACCTTCAGTCTCCATGCAATCTAACTCACTGGCTACTTTATCACCAATGGTATGAGGGTCTTTTAAGAGACTTTTGGATAGGTACATGGAGCTTAGAAAAATAGAGGGCTGTGGGTAACCCTAATAATTTCTAAGGTAATGACATGTTCGGCACAACTTTGTGGGCTGAAAAGCCTGTATTGTGCTGTAGGTTTTCCATGTTTTTCTATGACCCATATCAGCTTTGTAAAACTTGGGGGTGGCATTTCCATTTGCCACTTTTTTACCCTTGATATGCTTGAATATTTCAGTGCCACCCTTGAACGCTACTGTGGCATCACTCAGCATCTTTCTCAATTCACTTTTGGTTGGTTTTGTTGCAGGGGATGTGGCATGCAAATGGTGGATGGATCTCCAATCAAGTTGTAGTTGTCTCAGCCAGTCACAGCCCCATAATGCTGGCCCTCCCATTTTTTCCACATACAAGCCCAATGCGCCTTGTTGGTTGTTGTATTTCACTGTTACAAATGCCATTCCCACAGGAGTCATCTTTTCTCCAGTTAAGTTCTTGGTTGGGTATCTGCAGGCTTCAGTTCAGTATCTTTGAAATACCATTCAGGCTCTTTTTGTGGAATGACTAAAACAGTCCAATTCCATTTTAATTAATTTGCCGTTCATTTCAAGCCATATTGATTATCTATTCACAAACAAGAGAAAATCTCCAGATGCTGGAAATCCGAGCTACACACACAAAACACTGGAGGAACTCAGCAGGCCGGGCAGCATCGATGGAAAAGAATGAACTGTCGACGTTTCAGGCCTAGACCCTTCAGCAGGACTGCCTGGCCTGCTGAGTTCCTCCAGCATTTTGTACGCGTTGCTTATCTATTGTTAGTTTTCAAACTGTAAGTCTTAAGGCTGCTCAATCCTGTGTCGCTCTCATCATTATCACCGACGTTTCATCAACAGCATGCAGATTAATGGTCTTTTTGAAACTGCAACTTGACTTTTTAACTTTTACTCTTCCTTGTGCAGTCCACTTACTTTTGTTTGTCAAACATGCTCTTTATATATGTCCTCCTTCGTTTCATTTTCTGCAAGATTCATCTTTAAATTTGCATTGGTCTGGTGTATATGAGCCCCTGCCACAAAGGTAACACAATTTGTTCGGTCATGTGGGTTTCTGTTAAGGCATTGCAATTTTCTTCACTCTCGCTTTCATTCCTGACTGCAACTCAGTTGTGTCTTTGTCTGACTGTTTTTTTAAATGTAAGTTGTGCTTCTGATTTTGAATACTTTCTTGTAAGACTTCACAAACTGTACAATCTCCCAGTGCATCATTAAGCCTATTACCAAACTAACAATCTTGTGGCGGCTCATTTCCTAGCGTATGCGAACCGACTCACAATTAGATAGCCTACGGGGGTTTGCGAGCACAGAGCTTTGGAGCCTCTTCGCCATGGGGGGCCGGTTGACAGAGGCTTAAAAGTGAGGCTGAAGTTTTCGAATAAAGTTTTTCCTTCGACTGCAGTTACCGACTCCGTGTCGTAATTTTAGCGCTGTTTGTAGCACACCGCTACAATTGGTGACCCCGACGGTCCAAACGATTTTTGGACCAGAAATGACCGACGCCGCCTCTGTTCATGCGGTTTCGTTGAAACTGCCGGGTTTCTGGACACAGCGCCCGGACCTATGGTTCCAGCAAGCCGAAGCCCAATTCCACGTTCGCCGGATCACCTCAGAAGACACCCGCTACTACTACGTGGTGGGCTCCCTCGACCAGGACACAGCTGCCCAGGTCGCGGAGTTCGTACAGTCGCCCCCGGCAGACGGCAAGTACACGGAATTCAAAGCCCTGCTCCTCAGGACTTTCGGACTCTCACGGCGCGAGCGGGCTGCCCGTTTACTGCACCTGGATGGCTTGGGCGACAGACCTCCATCGGCTTTAATGAATGAGATGTTGTCTCTGGCCGAGGGACACACAGGCCTCATGTTTGAGCAGGCATTCCTGGAGCAGCTGCCCGAGGACATCCGCCTGCTGCTGTCCGACGCGGATTTCAGTGACCCCCGGAAGGTGGCAGCCCGGGCGGACTTGCTGTGGAACGCCAAAAAGGTGAGCGGGGCGTCCATCGCACAGATCTCCCAGCCACGCTCCCGGCAGCAAACCAGTCCAGGCCCGGCCGCAGAGCCCACTAACCCCCGGCCCAATGACCACTGGTGCTTCTACCACCAGCGGTGGGGCGCAGAAGCCCGCCGTTGCCGCCCGCCCTGCAAGTTCCCGGGAAACGCCAGGGCCAGCCGCCGCTGATGGCTACGGCGGCTGGCCATCGGGATAGCCTCCTGTATGTGTGGGATAGCAGGTCGGGACGCCGCTTTTTAGTCGATACTGGGGCTGAGGTCAGCGTTTTACCTCCGACAAGTTACGACACTCGCAGCAGGGCACCGGGTCCCCCCCTGAGGGCCGTGAATGGCAGCACAGTAAGGACCTATGGCACCCGTCAGGTGCAGCTACAGTTCGGCCCCAGCCAGTTCACGTGGGACTTCACACTGGCCGCCGTAGCCCAACCGCTTCTGGGTGCGGATTTTTTGCGAGCTCACAGCCTGCTGGTTGACCTGCCCAGGAAGAGACTGGTACACGCCGAGACCTTTCAGACGTTCTCCCTGGGCGCGGCCCAGTTGCCAGCCCCTCACCTCGGCTCCATCACGCTGTCCGACAACGACTTCACCAGGGTCCTGGCGGAGTTCCCATCGGTTCTGGCACCGCAGTTCACAGCAGCCATGCCCAGGCATGGCGTACAGCACCACATCCCGACACAGGGACCACCCCTCCATGCCCGTGCTCGGCGGCTTCCCCCGGACAAGCTCCGACTGGCGAAGGAGGAGTTCCAGAGAATGGAGGAATTGGGGATCATCCGGCGGTCCGACAGCCCCTGGGCTTCCCCCCTGCACATGGTGCCCAAAGCGACGGGGGGCTGGAGACCGTGCGGCGACTACCGCAGGCTGAACGAGGCTACCACACCGGACCGCTACCCTGTGCCGCACATTCAGGACTTTGCGGCAAACCTGCACGGCGCCCGGATCTTCTCCAAGGTCGACCTTGTCCGAGGGTACCATCAAATCCCGATGCATCCTGACGACGTCCCCAAGACGGCTCTCATCACCCCGTTTGGCCTCTTCGAGTTCCTCCGCATGCCGTTCGGCCTGAAGAATGCCGCACAGACGTTCCAGCGGTTAATGGACGCGGTGGGACGGGACCTGGACTTCGCGTTCATCTATTTGGATGACATCCTCATAGCCAGCGGCAGTCGTCAGGAGCATCTGTCCCACCTCCGTCAACTCTGCGCCCGACTGAGTGAGTACGGTCTTACAATTAACCCTGCCAAATGCCAGTTCGGACTTGATACCATTGACTTCCTGGGCCACAGGATTACTAAAGACGGGGCAACCCCTCTGCCCGCTAAGGTAGATGCGGTCCGCCACTTCCCCCGACCCACCACGGTCAAAGGCCTTCAGGAATTCGTAGGTATGGTCAATTTCTACCGCCGCTTCCTCCCTTCAGCTGCCCGGATCATGCGCCCCCTGTTCGCCCTGATGTCGGGTCCGAGCAAGGACATTACCTGGGACGAGGAGTCCGCCGCCGCTTTCGTTCAAACGAAGGAAGCTTTGGCTGACGCCGCAATGCTAGTACATCCCAGAATGGACACTCCTACCGCCCTCACAGTGGACGCATCAAACACGGCAGTCGGTGGGGTGCTGGAGCAGCTCATCGCAGGTCGCTGGCAACCCCTGGCGTTTTTCAGCAAACACCTGCGGCCACCCGAGCTCAAGTACAGTGCTTTTGACCGGGAACTGTTGGCGCTCTACCTGGCAATCCGGCATTTCAGGTACTTCCTAGAAGGTCGGCCCTTCACCGCGTTCACGGACCACAAACCGCTTACCTTTGCGTTTACGAAAGCATCCGACCCCTGGTCATCCCGCCAGCAACGCCACCTGTCCTACATCTCTGAATACACAACGGATGTCCGGCACGTCTCGGGTAAGGACAATGTCGTGGCGGATGCGCTCTCTCGCCCTACCGTTCATGCCCTTTCCCAAGGGGTAGACTTTGAGGCACTGGCAGAGGCACAGCAGGTAGATGAGGAGATTCCGAGTTACAGGACTGCAGTCTCTGGTTTGCAGCTCCAGGACTTCCCCGTGGGCCCAGGTGAGAGGACCCTACTCTGTGACGTCGCCACCAACCAGCCCCGTCCGGTCGTCCCCGCAGCCTGGCGGCGACGGGTTTTCGACTCCATTCATAACTTGGCGCATCCCTCCATCCGGACAACTGTCCGGATGGTTTCCAGCAGGTTCGTTTGGCACGGACTCCGCAAACAGGTCAGTGAATGGGCCAGGACGTGCATGCACTGCCAGACGGCCAAGGTTCAGCGGCACACCAAAGCCCCACCGCAGCAGTTCCATCCCGCCCACCGGCGTTTCGACCACATTCATGTGGATATCGTGGGCCCCCTGCCAGTGTCGCGCGGAGCGCGTTACCTCCTGACTATCGTGGACCGGTTCACAAGATGGCCAGAGGCGGTCCCGCTCACCGACACCACCTCCGAATCTTGCGCCCGAGCCCTGATCGCCACCTGGATATCCCGCTTTGGTGTACCAGCCCACATTACCTCCGACAGAGGCGCCCAGTTCACCTCCAGCCTGTGGTCAGCTATGGCCAGCCTTTTGGGGACTCAGCTGCACCACACCACTGCCTACCACCCACAGTCGAACGGGCTAGTGGAGCGTTTCCACCGTCACCTGAAGTCGGCCCTCATGGCCCGCCTGCGAGGAGCCAACTGGGCGGACGAGCTTCCCTGGGTCCTTCTCGGCATCCGCACAGCGCCCAAGGACGACCTGCACGCCTCGTCGGCCGAGTTGGTATACGGCGCGCCCCTGGCCGTCCCCGGGGAGTTCCTACCAGCCCCGAGGGGGCAAGAGGAAGAACCCGCTGCAGTCCTGGGCAGACTTCGCGAGAAGCTCGGTAACCTGGCCCCCATACCCACTTCACAGCATGGGCGGCACCCGACCTGCGTACCCAAAGACCTACGGAACTGTAAGTTTGTGTTTGTACGAAGGGGCGGGCATCGGCCACCGCTGCAGCGGCCATACGAGGGGCCGTTTACGGTGCTCCGGAACAACGGGTCCACGTTCGTGCTGGACGTTGGGGGGAAGGAGGAGGTTTTCACGGTGGACCGCCTCAAGCCGGCCCATGTGGACCTGGCGCAACCGGCCGAGTTTCCGGCGCCTCGGCGCAGAGGCCGACCTCCCAAGCAGGTTCTGGCCCAGGCTGTGGACATTGGGGGGTGTATCGCCGGTTCTGGGGGGGGGTTATGTGGCGGCTCATTTCCTAGCGTATGCGAACCGACTCACAATTAGATAGCCTACGGGGGTTTGCGAGCACAGAGCTTTGGAGCCTCTTCGCCATGGGGGGCCGGTTGACAGAGGCTTAAAAGTGAGGCTGAAGTTTTCGAATAAAGTTTTTCCTTCGACTGCAGTTACCGACTCCGTGTCGTAATTTTAGCGCTGTTTGTAGCACACCGCTACAATCTCTTCAATTCAGCCACATATGTTGAAGTTGGACTTTCCTTCCTTTTGATTCCAATTATGAAACCAAAAGCATTGTGAAATCAGCAATGGTTTTGGTTATAAGTGTTCCTGCACTCGTTTCACAATATCAGAAAAGCTCATTTCAGCAGGTTTGGCTGAAGCAGTTAGATTTCTAAGCAAACTTTAAATCCAATGGCTTTAAATCCAATGCACTCAGCAAAACTGGTACTTTTTCTCATTTGCTTTAAAATGCTGCTCAATTTGCTCTGTCTACAAAATCCAGTTATCTGTCATGGAATCAAGCATGTTTACCTTTCTGATGTAGCCAGTCATTTCTATCCTTTAAAAAAAAATTATGATTATTATCACTTATTATTCACCATTTATGAACCTGTGAATTTGTCTGTCTTCTGCCTTTATAAAACTCGACTGCATCTGTCGCTTCCAAAGAAAACATGCTGCTTTTGCTTTTTACTTGATTAGTTCCCTCTGTGCTTTTTTAAAAACTCGAACTTCTTACCTTCAACAGGTAGGTAGTTGTCATGGGTTCGCTTAAAACTTCCTCATCACCCAGTTTTTTGTGTTTTGTAACTGCAAAGCATTAAACTAGTTAAAAGCAAAAACATGGAGCCAGAAGTAGCATTTCATACTTTACTTTAAGTGAGGTGCTCACGTATCACGTGGTGGTATGATGATGTATGCCATTTATGTAGTTTTACAGATAACCTGAAATGCATAATGTAAACAACAAAGAATGCTTAATCAAATAATATTACTGAAATATTAAATACACAGCAGCTGTGCTGCATGTAAATGGTGGGGAGGGCTTTGCCTGTGTTAGACTGCATTGCATCCACCATATTTTGTAGTCTTTTCCATTCCTTGGCATTGATGTTTCCATACCAGGCATGATACAACTAGTTAGGATATTCCCCATGGCTCATCTATGGAAATACGTCAAAGTTTTTGGTGACACAGACTCCTAAGGAAACAGAAGTGCTGTTGTACCTTCTTTGTAATGATACTTAACTGTGACGATAATAAACCAATTCCAATTCCACCATCTTTGCCTTGAACAATGTCAATGACTGAGCCCCCATAGTTCCCCAGAGCTGAGAATTCTACACATTATTTTCTCTAAACTTAAATGGGACATAATGGAGGTAAGCCAATGAATAATGGTAGGTGGATTGAAATCCTTGCATTTAAGCAAAAGTCGGACATTTGATACATCCTTTAAATTTGAGGAAACTTGGCGACCTTTTATTCAATATTTTCATATGCTCTGACTTATGGCCCTTCCAGTTACCTTTTTGAAGTTTTGGATTTGATCAGAAAGTTTTTCCTTTTTTTTTGTTTTTACTTTCGATTTGAGCTGCCCAGTTCTTTGTTTTCGTTTTTTGTTTTGTTGTTTTGGGGTTTTTTTGGTGTACATTTCAATTATAAAAGTTTCTTTATCTTTTCACTTCTTTTTATGGATAAGAAGAGAATCAATTATCTTCTTCTTTATTATATACTAATAGATTAATACTATGTACAATCTCGATAATGTTCATTTTCCTTTTATTTGAATCGTTATTGATATAGATATTTGAGGTAATTCTCCTCTTGTTTATATATATATACCTGTGCTCTTTTATTTAACTAATAAAAACCATAGAACCATAGAACACTACAGCACAGTACAGGCCCTTCAGCCCTCCATGTTGTATTATATGTTGTAATATATATACTATATATACCCATATAATCCTTAAAAAAAAGTACTAAACCCACACTACCCCATAACTCTCTATTTTTCTTTCATCCATGTGCCTGTCCAAGAGGCTCTTAAATACCCCTAATCTTATAGCCTCCACCACCACACCTGGCAAGTCATTCCAGACACTCACAACCCTCTGTGTAAAAAAACTTACCCCTGATGTCTCTCCTAAACTTCCCTCCCTTAATTTTGTACATATGCCCTCTGGTGTTTGCTATTGGTGCTCTGGGACTATTCACCCTATCTATGCCTCTCATAAAAAAAGATTGATAAAGAAACAGAATTCTACACATTCACTACCCTCTGAGTCAAAATAAGCTCCTCTCCTCAGTACTGAACTCTTCACCCATTTCCTTACACTCTGCCCTCTGGAACTATACTCCTCGAACTATCACGCCAGCAGGCACCCACCATTCCTCTCGGTGTTCTGTTACCAATCGAGTTCTTTGTGGAGATGGTAAAGTTACTGACCAGATACAATTAAATTGAATGGGGATGAGCAATCAGCATGTGCAGTGACCTTTCCGGATAAGATGGGAGCTCTCCTGGCCCTCTTTCGTAAGATGTCCAAATGCTGCCCTGCTTTGGTTGAGTTGATGTGTAACAGCCTCTGGCGTTGCTCTTGGGCAGCTCCTTCTAGGTCACTGACTTTCTTCTGCGTCCCTGCAGTTCTCGTACTGCTCCAATCACAGCAATAATCTCCCAACGGAGATGACTGGAGTAATCTATCCAGACAGAAATGTTCCCTTGAATTTTTTTTAAACAGCTGCGTGGACCAAACATTGCTCTGAGCAGGAACATCTTATGCGGTCTGAAAACTGCCTGGCATTTTAATTTTTAAAAATATAATATGCATACTATGAATATTTAGAATGGAAATTGAAAAATCACACACTTTTGATTTTATTTATTAATTGAAGGTTATAACCTTTTGGTTGTTATAGCCAGGGGTGGTACTGGCAATAAGCTCTCATGACCTATTAAATGATGGTGTGCATCTCAATTCGCCTCTGACAACCAAGACCAGCTCCTGGTCTTCATGTGTGGCTTAGCTACTAAGCCCAGCGGAACTGTTTCTGCTAACAGAAAAAGGGGTAAAGGGTGGGCTGCCGATGCCTTAAAACCAGTCGCTTCGGACAGATGGGGCTTGTCACCCATGGTTGGCAGCTCATCCAGGAGAAGGAAAACTCTGATCTCAAACCTCCGCTGCCTTGCGGCTACACCCACTCATGGGAAAGGCTTTGGGAGTAAATGCAAAGGAACGATGCAGAGGTGGAGTCCCCGAGACACTCCTACATTGAGTTCAACGCTGACTGGCAACTCCTGTGACGCTCCTGGTACCAAACTCTATTGGTCTCCGCCGTTCCTTTGGATTCATCAGATGCACCAAGAGGGGGAGCTGGCTACGTGGGCAACAGCTTGCTCTCCGTATTGTGCTGCCCAGGCTTGTATATCAAAGAGAGCTAAGATGTAACATCCATGGTCAACTCTAACCAACGCCTCATTGAAATACAGTACAACATCGACAACCTTTCTCATTTTGGAAACTTTTGCTCATCTGATTTATTACAAATCTATTGTCAATAAACCCCGTCCAGATTAATTTCACATCCTGATGAGAGCTACGTCTTAATCCTCTTAGTTCATCCAAATGTTCAATTTCTAGTCCGTTTCTGGATTTACACTTGATTAAATTCATGAGACTGAATCCACGTTCACAGTCAGCACCAGAAGCTTGAACTGTTCCAACGATATCAGCAAGAATTGACAAATCTTCAAATTCTTTGCTTCTAGGCAATATACCAGTGAGCATCTTAACTGAACCAGTCTTAACTTTCTCAGAAGCGACAAATTTGAAATCACAGTATTGCAGCAATACTTTTGAGGCAACATCTTTTTTGTAGTTTGTAATAGCTGAGTACTTTTTGTCAGTTGTACATTCTCTTATCCAAATATAAAATGTGCTTGCGTTTGCTATAGCAACAGGGTCAAGAGTGTGGCATCCTTTTAACTCACCTTCAGGAAGTCTATTGTCCACGTGATCACACACATGTTGAATGAATTGAGTGATTTAAAATTATATAAATGAAAATTCCAACTGAGTGGCAATGGAGACTATGTGAACATAGAATATAGAATAGTACAGCACAGTACAGGCCCTTCGGCCCACAATGTTGTGATGACACTTAAACCCTGCCTCCCATAATAGAACATAGAATAGAATGTGCGTGAGAGCATTTCAGTTACTATACGGCTGTGCACCCGTGCGTTTTAGAGGGAACAGTGCTGGACAGCATCTCCTTAAGAAGCAAAGTTTAGCCTCTTCCTCACAAAGTGACTTCAGTTGTTGAGGAGCCCATAACAACGACATTAATCTTCATTCATACAGCTTCTTAGAGGTAGCAAAAAGTCGCCAGAATGTTAGCAAATTGAACTCAGCCACTAAGGAGCTATCAAGGCATTGGTCACAACTGGATTTGTGTAAGTGAATTAAATGAGGAAGGAGAGGAACGTTGAAAGTGTCCTATCTAGATGCGTCATGGTTTGATATGCTCTGCTTCTGACCGCAAGAAACTGCGGGGGCCTGTGGACGCAGCTCAGTACGTAACGGAAACTACCCATGGACTCTGTCTGTTCTGCTCATTGTCTCAGTGGAGAAACCAACATGATCAAAGATCTCACCCACCCCAGACCTTCTCTCTTCTCCCCCTCCCATCGTGCTGAACATACACAACTCTGTAAATGAGTACCAGCAGCCTGAAAGGCTGACCTGTCGTGTAATGGCAGCCGCAGTGGACTTTGAGGCGAGTGGTCTCCGGTTCGAATCCGGTTGGCTCCTTGCATCCGTGCTGGGTTGGGTGGCCTCGTAAAAAACAGATAAATGCTAAGGAAGTGGCAAAGATTTTTCCCCAGTGCTCCACAAGGTGTGGAGAGGAACAACAAACCAGACCGAAGGACAATTTTTATCCTGCTTTTGTAAGACTATTGAATGGTACCCTGTAATGATAAAGATGGACTCCTGACCGCAATCTACCACTTTGTGGCCTAGCATTTACTGTCTACCAGCACTGCACTTTCTCTGTAATGGCAACACTTTACTCTACACTAGTACTACCCTCAAGAGTGTCAGGGTGGAGGTACACCTCTACCAAAGGAGGTGTAAGGTGCTCTTTCCCTCTGCTAGCCTGCAGCTCACCCTTGGGCGAGGTGGAGCACCTGCTTAGCCCCCTCCCCCTCCTCACCCCGAACAGGGTCACGTGAAGCCATGGGAGCAGGTGGTGGGTGGTCATATGAGCAGGCGGTGCAGATCACACGTCCTCCCGCTGACACCAGGCAGACAATCTCTGAAGAGTATTGATAATGGCTGGGGTCACCCGTCTTGTAAAGACACTGCCCAGAAGGCGGCAACTGCAAACCACTTCTGTGAAAAGATTTGTAGAAAAATGTAAAAACACACACACACACACACACACAAACAGAAATGAATACACGCACACATTTAGACACCAGCATATACATACAAGCACATGAACACACTCACACACACACACGCACACAGACACACTCACACGTACAATATACACACAAGCACATGTGCACAAACACACACACACAGACACCCATACAAACACGCATATATGCATGCACACTGCACACATACACACATACAAGAACATACACACACACGCACACAGACATACACATTCACATGTACAATATACACACACATAAACACATGTGCACAAACACACACATACAGACACCCATACAAACACACATATATGCATGCACACTGCACACATACACACATACAAGAACATACACACACACTCACTCTCACACAAACACTCACACACGCTCACTCTCACACACACACATCACGTGTTTTGCACACACAAGCACACAAGCATACTGCACAGACACATAATCTGAAATCTCAGGACCATCTGGAGGGAGAGTGAAGGGAATGCTAACCTTCAGCAAGCTGTGAAACTTGGGCCTGCGGTGAACGAAAAGCTTCCTTTGGGCCACTTGAACAGCTCCATATGCTCCAGTCAACATTCTCCCCTTCATCGCTCCATTAGGACAATAAATCACGTGATCATTCTGCTATTAGTGTCTGGGGGAAGTTTGCACTGTGTGAATTAGCCAGCAGACTCTGAAAGTAACTATGCCGGCCTGGGAATTAGTCAGCTATAAAAAGAACTAAGATGTTCCTTCCCACAGTCCTGTATTCAGTCATCATCAGAGCTTGTCACACCGGACAGCCAGCCACTCTAGTGTTTGGCTGATGTTAAGCAGGTCAGCTAAATCAGGTGAGAATGGGCAGTTGTGCAGAATGTGTTCAATGTTCAGCACCCTCCTGTACTCAGCAAACCAAAGAGATTAGAACGAGCCAGGCATTAGTCCTTGAGCTCTGCTGATTACATCGATGTGGGAAGCAGGGTGGGGTTGTAAATTACTTTGAAGCTCACAAAGACTGTGAGAATCAGTAGAAGATCTTGAAGATAGCCATGCTGTGGAGATGATGGCATATATATATGGCAACAGGGTGTTGATACGTCTCTACCAAAGGAGATGTAAGGCACTCCTTCCCTCCGCTGGCCTGCAGGTCACCCTTGGTCAAGGAGGAACACTTGCCTGGCCCCAAGATCGGGGTGGAGGGACTACGACAGTGTTAGAGGTCCTGCCTTTTGCAAGAGTAGGGCAGCACAGCAGTCAGCACAACCGTTGCCTATTTAATATTTCAGTAATATCTTATAAATATGTTGCTGATTAAGCTTTCCTGTTCGTTTAAAGTAACTAATTACGGGTCATATGCAAAAATACGGTAATTGCATGCGTCAACACCTTGCTTAAAAGTAGGTTGCAAGTTAGACCCGCATTTCATACCCGTGTCTTCATTTGAATTAGTTTAATGTTTTGAAATTGGAAAACATAACAACAGCAGTTTACAGTATGGCCCGACCCAGGTTCAATTCCTACCGCTGCCCATAAGGAGTTTGTACGTTCTCCCCGTGACTGTGTGGGTTTTCTCCGGGTGCTCCGGTTTTCTCCCACAGTCCAAAGATGTACCATTCGGTAGGTTAGCTGGTCATTGTAAACTGTCCCGTGATTAGGCTAGGGTTAAATCGGGGGAATGCTCGATGGCGTAACCCGAAGAGCCTTTTCCGTGTAAATAAATAAATAAAACCAAACTGAGTACCTCCCTAAGATGAATGTAAAGGACACCACAGTGACTTTTTTTTGTGTCTTGGCCAATATTTATTTCTCAAGCAATGTAACTTGAAAGAAATAAACTGGCATATTTGGTCATTATGTGGCTGCTCTTTCTGGGATCTTGCGGTACGCAAACGAGCTTCTATTTTGGGTTCTTGCTGTACACCGTCTGGCTTGTTTGCTTCCTACATTTTGGCAAGAGGGCTTCATTTCTTGTCCGCTCGGATGGTTTTTCATTTGAGCAAGTGTGACTGAGCCAAACTGGAATCTGAAAGCTCAGAGCAAACCAAAAACCTTGGCCACGCGAATACTTGGGGGAAAAAAAAGGAGGTGGAGGGTGTTATGTTAGTAAAGTCATTCTTTTCCCCCCTTATGTTTTTACTATTATGGCTAAAATAAAGCATCAGGAGATGAGCTGGCAACCAATACATTTCACAGAAGGAGATTCAAGAGCCTGCAGGTCCTGGGAATGTGGTTCGATGCAGAGAAAACTGCGGAGTCCCTGAAATGTTGACTGCCCCTTTCCCTCTCTGATGCGCCGAGCTCCCCCAACGTGTTGTGTGTGATAGTTTACACAGGGTGGCCTTGCTGCAAACTTTTAACTTGTAAGAGCTGAATGAGATGTGACATGTGAACAAAGTCACCAGAGAGAGGGAGACTGAAGCTTGCGGATATAGAGGCGTTTATTCAACAAAAACAAGCAACAGACATCATATTTGAGAAATATGTGGAAGAAGAGTGTCCCAATATTGACCCAATATTACAGGACAGTTTTATATGCTGAAGATCAAAGTAAACAGCAGGACAATTCTACAGTTACAATGTATCTACAATGCTTCCTTTGAGTTAAATACAGTTTTCACACACCTTCTTTTTCACACCCACACTCCAGACACCCAAAATGAATGTTAATCCCCACTGACTCTGAGCCATGTTCATGCCTATACAGGGACCTGAGGTGGAAGTCGTGTTCCCTTGTTTGTGATTCACCCCAATCTGCAGCTCCAGGGAGCCCACTGTCCCAAGCTGCATTCTAAAATTTAATCTACCATCCACGTTCAAATCTGAGGAATGGCTGCTGTTGAAATTAGTATTTGCCAAATTCCCAAACCCTAAAAACAGGCAGTCGTTTCTTCACGTCCTCCCTTACAAATTCCTAGCCCGTACTTGGGCACTTCTGGACTTGGGTCCGAATGTTTTATTGAACTTTTTTTAAAAAAGTGATTTGGTGTCAGTAAAAATGGTAGCACCTCTTCTTCATCATCATCACTATGTGACGTGGGCGATCATGGTCTTCCATTCCATGACTAGGATTGGTCTTCGGATTTTTTTTTCTACAGAAGTGGTTTGCCGTTGCTCTCTTCTGGGCCGTGTCTTTACAAGGCAGATGACCCCAGCCATTGTCAATACCCTTCAGAGATTGTCTGCCTGGAGTCAGTGGTCACATAACCAGGACTTGTGATATGCACCGGCTGCTCATACAGTGGCATGCAAAAGTTTGGGCACTCCTGTCAAAATTTCTGTTACTGTGAATAGTTAAGTGAGTAGAAGATGAACTGATCTCCAAAAGCCATAAGGTTAAAGATGAAACATTCTTTTCAACATTTTAAGTGAGATTAGTGTATTAGTTTAGTTTTGTACATTTTGGAGTGAAAAAAAGGAAAGGAGTACCATGCAAAGGTTTGGGCACCCCAAGAGATTTGAGCTCCCAGATAACTTTTACCAAGGTCTTAGACCTTAATTAGCTTATTAGGGCTATGGCTTGTTCACAGTCATAGTTAGGAAAGGCCAGGTGATGCAATTTCAAAGCTTTATAAATACCCTGACTCCTCAAACCTTGTCCCAACAATCAGCAGCTATGGGTTCCTCTAAGCAGCTGCCTAGCACTTTGAAAATTAAAATAAATGATGCCCACATAGCAGGAGAAGGCTATAAGAAGATAGCAAAGTATTTTCAGGTAGCCTTTTCCTCAGTTTGTAATGTAATTAAGAAATGGCAGTTAACAGGAACGGTGGAGGTCAAGTTGAGGTCTGGAAGACCAAGAAAACTTTCCGAGAGAACTGATCATAGGATTGCAAGAAAGGCAAATCAAAACCCCTGTTTGACTGCAAAAGACCTTCAGGAAGATTTAGCAGACTCTGGAGTGGTGGTACACTGTTCTACTGTGCAGGGACACCTGCACAAATATGACCTTCATGGAAGAGTCATCAGAAGAAAACCTTTCCTGCGTCCTCACCACAAAATTCAGTGTCAGAAGTTTGCAAGTGAACATTTGCATTTTGGAAACAAGTCCTGTGGACTGATGAAGTTAAAATAGAACTTTTTGGCTGCAATGAGCAAAGAGAGTTTGGAGAAAAAAGGGTGCAGAATTTCATGAAAAGAACACCTCTCCAACTGTTAAGCATGGGGGTGGATCGATCATGCTTTGGGCTTGTGTTGCAGCCAGTGGCATGGGGAACATTTTGCTGGTAGAGGGAAGAATGAATTCAATTAAATACCAGCAAATTCTGGAAGCAAACATCACACCCTCTGTAAAAAAGCTGAAGATGAAAAGAGGATGGCTTCTACAACAGGATAATGATCCTAAACACACCTCAAAATCCACAATGGACTACCTCAAGAGGTGCAAGCTGAAGGTTTTTCCATGACTCTCACAGTCCCCCGACCTAAACATCATCGAAAATCTGTGGATACACCTAAAAAAGAGCAGTGCATGCAAGATGGCCCAACAATCTCACAGAACTAGAAGCCTTTTGCAAGGAAGAATGGGTGAAAAATCCCCCAAAGAAGAATTGAAAGACTCATAGCTGGCTACAGAAAGCGTTTACAAGCTGTGATACTTGCCAAAGGGGGTGTTACTAAGTACTGACCGTGCAGGGTGCCCAAACTTTTGCTTCGGGCCCTTTTCCTTTTTTGTTATTTTGAAACTTTAAAAGATGAAAATAAAAAAGTAATCTTGCTCAAAATATTAAAGGAAGGTGTCATCTTTAACTTCATGTCTTTTGGAAATCAGGTCAGTTTTTACTCGCTTAGCTCTTCACAGTAACAGAAATTTTGACCGGGGGTGCCCAAACTTTTGCATGCCACTGTACATCCATCCAACTACTACTCCTATGGCTTCATGTGACCCTGATCGGGGGCTAAACAGGTGCCACACCTTGCCCAAGGGTGACCTGCAGGCTCGTGGAGGGAAGGAGCACCTTACACCTCCTTTGGCGAAGACATATCTCCACTCCTCTGCCCACACTTCATTACTTTGATTTAATTCGTGTACTAAGTTATCACTATACAACGTGGAGTGTTTAAAAAAAAAACATCTCAATATTTTGCATTTGTTAAGAAAATCTCCTCTTGTCTGCAGGGAGACTGGGGGGGGGGGAACTCTGCCTCAGACATGGAACGAAGCTTCCCGACGCACCAACTTCCTGTCCGCCCGGACTGATTTAAGTGTGGCGCAGCCGGCACCAAGACCCAAATTAGTGTTTGAGGGACAATCAATAAAATTAAGAGTTAGAGCGAGAAAGGGAGAAAAGCCGCTTCAGAAACCAGGGGGGATATCCAGGGCCGTCTGCATAGAAGCCGGCCCCTTGATTTTCAGGAGCCGTGCGCGGAGTTAATTCATTCAGCAGAGAAGTAGTGGACGAGATTGCCCGGGACCATGTTCGAGGCCGTGTCAGAATTAACCACCGAGAACCAAATCTTTTACTCGGTGTTGCTCTTCTCCTGGGCCGTGTACCTCTGGGAGGCCTACCTGGCCCAGCGGCAGGTGAGTGAGGGCCAGGCCCGGGCCCCCAGTGAGGGCGGAGAGGGCTGTTTGGGCTGTGACCGCGCCTTTTTATTTAGAACTGTACAGCACGTGAGCAGGCCATTCGGCCCACATCGTGGTACCAAGCCGGCTAAAAAGTAAATCAAAAAAACCCAAATACTAATTCCTCTTACTTACACCATGTCAAGATCCCTCCATCTTCTTTACATCCATGTGCCTATCCAAACGTCTCTTAAAAGCCTCTAATGTATTTGCCTCTGCCACCATAACATGTAGTGCATTCTAGGCATCTATCACTCTCTAAGTAAAAACTTACCCTTCACATCTCTCTCCCCTACCCCTTCACCTTCAACACATGCCCTCTGGTATTTAAGGAAACCCCCATCTTTGCGACAGTTTATCAGGCATTTGGAGATAAAGCAACAGTGTTTAAACTATGAATTAACAATTCCACCCACTATCACAAGCACCCTGCAGATTTTGGATGAGTGAAAGAGGGACCTTTGCAATCTTTATCCATTGGAGCTAAAGGTAGACATTGAATTTAACTGAAGCATATGTTGGTTATTTTGTATTTTAAAGTTAGGATAAAGTAATATAGTCTTACTAGTTCTCACAGTGGCCTAGGGTCACTTGTGAGTTTTGAAGTCTCTTTAAGAATATGGTTCATTTTAATGTGCAATGTTCAAAGTAAAATTTAAAGTAAATTTATTATCAAAGTATGTATATGTCACCATATAGTAGCCTGAGATTCACTTTCTTGCCAGCATTCACAGTGGGTACAACGAAACACAATAGAATCAGCGAGAAACTACACACAAGGATGGACAAACGACCAATGTGCAAAAGACAAAACTGTGCACATACCAAAAAAAAAGTTGGGAACATGAGTTGTAGAGAGAGACAGTCCATAGGTTGTGGAATCAGTTCAGAGTTGAGGTGAGTGAAGTTATCCATGCTGGTTCAGACTCCTGATGGGTGTAGGGGAATAACTGTTCCTGAACCTGGTGGTGTGGGACCTATGGCTGCTTTTAGCTGCTTCTCGATGGCAGCAGTGAGCATGGCCTGGACGGTGAGCATCTGATGATGGGTGCTGCTTTCCTGCGTTTGCTTATGATGCAATTATATTGATTCCTTTGTCTAACGTTGTTTTGCAAATTAGAGCAGTTATATTGGGTGTTAAAGTGTTAGACTGATGATGTAACATCTGGAACAGATCCTCTGGAGGAATAAGTGGAATCTCTGGAAAAATGAGATTTGGAATGGTGGGAGATTGCTTTGACTAACTGGGATGATGTGCAATCTGACATGGGATACTAACTCGTTGAGGTCGAAAGCACTTGGGTCATTTCACAACTGCCATAACTGTGTCGGGCAGTTATGTTTTATCAGAGATCCAGTGGAGAAAGCCATCTATATTTCGGACCATTTCCTCCATTCCAGTTTTCTCGGTTTCCGAAGACTTTCTCCCTGGGATGATGACTTGTGAAGATCATAATACATAGAGCAGAATTGGACCACTTGGCCCATCAAGTCTGATCTGCCATTCCAACATGGCTGATTTATTAACTGTCAACCCCTCCTGCCTTCTCCCCATAATCTTTGATGCCCTGCCTAATCAAGAACCTATCAACCTCCGCTTTAAATGTATTCAATAACAAGACCTCCACAACCATCTGTAGCAATAAATTCCATGGATTCACTACTCTCTGGCTAAAGAAGGTCCTCTTCATCTCTGTTCTAAATGGATGACCCTCTATTCTGAAGCTAAACTCCCCCCACCATAGGAAATGTTATTTCCACATCCACTAGGCCATTTCAATATTTGATAGGTTTCAGTGAGATTTCCTCACATTCTTCTAAACTACAGCAAGTACAGGCCCCCAGCCATCAAGCATTCGTCATGCGTTAACCTTTCATTCCCAGAATCATTCTCACAAACCTCCCCTGGACCCTCACCAATGCCAGCACATCTTTTCTCAAATAAATTGCTCACCATGTTCTGAGTGAAGTCTGACCAATGCTTTATAAAGACTCAGCATTATAGTCTTGTTCTTGTATTCTAGTTCTCTCGAAATGAATGTTAACGTTGCATTTGCCTTCCTTACCACTGACTGTTATCCTTTTTGGAATCCTGTACAAGGACTCGCAAGTCCATTTGCACCTCAGATTTCTTAAGTTTCTTCCTGTTTAGAAAATGATCTTCTTCCTTCTTCCAAAGGGTATGACCACGCCACTTTCAACTGCCACTTCTTTGCCCATTCTTCCGATCTGTCTGTCCTTCTGCAGACTCCCTGATTCCTTACTGATACCTGACCCTCCACTCCTTTGTATTGGACACAAAGCCATCAATTCCATCATCCAAATCATTGACATATAGCATGAAAAGAAGCGGTCCCAATACTGAATTCTGTGGAGCACCACTTGTCACTGGCAGCCAACCAGAATAAGCCCCCTCTATTCCCAATCTTACCTCCTGTCAGTCAGCCAATCTTCTATCCATGCTAGTATCTTTCCTGTAATACCATGGGTTCTTATCATGTTAAGCAGCCTCATGTGTAGCTCCTTGACAAAGACCTTCTGAAAATCCAAGTAAACAACTTCTACTGACTCTCCTTTGTCTATCCTGCCTGTTATTTCCTCAAAGAATTCCAGCACATTTGTCAAGCAAGATTTCCCCTTGAGGAAACAGTGCTGACTATGGCCTATTTTATCATGTACCTCCAAGTACCCTGAAAACTTGTATTTAATAATGGACTCCAACACCTTCTCAATCACTGAAGTCACTCTAACCAGCCTGTAATTTCCTTTCTTTTGCTTCCCTCCCTTCTTAAAGATTTGAGTGACATTTGCAATTTTCCAGTACCCTGGAACCATTCCAAGATCTAGTGATTCTTGAAAGTCGAATACCAATACCTCCATAATTTCTTTAGCGTCCTCTTTCAGAGCACTGGGGTGTAGTCCATCTAGTTAAGATGACATCTACCTTCAGGCCTTCTAGTTTCCCAAACACCACCTGCTTAATAATAGAATTAAACACACTTTTGCCCCCTGACACTTGAATTTTTGGCATACTACTAGTGTCTTCCATTGTGAAGACTGATGCAATATACTTAAGGTCCTCCACCTTTTCTTTGTCCCTAATTATTACCTCTTCAGTGTAATTTTCCAGTGGTCCAATATTTACTCTCACCTCTTACTCTTTATGTACCTTAAAAAAATTAGTATCCTCTTGTATATTACAGGTTAGCTTGGCTTCCTATCTCATCTTTTCTCTCCTTATGTTTTTTTTAGTTGCTTTCTGTTGGTTTTTAAAAGCTTCCAATCTTCTAATTTCCCACTAATTTTTGGGGTATTATATGCCCTCTCTTTCCCTTTTGTGCTGTATTTGACTTCCCTTGTTAGCTATGGTTGCCTCCTGTCTTCAGAATACTACTACTTTCAGAGGTATCTATCCTGCCCCTTCTGAATTGCCTCAAGAAACTACACCCTTTGCTGTTTTGCTGTCATCCCTGCCCGGGCAGCTCCTCTCCCATGCCTCTGTAATTCTGTTTTCTCTACTGATACATCTGATTTTATCTCCTCCCCCTCAAATTGCACAGTGAAGTCTATCAAATTATGATCACTGCCTCCTAAGAGTTCCTGTATCTTAAGTTCACTAATCAAATCTGGTTCATTAGATAACATCCTGTCCAGAATAGCTGATCCCTTAGCGAGCTATAGCACAAGCTGCTCTAAAAAGCTATCTTGTAGACAGACTACCAACTCTCTCTCTTGGGATCCAGCACCAGTCTGATTTTTCCAGTCTACCTGCATATTGAAATATCATCAATGATTTTTGCAACATTGCCCTTTTTACATGCCTTTTCTATCTCCAGCTGTAATTTACATCCCGCACCCTGGCTACTGTTCGGAAGTTTCTATATAACGTTCATTTACCTTGCGGTTTCTTAACTCTACCCACAAGGATTCCACATCTTTCAGTCCTTTGTCAACTCTCTAAGGAGTTGATTTCACTTTTTTTTTTAACCACAGAGCTACCTCACCTCGCCCACCTGCCTACCTGCCTGCCCTTTTGATTTCAATATGTATCCTTGGATGCTAAGCTCTTAGCTATGATCTTCGTTCAGCCACTGCTTGGAGACGCCCACAACGTCATACCTGTCGATCTCTAACTACATTACATGACCGTCTACCTTCTTCCGTTCGCTGCATGCATTCAAATATAACACCATCAGTGGTGTAATCATCACCCTGTTTGATTTTTTTAACCCCCATCTTGCACTTAAACTCATCCCACAGGCTGCAATTTTGCCCCATCATCTGTCCTTTCTCGCCATCTCACTACACACTGCATCTAGTTGTATATCAACTGCCCCTCCTCGGCTCTATTACCCTGGTTCCCATCCCTGCCCCCGCCAAATTAGTTTAAACCCTCCCCAACAACTCTAGCAAACCTGCCAGCAAGAATATTGGTCTCCTTCGGGATCGGGTATAACCCGACCTTCTTGCACAGGACACACCTTTCCCAGAAGAGATTCCAATGATGTGGAAATCTGAAACCCTGCTTCCTGCACCAGTTCCTCAGTCACTCATTCATCTGTACTATCATCCTGATCTCGCATGTGGTACTGGGAGTAATCTTACCTTGCAGATCCAGCTCTTCGGCCTCTTTGATAACTCCCTATACTCTCTGCATAGGACCTCATCCCCTTTTTAATCTACATTGTCAATGTACACCACAGCCTCTGGCTGCTCACCCTCCTGTTTGAGCATATTCTGCATCCGCTTTGAAACGTTCGTGACCTTAGCACGAGTCATTGCACAATTGAAAGTTTTTGGGAATTGAGAAAGCTGGGGTAGAGGGGAATTGGCTAGAAATGTCAGTGGCTTTGTAGATGCTGCAAAGCACGATTTAAACCCTGAAATATCAGCAGGTCTATGGAGAGGGATAAGGGAGTCGTCATACCTGGTATGGGTTGAATTGACAGATCTCAGTTGACATGCAGTGTTACAGGAACGATAATGGCACGTGAGGGGAAAGCTATCTTCTGAAGATCCAGCCCATTTCAGCTGCTAAGGAACATGCTGTAACAATTTCTCCTTGGTCTGTTCTGTGTCCAACTTTCCCTAAGACAGCTGATTTGGGCCATTCAGCCCATTCAATTATGGCTGATTTATTTTCCCCTCAACCCCATTTTCCTGCCTTCACCACATAACCTTTGACGCTCTTACTCACTATGAATCTTACCAACCTCAGCTTTAACTTCCCAATGACTTGGCTACCATAGCTGCCTGTGGCAATGAATTCCTCAGATTCACCACAAAATTCCTCCTTGCTGTTCAAGAGGAAATGAACTTAGTCTCCTCCCATCACCAGCATCAATCTTCACTGCATGCTAAGTCCAAGTCCATGTTATTCAGGTACAGAGAAGCTTTACTTTGGAACATTACATAAGCATAAGTGGCCAGGGAGGGGATTAGGGCTAGAGGACTTTCCTCACACTAATATGCTTTCCCAATGTTTAGCGCAAGACGTATAGACACACCACGCTGGTCCCTGAGGAACTGGGGATGATCATGGACTCCGAAACATTTGAGAAATCTCGTCTCTACCAGCTGGATAAAAGTAACTTTGGATTCTGGTCTGGGCTTTACTCAGAAATCGAGGGAACGGTGAGTAGTGCTTAAAACCATTTCAGCTGACTGTATGTAGAAATTTACTGATTGACCAATAAGATTCTTCCCTCCCCCACCCACCTGCCCTCTCACCTGGCTTCAGCTGTCACCTGCCAGCTTATACTCCTTTCCCCCACCCTCACTTTATTTTGGCACCTTCTGCCTTCCATTCCAGTCCTAATAAAGGGTCCCGCACCAAAATATTGACTGTTTATTCCCCTCCAAAGGTGGTGCCGGACCTTCTGAGTTCCTCCAACACTTTGTGTTGTTCTAGACTCCCAGCATCTGCAGAATTTCTGTGTGTTGGAAGTTGTTTTTCAAAGCCCAGTTACTTTCATTCACTCTGTCCCCACTCTATAAATAGCCATTAAGATCTTGTTGCTGTCACTCTGATGATGACAGAGGAAGTTTTCAAAATTCTGAGATTTCCGTGATTATTAGTGTGGACTGTAGTTTATTATGGACTCCTTCAGTTTTCTGTGTTTTCTCTCTTGTTGCCATTTTCAGGGTGGGTGATATGTTTTTGGGTGAGGGAATTGGGGTTTGGTGTTTTCTGTATGGGCAATTTGTTAGTTTTTTGTGTGAGAGGGGAGAGGTTGGGAGATTGGATGTTATGCTGCTGTTTGCTTTTTTTTGTGTGGGATGGGCTTTGGGGTTAGGGGTTTGATGATCTAGCTGCCGTTTTCCAGGTGGGCAATCTCTTAGTTTTTGTGCAAGGGAGGGGTTGGGGGAGTTTGGAGTTTGCAAGGTTTTTTTTCGTGTGGGGGCACGAAACATTAGGGACATTTAATTGACTCTTAGCATATGGATGGCTACACAGGAAGGAAATGTAAAATTGACTTTGGAGTAGGTTAAAAGGTAGGCACAACATTGTGGGCCAAAGGCCCTGTATTGTGCTGTACTATTCTATGTTCCAGAACATGTGAAAGATCTTTGTGCTTGTAACCATTGTCCACGTGCCTCAAGTCTGGGCGGAGTACCTGGTGTAAAATTACCATCATAAGATATAGGATCAGAATTGGGCTATTTGGCCCATCAAGTCTACTCTGCCATCTCATCGTGGCTGATCCATTTTCTCCCCAGCCTCAATCTCCTGTCTTCTCCTGTATACCTTCATACCCTGACCAATCAAGAATCCATCAATCTCTGTCTTAAATATATGTAAAGACATGGCCTCCACAGCTGCTGGTAGCAAAAAATTCCACAGATTCACCACTCTCTGGCTAAAGAAATTCCTCCTCATCTCCGTACTAAAAGGATGCCTGTATATTCTGAGGCTCTGTCCTCTGGTCCTGGACTCTCCCACCACAGGAAATAACCTCTCCACATCCACTCTATGAAGGCCTTTCAACATTCAATAGGTTTCAATGAGGTCACCCTTCATTCTTCTGAATTCCAGTGAGTAGAGACCCAGAGCCATTGAACACTCTTCATATAATAAACTACTCAATCCTGAATCATTTTTGTGAATATATTTATAGGTTCTGGTTTTAACTCTGCTGCTCTCTTTACAGCTTATCCTGCTGTTGGGCGGAATTCCCCTTCTCTGGAAAGTGTCGGGAAACATCATGGGGCATTTTGGGCTGGGACCCGAGTATGAGGTAAGTGCTGTCTGACAGATCGACAGTTTGCAATGCTGAGTGATAAATCAAGCTCCAAACATGAATTAAATTGAATATGTTGTGTGCCTGGTTTGTCACAAGTTGAATACTGATTTCAATTTCTAAACTGAACATTGTTATTTGCCATAACATGTTTTTTTTTAAGGTGTATACTTAGTAGCCACTTTATTAGGTATGGGAGTGGAACCCTGTGTGGTCTGCTGCTGCTGCTGTAGCCTATCCGCTTCAAGGTTTGATGTGTTGTGCATTCAGAGATGCTCTTCTGCAGCACCACTGTTGTAATGCGTTGTTATTTGAGTTACTGTCTCCTTTCCGTCAACTTGAACCGGTCTGGCTATTCCCCTCTGATCCCTCTCATTAACAAAGCATCTCGTCCACAGAACTGCTGCTCACTGGATGTTTTATTTTGGTTTCTCACACCATTCCCTGTAAACTCAAGAGATTGTTGAGTGTGAAAATCCCAGGAGATAGGCAGTTTCTAAGATGCTCAAATCATCCCGTCTGGCACCAATGATCAAAGTCACTTAGAAACGTAGAAAATCTGCAGCACAATACAGGCCCCTTGGCCAACAAAACTTTGCTGAACATGTCCTTAGAATTTACCTAGGGTTACCCATAGCCCTCTCTTTTTCTGAGCTCCACCTACTTGTCCAGGAGTCTCTTAAAAGACCCTATCATATCCGCCTCCACCACTCTTGCCGGCAGCCCATTCCACGCACATTTAGATCACTTCTTTTTTGCCCCTTTCTGATGCTTGGTCTGAACCTCTTGACCATGTCTGCATGCTTCTCTGCCTTGAGTTGCTGCCACATAATTGGCTGATTAGATATTTGCATTTTTGAGCAGGTGTTCTTAATAAAGTGGCCACTGAGTGTAACATCAAGGTTCCTAACTGATTAAACAGGTTTGTTTTCAAACATTTTGTGTGTCCCTATCTCAAATGGATAGTTTAAGAGTTGCAACAGCGCTTTAGTTTAGTGTATGGCCTTTGAGTTAGAGACATCAACAGGTGCGGAGCAGATTTAGGTTCGCCTTAGTGCTGGGCTTTATTCAAAATAAACCCTTTGTGCTGTTGCTGTACAGGTGTTCTCTCTCTAAGATCTTTATGTGCCTGCTTTCTGACAACCGTTTACTTGTGCAGCTGCTGTGCATTGTATTATTGGGCTGGAGCTTACAGAAAAGTGAAGGCATTAACAATACGCTACTCAAATCAAATTCAGCGCAGTGTGAATCTACAGAACCTAATGCCCGACCTCCGCCTAGCTACTGTTTGCTTTGTACAGGTGGCAAGATTGGTTTTCATCTCTTTTCCTTTTGGTCTTTTTTTCAGTCCCTTACTTTTAAGAACTTGCTGGTTTTTAATATTCTAGTTGCAGAAAGTTAAGAATCTGGTTGCATTATTTATAAAAGTTACTTATGCTTTATGTTAAATCTATTAACATCTGAGTTAGAAAATGAGATTTATCACATTCCCACTTGTAATAAGTATTTAGACATCTTGGGCAATGATCATTTTTACTATTCATTTGTCCTTGGTCTCCTTAACCTCCAATCTTTAGTTGCTTTAAAGGAGTTGACTGCCTTTCTGGTGCATCAAAGTTCACCAAGCGAGTTATCAAAGTATGTACATGTCACCGTGTACAACCCTGAGATTTGTTTTCTTGTGGGCATATTCAGTAAATCCAAGAACCATAACAGAATCAGTGAAAGACTGCACCCAACAGAACGGACAAACAACCAATGTGCAAAAGACAACAAGCTTTGCAAATACAAAATGAAAAAAAATATTAATAATAAACAGGCAATAAATATCGAGAACATGAGATGAAGAGTCCTGAAAAGTGAGTCCATTAGGTTGTGGGAAGAATTCAATGTTGGGCAAGTGAAGTTATCTCCACTGGTTCAAGAGCCTGATGGTTGAGGGGTAATAACTTTTCCTGAACCTGCTGATGAGTCCTGGGGCTCCTGTACCACCTTCCTCGTGGTGGCAGTGAGAAGAGAACGTGTCTTGGGTAGGTTCCTGACGAAGGATGCTGCTTTACTGTGACAGCGCTCCATGTAGATCTGCTCAATGATGGGGCAGGGTTTACCGTGATGGACTTGGCCATATCCATTACATTTAGTAGGATTTTTTGTTCCAGGGCATTGGTGTTTCCATACCAGGCTGTGATGCAACCAGTCAATATACTTAACTACACTTCTGTAGAATTTTGTCAAATCATTAGATGTCATGCTGAATATTTGCAAACTTCTAAGGAAGTAGAAGTCCTGCCATGCTTTCTTCACAATTACACTTGCGTGCTGAGCCAGGATAGGTCCTCTGAGATAGTAACACCGAGGAATTTAAAGTTGCTGACCCTCTCCACCACTGATGCCCCAATGAGGCCTGGCTCAAGGACTTTGGTTTCCTCCTGAAGCCAATAATCTGCTGCTTGGTCTTGCTGACATTGAGTGAGAGGCGGTTGTTGTGAGACCACCAGTCAGATTTTCAATCTCCCTCGTCCTATATGGCAGCAGGGTGGAGATAACGTCTTTGTCAAAGGAGGTGTAAGGCGCTCCTTCCCTCTGCTAGCCTGCATGTCACCCTTGGGCAAGGCGTGGCATCCACTTACTCCCCGGTCAGGGTCACGTGAAGCCATGGGAGCAGGTGGTGGATGATCGTATGAGCTGCTGGTGCAGATCACAACTCCAGGTTATGTGACTGCTGACAATAGGGAATCCCTGAAGAGAAAATTCAACAATCTGGGGTGCGAAAGGACTTGGGAGTCCTCGTGCAGGATTCCCTAAAGGTTGATTTGCAAGCTGAGTCGGTGGTGTGGAAGGTAAATGCAATGGTGGCATTCATTTTTGAGATGACTAGAATATAAAAGCAAGGATGTAATGTTGAGGCTTTATATAAACCCTCACTCGGAGTATTGTGAGCAGTTTTGGGCCCCTTATCTAAGGGGGGGGGGAGGAGAATATGCAGGCATTGGAGAGAGTCCAAACAAGGTTTATAAGAATGATTCTGGGATTGACAGGCTTATCATTATGAGGAGCATTTGATGCTTTGGGCCTCTACTCCCTGGAATTTAGAAGAATGAGTGGGAATCTCATTTATACCTATCAAATATTGAAAGGCCTTGATGGAGTGGATGTGGAGAGGTTGTTTCCTGTGGTGGGGGAGTTGAGCATCAGAGGACACAGTCTCAGAATAGAAGGACGTCCCAATTAAAATGGAGAGAAGGAATTTCTTTAGTGAGAGTGGTGATTCTGTGGAATTCTTTGCCACAGGCGACTGTCGAGGCCAAGTCGTTGGCTATATTTAAGGCTGAGGTTGATAGATTATTTATGAGCCAGAGCATGAAGGGTTATGGGGAGAAGGCAGGAGATTGTGGCTGGGATCAGCCATGATGAAATGGTAAAGCAGACTTGATGGGTCAAATTCTGCTCCTTTTTCTTGTGGTCTTATAACTATGACTAAATGTGAGGGGAAAGATTTAAAAAGGATCTTGGGAGCACCCTTTTCCATACAGAGGGTGGTGAGCATATGGAATGAGCTGTCAGTAGAAGTAGTAGAGGCAGATACAGTTATCACACTTAAGACATTTGGACAGGGGAGATTTAGATGATATGGGCCAAATGCTGGCAAATCAATTTAACTCAATATGGCAATTTGAGATGGGCCAAAGAGCCTGTCTTCTGTGCTATTTCAATATATTGTATAATAGTATAGAAAGTCGCTTTTACCAGTGAGAGGTCTCCATTTCTTTCTCCTTACTCGACCATTGCATTTAAAAAAAATACTTCAATTAAGTATTTCAATTGATTTCTTTATACTTGCAGCGTATTCAGTGACTAGTTTTTTTTTCTCCCAAAGTTATGCATAGATGATTAAGGGCTTACTTAAAATTGTTTTTTTTTAAAGTAACCAAGTTCTGAAGAACGTTGGCAAAACTGTGGGAAAAGTAATATTGAATTTTATTAATTGTGGTTATTTGCAAAAGTTAATCAGCATATTCAGTTTGTGGGTGCAGTAAGCAGAAATGTTAGAAAACTGGTTGAGTTGCTTGATGTACACTTTGATAATAGAATTTACTTTAAACTTTGTTTTTTGAAAAATAAAGTTGGAGTCATTCCATTAAATAATGCCTGTGGCATGTTTTTCCTCAGTGACTTTTATTTTTTCTATCCAGTGCACAATTCTTGATGTCCTTGGTTTGAGTTGTGGGTCATGCTGCCGAAACAAGTAAGTTTAAGGTCTGGGGTTGTGTGAGGAAGCAGCCTTGATCTGACCCAGAGAGAGAGGTTAAGAATCCCAAGAGGTAAAAGGCAGTGGCTGTGGATATAGCTGGAGCAGTGCTGGAACTTGTGGATTCTGTAGTTTCCATATCACACTTACGGAATCATAGAGCACTATGGCACAGAAACAGGCCCTTTGGCCCATCTAGTTCATGCTAAACTGTTCTGCCTAGTTTTTATTTTCTGCATCTTGTAGATTGTAGAACGTTTCTTACCTGAAGTACTTCCATCTCTTGAGGATCATTGCAATAGCAACTTGTTTGTCTTGTGCAATGAAAAAAACCTGTTTCTTTTCTTGCTGTTAACAGATAAGCCAATCTTTGACCTTCTTATTTCTGGCAACCTTGTTCAGTGCAACCACAGGACTTCCCTGGAGCATCTACAACACCTTCGTCATTGAGGAAAAACATGGTTTCAACCAACAGGTCTGTCCTGAATATGTTTGGATTGTAGTGCCGTAAACATTTATGAAATATTTAATATGAACTGTTATTATGGAGTGGACAAACTTTCTAACCTTTTGTATGGGGTCTAAGTAATTACCTTAAAATATTTAATAATAAATCATATATTAGGTTGAATTTTTGTTTATCAACATTTTCTTCGGACGTGATGTGTTGGTCACTTCTGCAAGAATTCTCTACAAGGAATTCTTCAAGTTCATAGCTCCTTGAAAGTGGGTACATCGGTCGATAGGATGGCTCAGAAGGCTTGCCTTTGTTCGTTGAAGCGTTGAGTTCAGAAGTCAGGAGGTTACGTTGCAACTTTATAAAACTCTGGTTCGGCCACATCTAGAGAACTACATACAGTTCCGGTCACCCCACTGTAGGAAGGATGTTGAGGCTTTGGAGAGGGTTCGGATGAGGTTCATCAGAATGCTGCCCGGTTTAGAGGGCATGAGAGGCTGGATAAACTTACTTTGTTTTCTTTGGAGTGGGGGAGGCTGAGGGGAGATCTGATGGAGGTTTATAAGATTGAGAGGCATAGGTAGAATAGATTGGGAGTATCTGATTCCCAGCATAGCAAAGTCTAATACCAGAGGACATGCTCTGAAGGAGAGGGGGGATAGCTTCAAAGAGGAGGTGAGGGGTAAATTTTTACTTGGAGTGGTGGATGCCTGGTATTGTGGTAGAAACAAATATATCAGAGGCTTTTAAGAGATGTTTAGCTAGACATGGATATAAGGAAGACGGAGGGATTGGTTTTTGGGTTTTTTAATTTACATTTTAGCTGGTTCAGCACAACTTTGTTACAGCCTATTCCTGTGCTGTACTGTTCTGTGTCCTAAACCAGTGTGATCATTTGGTGGTAGGGTACATGTTATAGTTCCCAGGGTTTAAACCAGCAAACCTAGGCACAGTGTAATACTTATTTCACACATTCTCTCATTAACTGCCTCACCTTCAGTAAGTGAAAGAACATACTCTCAGACCACAGCTTAGATTGTAACCTACAGGAAAATTAATTGAAGAGCAAACCAGTTAATGAGTAGTTATTAATGTGTATTATACACTTATTCCAAACTTCAGTAGCTAGCTACAACAGACTGAACACTGGACATGACTTACCTGGGATGTAGCAATCATTTGTTCTCTGCTTATCATTACATATGTGTTTTCTGATTACAAACGTCGTCTGGCAGTTCCACACTACTCCAGTTTCTGTATTGTTATCCCCAGGAACTTAATGCCCAGCCGTGAAGAAGGGTCTCATCTTGAAAGGTTGAATATCTATTCATTTCCATAGATGCTGCCTGACCTGCTGAGTTCCTCCAGTATTTTGTGTGCGTGTGTTGCTTTGGATTTCCAGCAGCTACCAATTTTCTTAAGTCTATTAGTTCTGAATAATTTTGAAGATTTCCTTGAAGGTCGAATATCAATGCTGTTTTAGGTAGTTAGTTGATCAGATTCAGCCCATCTTTTATTCAAGTCAGCTGCCAAAGAAATGAATAGCCCCAGAGAAAGCTTGTAATTGAATAGGATGGCTTCACTTCTCCCTGGAAGACTGATTTCTTTAAAAGACCTGAGTTAGAGAAGCAATTGGATATTGATTAATCCTTGTTGTCAAGGCAATAGTTGCTTATCAGTGCATTTGCCATGTTTGGCTGTAATTGGAGAAGCAGCAATTTTTAACCCTGGCTTTGTTGTGGGGAGTAACAAATCTAATAACACACCAGTAACAAAGGTTCCTTATTTATTGTGGAATATCCCCGATAATTCACAAGTGGATTGTCAAGCAAATTTGACTGTAAAGCCACCTAAGCAGTTTTGTAGAGCTGACAGACGTGTCATGGCAAAGAAGTATTTCCAAGGCATTTCTTAAAGAACACAAGAAACTGCATCTAGGTAAACAGATGTAGAGCAGGGGTTCCCAACCTGGGGTCCATGGACCCCTTGATTAACAGTAGGGGTCCATGGCATAAAAAAAAGTATGGCACCCCAATGCAGAGGGAGGGATTTATGGTACTGGGATGAAGGGTTTATTGCACCACAGAATGCATTGTCATTAACGTAAGAACTGTAATGCATACCAAATGCTGGGGGAGCTCAGCAGGTCAGGCAGCATCTATGGAAATGAATAAACAGTTGACGTTTCAGGCTAAGGTCAAGGGTCCACAATGACAACTTTTTATTCTTTTCCATAGAAAAGCATTTTGTGTCTGTTAATTCTGCTGTTGCTTAGCATGAAATGCAGCAGATTTTATGTTGTACTTAAATAATTTAATTTATTTTCAATTGAGATACAGAACTCGCCAATCCCCCAATTTAATCCTAGCCTGAGCAGGGAACAATTCATAATGACCAATTAACCTACTGACCGGTATGTCTTTGGACTGTGGGAGGAAACACGTGTCATTGGGAGAATGTGCTAACTCCTGATGGGCAGCAGCGGGAAATAAACCCGCATCGCTGGTACCGTAAAGCGTTGTGCTGTCTTTTACAAAAGATATGTGAAAGGTATTTATTCCCATCCCTGATTGCCTTTGAGGAAGTAGTACCGAGCTGCTGCCCTGCAGTATTATTGGCTGGGGCATTTCAGGATTTGGACCCTGGTGCAAAGAAGCAATGATACATTTCCAAGTTGGGGCGACTGTGGGCTTGAGAGGAATCCACAAGCTGTGGTTGGTTTGAATGATTTTTGTGTGAGTTTATTGAGGTCCAGGTTCATTGTTTCACCAATGGACTGGGACTGGTCAATCTGGCAAAAGTCAGGGCTGTTTAGAGCCTTTCAGATACAATGTTTACTACATGAAGGCACTTTGAGCAAATTACTATTGTTCTGTATAATGGAGAAATGGACCAATCTGTCTGGCATTTTGACAGCTCCTGACTATAATGATAGAAAGCAACTCTCAATTCAAATACTGTAACTTATGACTAAACAATTAACTTTAAGCTTTGTTCCAGCTGCAGTGATTCTCCCCCCCCCCCCCCAGGATAAGTTTAAAAAAAATGCTTGGCCTGATTACCATTCATCAAAAGATGAGTTGAACTATTTGTACCCCTAAATGCTGGAATAAATGGCAGGTGACCCTATTATAACTGTGACCAAAGTCACCAGAGAGATGCCACTGGTAGGTATAAAAGTCGTGTGTCTTTATTTGGGGCACCCACAAGCTGGCAGTCTTTAGAGTCAAGAAAGAGAGAGAAAAATAGACATCACTGACCCAACATTACAGCACACTTTCACGTTAGAGAAGAAATATAACAGACCAATTTCTGTAGTCACAATGCCCTCATACCACTTTTAATTTTTAAAAATACTGTGGTCTTCCCACCCAAAGTGAGTGTTAGTTACTGTGGTCTCTGAGTTGTATTTGTGCTTTGGGGTGTTGATTGCATTCATGCATATGCAGACATCTCCGGTCAATTGGGTATCTTCTGTTCCAAGCTGCATTTTCGATGTAACTTAAACAACAACCTGTATTCAGATCTGAAGGTTGGTTGCTGTTGAGATTAATATTTGCTATATACCCTAACTTCAGAATACACCCTAACAACCCCAGCCATAAAGTTCACAAAAGTGATTTTGGGATTGAAAGAGTTGTTCTATGAGAAATGTTTAATGGCTCTGGGCTTCTACTCACTGGAATTCAGTGATGTCATTGAAGCCTATCGAATGTTGAGAGCCCTCAGTAGAGTGGATGTGGAGAGGATGTTTCCTATGGTGGGGGAGTCTAAGACCACAGGACACAGCCTCCGAATAGAGAGGCATCCATTGAGAATGGAGATGAGGAGGAATTCCTTTAGCCAGAGAGTGGTAAATCCAAGGACACTTGGATAGGGAGTTGTAAGACTTTGGCGCAGTGATAGTGAAGGTCTGGTGATATATCTGCATGTCAGGATTGTAGCATCGGAGCATCAGCCCAAGTGTTCTATCTTTGTCACTGTGTGCTGTTGATTATATCAGAGTGAAATTTCAATCCTTAATTTCAGAAATAGAACCCCACAGGTTTTAAGGAAGTGAATTTCTACTTTTGTATTTTAAGTAGTCAAAGAAATCTGCAGCAGAGAATGAAGACCCTCGACCCATCCAGTCCATGCTGAACCATTTAAACAGCCTCGTCTCAATAACCTGCACCCGGGCCATAGCCCTTCATACCCCTCCCATCCATGTACCTTCCAAACTTCCTTTAAACGTGGAAATCGAACTCGCATCTACCACTTGCACGGGCAGATCCACACTCACCACCCTCTGAGTGAAGAGGTTCCCCTTAAACATTTCCCTTTCACCCTTAACCCATGACCTCTGGTTGTAGTCCCTGCCAACCTCAGTGGGGAAAAGGTCTGCTTGCATTTATCCTATCTATACTCCTGTAATTTTGTATAGCTCTTTCAAAACTCTCATCAATCTTCTACATTCCAGAGAATAAAGCTGTAAGCTATTCAATCTTGTAGCTCGTCTCCTCAAATTCTGCTAACATTCTTGTAAATTTTCTCTGTATTCTTTCAACTTTATTTACCTCTTTCCTGTAGGTAGCCACCCAAAACTGCACAGAATACTCCAAATTAGGCCTCTCCAACATTTTGCACAACTTCAACATGACATCCCAACTTCTGTGCTCAGTACTTTGATCTATGACGGCCAACGTGCCTGAAGCTTTCTTTACGATCCTATCTACTGCGACACCACTTTCACTGTTGCTGCAGAAATCTTAAACACGCAGCTTCCGAAATCATGGTGTCAATTTGCTCGACTCACAAAATCCTGAAGAAGCTCACTGGGCCGGGAGGCATCTATGAAGGGAAGTGGACAGTTAATATTTGAGGTTGAGACCCTTCAGGATTCAATATGTTCAGATCTGCTGGAACGAAGATTTGCTTTTATGGTTGTTCAGTGTTCTGGATGCCTGGGCTGGGTTGTAACCTGTTGTCTTTAATTTCTGCAGACTTTGGGGTTCTTTTTTAAAGATGCCTTGAAGAAATTTGCAGTAACTCAATGCATTTTGCTGCCTGTGACCTCGCTGCTCTTGTATATTATTAAAATCGGTGGAGATTATTTTTTCATCTATGCTTGGCTCTTCACTTTAATTGTTTCTCTGGTGAGTACCCAGTAATGCTTATTCTTATTTCTGCTTGAAAACATCCAGCTTCCTTTCTAAGCTTTCCTGAGGATTTAAATGATGGAATATAATTCAATGGGGAAAAGAAAAATCTTGCCATCTTTATTCAAGTGGCAGCTTGTGTAAATCTGTACAATATTTATCCAGCTGCTGGACATAAATCTGGCTCAGTCTTAAACTGGTTTACATCTCCAGCTGCATCTACTAAAGTACAGTTGGTGGGATTCCTTTTCTCCCTTCTTGTATTTGTGTCGAATCTGATCATGACCTAGTAACACTTCTAAAGTGCTCGTGTCCAATAAATTTCAAAATGCTTTTGTCCAGGACACCTTCAAGGATTGATGCCTCAAAAAGGTGGCATCACCAAGGACATGTCCTGTTCACATTGCTACCATCAGGAGGGAGGTACAAAAGCCTGAAGGCATGCACTCAATGATTCAGCAACAGCTTCTTCCCCTCTGCCTTCTGATTTCTGAATGGACATTGAACCTATGAACACTACCTCACTACTTTTTTAATTTTTACGCTACTATTTAATATATACTGTATACTTCAATTCACACTTTTTCTCTTTTGTGTTTTACATTATTCTGCTGCCGCAAAGACGACAAATTTCAAAATACATGCCAATGATACTAATCCTGATTCTGATTATAATGTAGACAAATGTAGCACATTAGCAATACATGGCATGGTTTAGGAAACTAAGATTTATTTTGTTAATTTTAAAAGGAGGAAGCAATAACTTGGTTGATTTAGTTTAGGTTAAATGGAAAATGCTGCTGTTAGCTTGTGCTTCAAACCCTAAAATCCCCAGAGATAGTTTGTTCATCCATTCTGAATATTTCCCCTCTATCACCTAGTTGCATTTCATTTTCATTTGGCCAAATATCCAAGAAACAGCTGCATTTCAAGCTCTAATATTAATTCCTTTGCTGTTTTCTTGAAGATTTGAATAAACTTTTTAAGATCAAATGCTGTAGCGATGTTGGCTTGTAGTGTGAACTTATTGAGGTTGAAATTAAAATGTTATTCCATTGAGACAGCAATATTCTGGGGAATGGGTTATTAATAAGTCGATCTGCAGAAGCTGTATTAAAGAGTATTAATGGTTGTAAATACTTTTGGGTAGACAAATGTAATAATTAAAATTAATTGTGAAGCATTTGTCATAATTCTTTGTTTTCTCCCCCCCCCCCCCCCCCACACCTTTTCAGGTGTTGGTAACTATCTACGCTGATTATATTGCACCACTGTTTGATAAATTTACTCCGCTTCCCGAGGGAGAGTTGAAGTTGAACATTGAAGAGATGGCCAGGGGTATCAGTTTTCCTCTAACTAAGGTTTATGTTGTCGAGGGTAAGTACATCAGGGAATCTCTTTGATTTTTTTAAATATCCAGCTGACTTTTAAATGCTTTGTGTTGCTTCTGAAAGTAGTTCCTTGGTTAAAGAAAATTTACTTTTCCACTGTGTGCAATAACTGTGTTATTGATTACCTGACTGGCAGACCACAGTATGTACGCTTGCAACACTGTGTGTCAGACAGAGTGGTCAGCAGCACTGGGGCTCCACAGGGGACTGTCCTGTCTCCCTTTCTCTTCACCATCTACACCTTGGACTTCAACTATTGCACAGAGTCTTGCCATCTTCAGAAGTTTTCTGATGACTCTGCCATAGTTGGATGCATCAGCAAGGGAGATGAGGCTGAGTACAGGGCTACGGTGGGAAACTTTGTCACGTGGTGCGGATAGGGGAATCAAGGGATATGGGGTCAAGGCAGGGACTGGGTATTGATAGTGAATGATCAGCCATGATCTCAGAATGGCAGTGCAGACTCGAGGGGCCGAATGGTCTACTTCTGCACCTATTGTCTATTGTCTATAATGTGAAAAAAACTAAGGAGCTGGTGGTGGACCTGAGGAGGGCTAAGGCACCGGTAACCATCCAAGGGGTCAGTGTGGACATGATGGTGGATTACAGATACCTGGGGATACGAATGGACAATAAACTGGACTGGTCAAAGAACACTGAGGCTGTCTACAAGAAGGGTCAGAGCTGTCTCTATTTCCTGAGGAGACTGAGACCCTTTAACATCTGCCGGATGATACTGAAGATGTTCTACGAGTCTGTGGTGGCCAGTGCTATCATGTTTGTTGTTGTGTGCTGGGGCAGCAGGCTGAGGGTAGCAGACACCAACAGAATCAGCAAACTTATTCGTAAGGCCAGTGATGTTGTGGGGGTGGAACTGGACTCTCTGACGGTGGTGTCTGAAAAGAGGATGCTGTCCAAGTTGCATGCCATCTTGGACAATGGCTCCCATCCACTCCATAATGTACTAGTTAGGCACAGGAGTACATTCAGCCAGAGACTCATTCCACCGAGATGTAACACTGAGCGTCATAGGAAGCCATTCCTACCTGTGGCTATCAAACTTTACAACTCCTCCCTCGGAGTGTCAGACACTCTGAACCAGTAGGCTGGTCCTGGATTTATTTCCACTTGGCATGATTAACTTACTATTTAATTATTTATGGTTTTATATTGCTATATTTCTTCACGATTCTTGGTTGGTGCAGCTGTAACGAAACCCAATTTCCCTCGGGATCAATAAAGTCTGTCTGTCTGTGCAGAAAAGTATGAATGTTTTTACAAGTCTGTGAATCATTACAGAGATAAAACATTGAAGGTTTTTAATACATATTGCTTCAGCTACACTCATTGGCCACATTATTAGGTGCATTAATGCAAGTATTTAATCAGCCAATCATGTTGCAGCAACCCAATGCGTACGTACTCAAGGGGTTCAGTTGTTTAGATCGACATCAGAATGGGGAACAAATATGATCTAAGTGACTTTGACCACGGAATGATTGTTGGTCTCGTACAAGTTTGTTCGAATATCTCAGACACTGCTGATCTCCTGGGATTTTCATGCACAACAGTCTCTTGAGTTTACAGAGAACGGAGCAAAAAAACAAAAATAAAACTGAGCGGCAGTTCTGTGGATGAAAATGCCTCGTTAACGAGAGAGGTCAGAGAGGAATGGCCTGACCGGTTCAAGCTGACAGGAAGGCGACGGTAACTCAAATAGCCACGCGTGCAGAAGAGCATCCCTGAACGCAAGCACATCGAACCTTGAAGTGGATGGGCTACAGCAGCAGAAGACCATGGACATGACTCAGTGCCCACTTTATTAGTTACAGCAGGTACCCTGTAATGTTGCCAGTGAGTGTATATAAGAATTCAGTTAGGTTGCACTTGGAGTATCATGTGCTATTCTGGCACTTCCTTACAGAAGAGAATGTGGGAGCTTTGAAAAGATGCAGAGAGATTTACCAGGATTCCACCTGGATTAGAGTGGACTATAAGGAGAGATTGGACTGATTATTTTCCCTGGAGCTGAAAAGAAATGTGATTGAACAGCACGCAGAAAATGCTGGAGGATCTCAGCAGGTCAGGCAGCATTAATGGAAATGAATGGTAGGTCAAATATGATGGCAGAGTATAGTGTTAATGGTAAGACCCTTGGCAGTGTGGAGGATCAGAGGGATCTTGGGGTCCGAGTCCATAGGATGCTCAAAGCAGCTGTGTAGGTTAACTCTGTGGTTAAGAAGGCGTATGGTGTATTGGCCTTCATCAATCGTGGAATTGAATTTAGGAGCCGTTGCAGCTATATGGGACCCTGGTCAGACCCCACTTGGAGTACTGTGCTCAGTTCTAGTCCCCTCACTACAGGAAGGATGTGGAAACCATAGAAAGGGTGCAGAGGAGATTTACAAGGATGTTGCCTGGATTGGGGAGCATCCCTTATGAGGATAGGTTGAGTGAACTTGGCCTTTCTCCTTGGAGTGGTGGAGGATGAGAGGTGAACTGATAAAGGTGTACAAGATGATGAGAAGCATTGATCGTGTGGATAGTCAGAGGCTTTTTCCCAGGGCTGAAATGGTTGCCACAAGAGGACACAGGTTTAAGGTGCTGGGGAGTAGGTACAGAGGAGATGTCAGGGGTAAGTTTTTTACTCAGAGTGGTGAGTGCGTGGAATGGGCTGCCGGTGAGTGGTGGAGGCAGATACGATAGGGTCTGTTAAGAGGCTTTTAGATAGGTACATGGAGCTTAGAAAAATAGAGGGCTGTAGGTAAGCCTAGTAATTTTTAAGGTAGGGACGGTTTGGCAGAGCCAAAGGGCCTGTATTGTGCTGTAGGTTTTCTATGAATAAACAATCGATGTTTTTGGCTGGCGCACTTCACCTGGACTGGAAAGGAAGGGGGAGGACACTAGGTGCTATCAGGTGACAAAAAGTTTATATAAAAAAATTAGTTATTGGTAATGTTGACTATCTTTATCCCAGGATAGAAATGATACTACAGGACATGTATTTAAGGTAAGGAGGAGAAAATTTAAAGGAGATGTACAGGGCAAGTTTTTTTTAAAAAGCTACTGAGGTGCAGCCAGGGGTGTTGTTGGAAGCTGATAGGGGCGACTTGGTAGCGTTATTACAGCGCCAGCAGCTTGTGCTCAATTCTGCCCGCTGTCTGTAAGGAGTGGGCATGTACTTCCCATGATCTCTCGGTGCACCAGTTTCCTCCCACTGTCCAAAGCCATGTTATTAGGTTAATTGGTCACATGAGCACTGGCTCATTGGAACCAAAGGGCCTGTTACTGTACTGTTTCTCTAATTAACTAACCCAGGGGTTCCCAACTTGTGAACAATGGCCGCCTTCGTTAGTGGCATTGGTTCATGTCGCAAAAAAGGTTGGAAGCCCCTGAACTGAACTAAGATGTGCAATGGTGGTTCAGAGGCTCTTAGGTACATGAATATGCAGGGAATGGAGGAATATATATCTGGTAGTATGCAGTACGTTTTCAAGGAGTCATGCCTCAGAAAGGCAGTGTCCATCCTTAAGGACCCTCATCTGACCTCAGTGATGCCCTGTTCTCATTGCTACCACCAGGGAGGAGGTGCAGGAGCCTGAAGGCACACACTCAACAATTCAGGAACAGCTTCTTCCCCTCTGCCATCTGATCTCTGAATGGACATTGAACCCATGAATACTACCTCACTACTTTTCTATTTTTTTGCACTACTTATTTAATTTAACTAATATGTATACTGTATATCCTATTATATATACTTGCTGCAATTCAGTGCATTTTCCGTACTGTCACATATGGCATTGTACTGCTGCCGCTAAGTTAACCTGATTCTGAATTTGCATCAGGTGCAGGCAGAGAAGATTTAGTTTAAATTGACATTGCGTTTGGTGCAGCCATTGTGGGTGGAAGAGATGTACTTTTCTATTGGAAATGCTTATCGGACAAGGCAGCATATCCTGTATGTGGAGTGAGAAGTGGAATTAAAAGTTGTGCCAGAAGCTTTTTAATGAGCATTTTAAATGGAGCATCCAAAGGTGACAAAACTTAGTTCAGGACATTCCTTTTCCCTGCAGATACAAATGACTGACAGTTTCTGCTTGTCCTAGACTAGACCCTTGAGTGAAATTCTGTAACCTGGTTTAATCTGTCTCTTGATGGCAAAGAAAATGCTGATGAGATGGCAGTGACTGCAAGTGACATCACTTGTGTAGAGATTACCTTGTGCCTATGGGAGTTTACGTTGTCTTACCTTGGAGCTGCTGTTCCAATAAGATTTTTAAAATAAATTCACCACAATCCAAAGTGTATACTTAAAAATTATAATAAAAATAATTCCCCATCTATTTTTATCTAAAAGTAATTTCCCATGTGACCTATGCATTTGATGATCAGTCGGTTTGCTTTACCTACAAAGGAAAATCAGATGATGGAAGTGTGAAATCAGAGCAAAAACTGTTTATATATTTTTTTAAAAGTTCAGCAGGATCTGTGAGCCAGAATCCTTCATTGGATGTGTTCATACTGAAGTATTGGCAGACCATACAAGCCTGGTTTTGCAGTTTGGGGAATGTGATGTAACCAAAGGCTTCAGGTTTGTTCATTGAAGTGAAAAAGGAAGTCTTTCCCAAACTTCCCTTAAATTCTACCATGTTTCAGTGAGTTAACGCTTTGACAAAAACACAGTAAAATCCACGGCGAATCACAGATTCAGTGAAAGTAACAATAACTTCACTGACTTTGGCCTTATTCATTCCATGCCTTAATTAAATGTGTTCGGTGTCAGTGGTTACTCTCTGCTTGAACACGTAATGCTAATCCATCTGTTTTTGGTGTCGTGATGCCTTTCATTCCAGATTGGCTGTTTAAACCCCACAAGGCTGCTCTTCAGAGTTCATCACGTTTCAGGTGGTGAACCTCAAGGTTGTATAAAGGATGACTGACAATGTGCTTTGCACTTGGAATAAAGTTTTAAAGTTTCTCTGTTATACATTCAGTGGCCATTTTGTTAGGTGCATCTGTTGGGTGCACCAGCATCTGTTGTTGTAATCCGTCCACTCCAAGGTTTGACATGTTGAGGAGGAATTTCTCTAGCCAGAGAGTGGTGAATCTGTGGAATTTATTGCTGCAGGCAGCTGTGGAGGCTAAATCCTTGTGTATGTTTAAGGTAGAGGTTGATAGATTCTTGATTGGTCAAGGCATGAAGGGATTTGGAGAAATGGTAGGAAATTGGGGGCTGTGGGGTGAGTAAAAAAGGATCAGCCATGATGAAATAGTGGAGCAGACTGAATGGGCCAAATGGCCTAATTCTGCTCCTATGTCATATGGTCTTACGTTGTGCGTTCAAAGATGCTCTTCTGCACACCACAGTTGTAAGGTGTTATTTGAGTTACTGTTGCCTTGCTGTCGGTATTAACCAGTCTCACTATTCTTCACTGACCTCTCATTAGCAAGGTTTTCGCTCACAGAATTCTGCTTACTGGATTTTTTTCCCCACCATTCTCTGTAAGCTCTGGAGACTGTTGTGCTTGAAAATCCCAGCAGATCAGCAGTTTGAGTCGCGTAAACCACCCTGTCTGACACCAATAATCATTCCATGGTCAAAGTAACTTAGATCATGTTTGATCCCCATTCTGATGTTGTTCTAAACAACTGAACCTCTTGACCATGTCTACATGCTTTTATGCCTTGAGTTGATGCCACATGATTGGCTGTTTAGATATTTACATTAATGACCAGGATTACCCAATAAAAGTCCACTGAGTGTACAATTTCATCTCTAGTTCTAGCTTGCAATTTAAGCTTCAACTCCAGCAAAAATACCTGAAATTGCTGACATTTTGTGGTGTTGCATTCAATAATTGTGATTATGAAGCATTATTCATCCTGTTGTAATATGAACAAAGTCAACAGCATAACACTGAAGTTTGTGGATATGGAAGTGTTTATTCGACAAAAAGCAACAGGCATCATATTTGAAACACACTTTGAAGAAGAGGTCTCCTCAGCCCAATATTACACAACATTTTTATATGCTAAAGATCAAAAGGTAACACCAGGACAGTTCTATAGTTACAATGCTTCCTTTGAATTGCATATAGTTTTTGCACACCATTTCTTTGTACTTAAGACACGTGAAATGAATGTTAATCTGCTTTCATGCATTTGCAGGTGTCTGGGGTCTAGTTGTTCTGAGCTGTGTTTTAAATCCAATCTGCAATCCACATTCAAATCTGATTATTGATTGCTGTTGAAATTTAATTTTTGCGCTATGCCCTAACTCCAGAATATCCCCTAACAATCCTAAATAAGCTTAAGTTATTCTGAAAACTGCTGTGATTGAGTGAAGGAAATATGAAGGTAGGAAAGTTTCTTGTTTTAAACTGAGCCCATGTTAAATTTTACCCCTTAAAAGCTTATGTATTTATTTCCAATGTGCAGTATGACCCATATCTCTTGATAATCTTTGTTTTAAGTTTGAGTAGTACAGGCTGCCTCTTAGTGGCATTAAAAATACTGATCTAAATTTTGATGAGGTTGGTGAAACTTGGCCATAACGTTGGCTCTAAATCTTAGAGTCGAAAGCAAATGCTTCTGTAGTAAACGGTGTTGATGTTCACTGTTTCGAATAGGATCAAAGAGATCATCACACAGCAATGCGTATTTCTATGGGTTTTTTAAGAACAAGCGTATTGTTCTGTTTGATACGCTACTCGAAGATCATTCCCCGTTAAATAAAGTGGCTGCCAACGACAACATCGACACGCAGACGGCTGCTGGAGACAGCAATGAAAACGAGACTGCTGAGTCCAAGCTCAGACCAAAAGTAAGACTACTGACTTCATTCCTCATAATGCCAGTTAAACCTGTACCTTGTTGCTTATTCTTTGGATGAGAGTGCCACTGATGGGAGTTATTGACCATTGTGTTTGTTTTAAAATGGTTGAGAGCCAGTGCAGTCCTTGTGATAGCGCACATGTGCTGGTATGAGCTGGTGAATTATAGCATGTGGCGTCTGTGTCAGGGAAAGGTATATACCACGATGGGGATATTGAACGTAGAACAGCCCATAATGCAATACCGACCCTGTAAGATCAATCTAACCCTTCCCTCCCATATAGCTCTCCATTTTTCTATCATCCACTTGACTAAGTCTCTCAATTGTCTAGAATATATCTGCTACAACCATCACTCTAACAGTGTGTTCCACGCACCCACCACTCTGTTATTTTAAAACGACAAGCGACCTCTGACATTGCCCCTGTAAGGAGGCTGTACGTTCTCCCTGTGACAGCATGGGCAGGCCCCAGTACATCCATGGTCCGTGTTGGTCATTGATGCTCTTGCCCAGTTAGATTGTGGGACCCACTTTGACCAGTGCCCAGCTTGGTATGGCAATATTACTTTTGAAATGATTTGCTTTCTTTCTCCCCACAGAATAAGAGACAAGGCTGTAGTAACCAAGAAGTTCTGGCTGTGCTCGGTCACGAGCTCGGACACTGGAAGCTTGGCCATACCGTGAAGAACATCGTCATTAGTCAGGTGATGCACACCGCTTGATATCTAGAATGAAAGCTGTCAGCCAAGTGGAAACTGGGAAGGAAGTGATTTCTCAATGTCGGGTTGCCAGCCGTGGTTCAGCGGCTCTCACCCTCACTTCTGAGGCAGGAAGTTGCAGATTTACATCCCACTCTGACACAGCTCTGGGCAGATGCTCCAGTGTAGAAAGAATACATATCAGAATCAGACTTTAATCGCCAAGTACCTGTACACATACAAGGAATTTACTTCCGGCAGATGTTGGCTCTCTGCTCATAACTGATGATAAATATAAATGAAAATATAGATTATACATACAAGTAGTGCAATCCAAGTAATAGTTAGGTGACAGTTAACCGGCAGTTAACTGTTCAGCAGAGTGACCGCAGTAGGGAAAAAACTTCTCCAGTGCCTATTAGTCTTAGTCTGGAGGGATCTGAAGCGTCTACCAGATGGAAGCAGTTCAAACAGTCCGTGCGCAGGATGGGAGGAGTCCTTTATGATGTTCCCCGCCCTCTTCTTCAACCTGGAAGAGTACAGGTCCACAATAGAGGGCAGGGAGGCTCCAATGATGCGCTCGGCAGTCCTCACTGTGCGCTGTAGTCTGGTTCTATCCTGCTTGGTGGCGGCTCCAAACCACACAGTGATGGAGATGCACAGGACAGACTCAATGACTGCAATATAGAACTACAGCAGCAATTCCTGAGGCAGAGCATATTTCCTCAAGAGCCGCAGGAAGTACATCCGCTGCTGGGCCTTCTTCAGGATGGAGCTGATGTTCTGCTCCCACTTCAAATCGAAAGAGAAAATACTTAACAAGGATGTTGCTGGGACTTGAGGACCTGAGCTGTGGGGAAAGGTTGACTAGGTTAGGACTTAATTCCCTGGAGCGTAGGAGAATGAGAAGTGTACACAATTGAGGGCTATAGATGGTGGAAAAAGCCTGCTTTCATTTTCCCTAGGGTTGGGTGAGAATAGAGCTAGAGGTCATAGGTTAAGAATGAAAAGTGAAATATTTAGGGGGGGCATGAGGGAGAATTTTACTCAGGAGGGTGGTGCAAGTGTGGAATGAGTTCTCAGGAAGTCGTGGATGCTGGTTTGATTAGTTTGGATGAATGCATGGATGGGAGGGGAATGGAGGGCTATTGTTCAGGTGCAGGGTTGTTGGGATCAGGCAGAATAAAAGTTTAATGCTGGATAGGTCTAAGGGTTTTTCATCCAGCCTTTCAGATGAAATACCAAGCTGGAGTTTAATCTGCTCTGCAAGTTGGGTGGGGGCGGGCAGAATTAGAATCAGGTTTCGTCTCACTGGCATATGTTGTGGAATTTAACTTTGTGGCAGTAGTGCAATGATAATAGAAAAGAAAACTGTGTTGTAAGAGTGTATATCTGTATGTATATGTATGTGTGTGTATATTAAATAGTTAAACTAAACAAGTTGTGCAAAAAGTAGGAAATAAAAATATTTTAAGAAGTAGTGAGGTAGAGTTCATGGGTTCAGTGTCCATTCAGAAATCGGATGGCAGAGAGGAAGAAGCTGTTCCTGAATCGTTGACCGTGTGCCTTCAGGCTTCTGTACCTCCTTCCTGATGATAGCAATGAGAACAAGGCATGACCTGGGAGATGGGGTCCTTCACGATGCCACCTTTTTGTGGCATCATTCCTTGAAGATGTCCTGAATACTACATAGGCTAGTGCCCATGATAGAGCTGACGAAGTTTACAAGTCTCTGCAACTAATTTTGATCCTGTGCTGTAGCCACCCCCCCCCCCCATACCAGATGGTGATGCAGCTAGTTAGAACACTCCATGGTATTCCTGCAGAAGTTTTTGAAATCCCAAAGTGTTATCTTCGACATCCTGGGCTAATATTTATTCCAGTATTATCAATTATATAACCATTTGTAGGAACATCTGTCCCATGAATTAACTAAAACAAAATGCATTTTCCCCATACATCTGTGCAGATTAAAATGGTGTTTGCTTTCCTCCTGATATCACTATTGCCGTTGCTGTCAGCTGTTTGGAAATGCTTTCTGCCCATTAGTTTCTGAGTTTGTTCTGCAGTAACGCTGATGTTTTTCATTCTAGGTGAACTCTTTCTTCTGCTTTTTCCTGTTTGCTGTTCTCATGCACAAAAAGGAGCTTTTCTCTGCCTTTGGGTTCTATGACACTCAGCCAACTCTGATTGGGCTGATGATCATATTCCAGTTCATTTTCTCCCCCTACAATGAGGTAAGAACCACTACAATGCCTTGTGGTCTTATGGATTGTGATAATTTTCATTGATACCTGCACTACCCTCACTGAGGTGTTGTAACATTGTCTAGACAGTCAGCCAGATGCCATTCAAAAATGGCATGAGAATCAAGGAACACACACAAAATGCTGGTGGAATGCAGCAGGCTAGGCAGCATCTATAGGAAGAAGCACTTTGGAAGTTTCGGGCCGAGACCCTTCGTCAGGACTGACTGAAAGGAAAGATAGTAATAGATTTGAAAGTAGGAGGGGGAGGGGGAAATGCAAAATGATAGGAGAAGACCAGAGGGGGTGGGGTGAAGCTGAGAGCCGGAAAGGTGACTGGCAAAAGGGATACAGAGCTGGCGAAGGGAAGCTGGGACGGGAGGCCTGGGGAAGAAAGAAAGGGGGAGGGGAGCACCAGAGGGAGATGGAGAACAGGCAGAGTGATGGGCAGAGAGAGAGAAAAAAAGGGAGGGGGAGAAAAAACTAAATATGTTAGGGATGGGGTAAGAAGTGGAGGAGGGGTATTAATGGAAGTTAGAGAAGCCATCAGGTTGGAGGCTACCCAGACAGAATATAAGGTGTTGTTCCTCCAACCTGAGTGTGGCCTCATCTTGACACAGAATGGGAATGGAACGTGGAATTAAAATGTGTGAACACTGGGAGATCCTGCTTTCTCTGGCGGACAGAGCGTAGGTGTTCAGTGAAACGGTCTCTCAGTCTGCGTCGGGTCTCACCAATATATAAAGGGCCACACCGGGAGCACCGGACGCAGTATACCACACCAGCCGACTCACAGGTGAAGTGTCGCCTCACCTGAAAGGACTGTCTGGGGCCCTGAATGGTCGTGAGGGAGGAAGTATAAGGGCAGGTGTAGCACTTGTTCCGCTTACAAGGATAAGTGCCAGGAGGGAGATCGGTGGGAAGGGATGGGAGGGACGAATGGACAAGGGAGTCGCGTAGGGAGCGATCCCTGCGGAAAGCCGGGTGGGGGGGGAGATGTGCTTGGTGGTGGGATCCTGTTGGAGGTGGCGGAAGTTACGGAAAATTCAGTATAACCTCCCACCTCCTTGGGTTGATTCAGCAGTATGACATGGTAAATAAAGGACTGAAAAGCAATGTCTCTGTTGGGGAAACGACAGGATGGCTTTAGATAGAAAGTTTTGTTTCTAACATAAACCTCTGGCCTTCTTTCAGCCAATGTGCTTTTATAATTACTACTTCCTGGCTATACAGGAAATGACCCAAAACAGTTCTGAAACTGTTCATTAAAATAAAATTATGCTTCACATAAATCAATTGCATGAAAGGCAGAACACTACTTTTTGACTTATTCAAATGAGGAGTAGGAGTACAGGGGGAAGGGGGAGGTCTTTGTGTTACACAAGCTCTCCCATACAATCTTCAAGTTCAAGTTTAATTGTCTTTCAACCACACACATATACAGCTAAACAATGCGGGGTTCCTCTAGAGCCAGAGTATGAAACATAGTACAAACATTCACACACAGCACAGAGAGAGAGGATAGCACATACAATCACAAAATATTAGCCCTTGTTCCTGTGTGGCATAGTCTTAAGATTTATGGTGCAGGGGATGTAGTCCCTGAGACACATTTCTGCAAGAACAAGCACGTAGCAGTTCTTCCTCTGACTCTGGGTCAGCCACAGATGAGGCAATCCAGCTTGTCTTCCAAGAAGCACTGACGGGAGAACCAGACAACAACGTAGCACGGATTCCGGAATGCCAAACCATTCTTTTGTTCTCTCCCATGCTAACCCTGGCATCTTCTCCCCTGTGTGGCTGTAACAGGTGAGGTTGCATTTTGAGGGTCTAGTCTGTGCAACGTGCAGCATCTCCACAGTTGGTCTCTCCCGTAAATCAGCTTGCAGTATTTTGTATTATCAATATCCAAAAAAGGATCTTGCAATCACTAAAAAATGTTTTAGACAAGTATTTGCACCATTTGGACCTGCAGAGGCCTCCGCGACTAAGCGTGCTACTACCTTTCCGGAAATTAAGCTGAATTAAGCTTAAATGTTTCATGGTATTCATCAATGACAGGATGCAGTTCATTTGGTTGATTGTGGGTAGTGAAAGGGTTATTTATGTATTACTATAGTGGATTCCAGTTAACTGGGACACTCTAGGACCAGCACTTTTTGGCCCATTTTAGCTGCTGCCCCAATTAGTGGAAATTTCATGGAAATAGTTAAAAAGATGGGGGGGGGGGCTGTATATATGTATATATAATATTTATATTTAAATTTAACTGGGTAACAAATTGTGCATTTTAATGAAATACAGAACAAATTGGAACACTGTCAATACAATAGTTGTCCGTTGTGTCTGACATTGACAGGAAATGTGTGTGGGACAGTTATTAAGATGGAAGTGTTCCACTGGGGCAGTTTCACTCTCTTGACCTAGGAAGTCCGTATCAAGTGGTATGAGTAGACGTCACAGCTGGAGTCTTCCTTGGTTGTAGTGGATGACCATGATGACATCTGTGCCTCGTCATGCTCTGTGCTCTCCGTACTGCCTTCCTGGCTGTTGGATCTCACTGTAGATCTTATCTGCCCAGTCTGCTGGAGCTGACCTTGCGTGCTAGTACAGACCTATCTCACCGGGGTATGAGGCCCGCTGCGCCTTGTTTAGTTCCCCTGTTGAAGCAACGTACCGGGGTGCGGTTGCTGTCACATGCAAACGGTGTCTTGGAGCCATAGAAGGGAGCTTTGGTCCAATGGGGACCAAAGGTAACATTCAAGACAATTGTCGACACCTTCAAATTCTTCATGGTTCCTAACTTGAAGCAGTGAGATCATTTTGTTTTCACTGCCGGCCGTTTCTGGCATTTCCAAGCCTGAGTGCTTGAAACTGCAGTGAGCAAAATGGTTCTGAATTGCCTTACGGCTTATTTCTCATTAACTGCTTTTTGAACACAAACACACGCAAGTGACACTATATAAAATCTGTTCACTCTAAACACAGTGTCGTGTCTAGTTGGAAACTATTCAGCAAAAGTCTCCTGCCCTAGTTAAGTAGCATGTGTTCCAAGTAAAAGGAATCCTGACTTTTAAAAAAAAACAACTAGTTTTTTTCATTAAGAGTTGTCTCAAATAAGCGTATGGCCAGATTAACCAATGGCCCAATTAACCAGAATCCACAGATTATACTTTCTGTATTTGCACAGACTGTCTCCTTTTGCACATCGGTTGTTTGTCAGTCTTTTTGTAGTTTTTCATTGATTCTATTGTATTTCTACGGCAAGAAAACTAATATCAGGGTAGTATATAATGAAATATACAGTACTCTGATAATGTACTTTTTTAACTTTTTGGCCAATATATGCAGTGTTATACAAAAGTAGTAGCTATAGAAAACTGGGGGTGGGGGTGGGGAAGAGGTGTAAGGCATCCATTCCCTTCCCTCCGCTAGCCTGCAGGTCACCCTTGGGCAAGATGTAGCATCTGCTTAGCCCCCCCCGATCAGTGTCACGTGAAGCCATGGTGCAGGTGGTGGATGGTCTTACAAGCAGCTGGTGCACATCACAAGTCCTGGTTATGCAACTACCGACACCAGGCAATCTCTGAAGAGTATTAAATATGGCTGGGGTCATCCCTCTTGTAAAGACACTGACCAGAAGAAGGCAATGGCAAACCACTTCTGTAGGGAAAATTTACCAAAAACAATCACGGTCATGGAAAGACTGTGATCGCTACATCTTAAGACATGGCAGGTAGCAAATGACAAAAGAATAGAAAACAGGAACCTCTGACTTTCTCAGGAAATGGCTTATAGACAGTTCTCCAGAACGGAACCCACAACCAATGGGCTACCGGTAAATATGGATCTTGAAACAAACCGGATAAAGGCAAAGATGTAGTCTCTGTCAGCTTAGAGGGGTGCAGAGGTTAGAATTGGGTCTTAATCAAGTCAGTGATTTCTATTTGGAGGACCGAAGGAGCAGGGAGAGAGCAGCAGCATCAGTGTGGTACATTTTATCTAACCTGGAGAAAAGAAATTGCATTCACTTCAATAATGTAGTAACGTTTTTGAGGTTGCTTCAGGGGAGGATTCATGGGATCTAGCAGAATTTAACAGCTAGTTCATCTAGGACACACGTGCAAAGCATGGAAGTTAAAACTGTTTTTAAGGTGTCTCTGTGGAGGAGAAGGATATTGTGATGGAAGCCAGAGTTTGGGCTCAAAGTGTGACCACAATGGGATGATGACAATGGTGAATGTGTGAGAAGATTTGCCTTGTAGAAGCACAAATCTGTGAGGATTGGGATAGACAATAGGTGCAGAAGTAGACCATTCGGCCCCTCGAGTCTGCACCACCATTCTGAGATCATGGCTGATCATTCACTGTCAATACCCAGTCCCTGCCTTGTCCCCATATCCCTTGATTCCCCTATCCATCAGATATCTATCTAGCTCCTTCTTGAAAGCATCCAGAGAATTGGCCTCCACCGTCTTCCGAGGCAGTGCATTCCACACCTCCACAACTCTCTGGGAGAAGAAGCTCTTCCTCAACTCTGTTTTAAATAACTGACCTCTTATTCTCAATCCATGCCCTCTGGTACTGGACTCTCCCAACATCTGGAACATATTTCCTGCCTCAATTCTATCAAATCCTTTAATTATCTTAAACGTTTCAATCAGATCCCCTCTCAATCTCCTCAATTCCAGCGTGTACAAGCCCAATCTCTCCAATCTCTCTGCGTAAGACAGCCCTGCCATCCCAGGAATCAACCTAGTGAATCTACGCTGCACTTCCTCAATTGCCAGAATGTCCTTCCTTAAACCTGGAGCTCTGTATTGGGACCACAGCTCTTTACGATTTATGTCAACGATTTAGATGAGGGCATTGAAAACTATATCAGCAAGTTTGCTGACGATACTAAACTGGGTGGCAGTGTGACATGCGAAGGGGATGTTAGGAGAATACAGGGAGACTTGGATAGGCTGGGTGAGTGGGCAGATACTTGGCAGATGTCATTCAATGTGAATAAATGTGAAGTTATCCACTTTGGAAGCAGGAACAAGAGGGCAGAGTATTGTCTGAACGGTGTAGAGTTAGGTAAGGGAGAAATGCAAAGAGACCTAGGAGTCCTAGTTCACCAGTCAATGAAGGTGAATGAGCAAGTGCAACAGGCAGTGAAGAGGGCAAATGGAATGTTGGCCTTTGTTACAAGGGGAATTGAATACAAGAGCAAGGATGTCCTTTTGCATTTGTACAGGGCCCTGGTGAGACCACACCTGGAATATTGTGTACAGTTTTGTCAAAATAGAATTCCTAGTCATGTGCACAGGAACAATGAAAAGCTTGCAGCAACACATAGTGTTCACAAAGGAAAAATGAACATAAATTACACAAAACAACACACACAAACTGTTGCAGCTACTCAGCAGATCAGGCAACATCTATGGAAAAGAAAGGTCTCGGCCCAAAACAGCGACTGTTCATTCATTTCCATAGATGTTGCTTGACTGGCTGAGTTCCTGCAGCATTTTGTGTGTGTTGCTCTGGATTTCCAGCATCTGCAGTCTTTCTTGTGTTTATAAATTGTACTCTTTTTACAAAAAGGAACACCATTAGAACAAAAAAAAAATACAATTCTGCAGATGCCGGAAATCTTGAGCAATAGTGCTGGAGGAACTCAGCAAGTGAGGCAGCGTCTTTGGAGGGGAATAAATTGAAGGGTCTCGACTTGACACATTGACTGTTAATTCTCCTGCAATGCTGCTGCCTGACTCTGATTTCCTGCACCTTTCTGTGTGTGTAGTACAAAAACAAGTTAACTTTAGTGCAAAGTGGTCACATGTTTGCTGAACTATAATGATTTAGGGCTTTGCTGGTCAGTTTAAGATGGAGGGGTGATGTCCATGTAGGCAAGAACAGACTGACTATGTCATTCCCAAGAAATATTCTTGCCGATTAAGATTATGCACTGATGTATGGGTGAATTTGTGTTTTTATAGGTCCTCTCCTTCAGCCTGACTGTACTGAGCAGGAGATTTGAATTCCAGGCGGATGCATTTGCAAAGGAACTGGGAAAAGCCACTGACCTGTACTCGGCACTAATAAAACTGAACAAGGATAATCTGGGTTTCCCGGTGGCGGACTGGCTGTACTCAATGTGGCATTATTCCCACCCTCCTCTCCTAGAGAGACTACGAGCCTTAAAGGACAAAAGGGACTGATGTAGATGTGAGAAAGAAGTAGAACTTTCTGAAGAAAAACAAGTTTTTTTATTTTAATTTGTGCATTCCATGGACAGTGCAGCTTTGCATTGGTTGCTTGTATGTTGAGAACTGGCTAATGGTCCGAGTGCATTTAGATTGTGTATTGGTTGACCATGCTGAAGGTGTAAAAACAATCTGACATAGTTAATTTGTTTAAAATACATTGGGACTTGAATTTATTTTTAATTTGAAGCAATGCAGTATCCAATGGTACAAGTAAGATGATACAAGCCACACTAGCACAAGTATCCAGTAATGTATGTTATGATTAACAGTGCATCATATCAGAACTCTTATCCAAAGTGCTCTTGGAAATCGCTTTGTCTATTTAACCTTTAAAGTTTCATTTCCATAATTCTGTTTTCTCTGTTCATTTTCCAGCAAATCTCTTTTAGACCAGCAAATTATGAATTATCATTTAGATCATTTTAACAATAAATGTTTTAAGAGACATCGCTGCGTCCAGATTGATCCCACTGGACAGTATTGTCCAAAATGCAGTTTCGAGTCTTGAAGCTGTAAATGTGTCTAGTCACTATAAGCAGGACCGTTCAACTCCAAAGAAGAACTATATTTAGGTTTATCTTTGGGGACATTTGTCAACCTTCTGCAGTTTTCTAGGCATGACTGTTGGAAGGAGAGAAGGGTCAAGTTCAGGTTTAATGGGCTGACTCTCTCTTCGCAGGATCTATTGGTAATTCAGTCATAACTTTGGACAAGGGTGGTTTTCAGTTGGTTAGCATGACTCTATTTGGCCTTGCTTCCAAGAAAACCAACAATCTGTCCACATGTGGCCAATAAATTGAGGACAGGTAAAAGATCTGCTCTGTTGGCTTTGATGAAGAGTTGGCAATGGAAGTGCAGTTGCTCTTTCCCATGCTCAACATTCAAGTCAATACATAGAAGGAAATGGATCTACTTGCTGAGAAAATTAGTTTATTAACCACATTGGCGTGAATTGGATTTACGCAGGTTAGCTCCTGTTCGATGTTAGTTTACAGGCCCAAGGTAAAACATGGAGGATGCAATTTTTAGTTACGTGGCTTCTTTTTAGCACACACAGCATACCAGTGCAACTGCTCTGCAATATCATATCTAGGTATCAGTGAGTCTTTGCTTGAATTTTCTGATAAGTAAGGTTGAGATTAGCTCAACCTGTGATTTTTAACAGTTTTCCCACAGTTAGTAAACATCCTTAAACACCCCTCATTTTCTGTTGCTTTAACATGACTTCACTTTTGCTTTCTTGACCGTGAGGTTGAAATTTTGTTTGGTTGTTAAGGGAGTAAGTTGAACTCTTAATTGGTATGTGAAAATTTTTTTTTTTGTACCTGTCAGATTCTTTTAACCTTGTGCATTGCTGAGATTATTTCACTTCATTACGGTTGTGTTGATATGCAAGTTTAAATAAAAGTGAAGGCGCTGCTAATTGCATTCAGTTACTAATTGACCAGTTCAATGTATTGAAAATGTTCACAACACATCTTTACTGTGTACTGTGGGAGGGAAGAGGTTTGTGCACTCACTGTGGGAGTGAGACATTGCTGCTGGTTTGTGTGGGCGTCATGTTGAATTGTGGAGTTTTACGGTTTGCCGTCATAGCTTTGGGAAGTGGCGTAGATGTGATTGAAATCGCCACTGCTCTTCCAACCATTTGAATCTGTTACCAGTTAAAGTGAATAAGCTTGTGGGTTTTCCCCGTATTCTTTTCCTCTTGGCTACTCCAAGTTGTCTTTCCCGAGTCCTGGTTGACTGCTACCATTTTGTGTTCCATGTTGTCTGTGTGCTGGAATTTGTACCCGTTTTCTTCTGAAGGCACATTGGTGAAAGTGCAGCAGTCCCATTGGCTGCTGCTGCCTATCCCATTTCAGCCCTTTTGCTTTCGAAGTTTCCCCTGGTAACCTGAGGTGCGGTGGCCAGTTTTAGCGAACTGTGGGCAGACAACTGACCTGTGGTGTCATGAAAACACACTGGGTGGTGGTTATCCACGCTAGAGGGAGATGCAAGGGCAGCTTTTTTACTCCCTGTTTCAGGGTCTCATGGAAAACAGTGGGATGTGAAAGGGAGCTAGGCTGTCTTTATCAACGTGAGATTTTGATGTGGAGTTTAATTTCTAGAAATCTTGAGCAGCATACGCACAGAATGCCGGAGGAACTCGGCAAGTCCAGCATCATCTATGGAGGGGAATAAGTAGTCGACATTTTGGGCTAAGATCTTCCATCAGGACCTCCATAGATGCCGCCTGCCTTACTGAATCCCCCACCAGTCTTTGTGTGTGTGTGTGTGTGGATGTTTAGTTCTTTGAATGGGCTCAACCCTGACAGGTACGTTCAAATGAAACATAGAATGTTTATTCCCCTCCATAAATGCTGCCTGGCTTGCTGAGTTCCTCCAACATTTTGTGTGTTGCTCAAGATTTCCAGCATCTTTAGAGTCTCTCATGTCTAAGGTTTATTCAGAGAGCTGGATTAGCCTGCCAACTATGCAAAGTAAGTTTGATTTGTCAGTCAGAATCAGACAGTGATGCAAAATTAATGGAAGCAAGTGTATTGAAAATCTGTCAATTGTGCACGTGGAGTTAGCATTGTCCTTTTTAATGTTGATGAGTCATCCTGTTTAAAATGTTATCACCGCTCCCCTTCTAGTTACTGATTGGATGGGCCTATTTCTGGTGTCTTTTTTCAAATTGTGCTATGTGATTAAACAGATGTCGGAGTTGGAAAATTGAAACGGAATTAACAGTAAAATCTGGAATAAAAAAAAGCGCGTCAGGAGGCGTCTGTGGAAGGCAGGACAGTAATGTTTCAGTTCATTAAATCTCGTCTGTTCACTCTTCTGAGTTAACCTGCCAAGTCCTGGCAGAATCTCCTCTTTCAGATTCCCAGGACCTGCAGAAGGTGGCTTTTCATTAACATGAGGAAGGTGAGCACCAAGGGAGAAGAAAATGCTATTTTTTTTTCTACAAGAGAAAATAGGAAGGATTAAGCAGAGATTTCATGAATCAGGGATTTGTGCAGGAAGCTGGTGGTAGTATCTCTCAATCTGTTCAGTTGGTTGAAACGTCGTAATTTTGCCTCTTGGGGGATGAAGGGAGGGAGTCCTTAATTGTGTTGTGATCTAAATTTAAGGAAGATTAAATCATTAAATAATTAGCATGTATGGGAATTGTGAAAACAACCTGATTCTATAAAGATGTGAAATTGCATTCCTTTGTGACAGTAATTTTCAATAAATGGAAGAAACATGAGTCTGTGGTCAGAGTGACTTTCTCATTGCTTTTCTATAAAAATGTATCAACTGATTTGTTGTCCCATTCTGCGCCTTGCAGCACATTGGGAAGTATCTTTGCTGTTTCTTTAGCATTTGTCCGTGTTTTACGAGGCCAAGCTGCTAGCTCGATGCTCAACCCAGAACAGATGGGAAGTGTGCAAGGAGCTGGCCGGATTCGAACCTGAGACCGCTCTCCTCAAAGTCCGGTGCGAGTGCCACTACGTCACTGGCCGGCTGTCAACTGATTTACCTCCCCAGAGTTTTGAAACTTGTTCCTGGTTGAAGCATAGGTGCCCAGACCACATCTCATGACGATGCAGCTTTGTGTTTTTACAATGTCAGCTTAAATGGTAGTATCTCCCTGTGGAATGTTTTAAAATTATTTTTATTGCATTCTGCCCAATTACATCAATGTGACCAATTGGCCTACTAACCCACGCATCTCTTGGAGCTCCCAGAGGAAACCTATGTAGTCACAAGGAGAAAGAATTATGTTTTAAAGTTCAAAGTAAATGTTATTATCAGAGTACATGTGTCACCACATACAACCCTGAGATTCTTTTTCCTGAGGTATATTTAGCAAATCTATAGAACAGTAACTGTAAACAGGATCAATGAACAACAAACTGCCAATGCAAGTATAAATAAATAGCAATAAATAATGGGAGCATGAAATAACAAGTCCTTAAAGTAAGATCATTGGTTGTGGAAACATCTAAAATAGATGAGTGTAGTTACCCCCTCTTTGGTTCAAGAGCCTGATGGTTGAAGGGTAGTAACTGTTCCTGAACCTGGTGGTGTGAATCCAGAGGCTCTTGTACCTTCTACCTGACGGCAGCAGTGAGAAAAGAGCAAGTGGTGGGGGGAGGGGGGGGATATTTGGACATTGCTTTCCTACAACAGCATTTCATGTAGATGTGCAAAATAATTGGGAGGGCTTTGCCTGTCATGTACAGGGCCGAATCGACGACCTTTTTGTAGGACTTTCCTTCCAAAGGGCATTGGTGAAACCATACCAGGCTGTGATGCAGCCAGTCATTACACTCTCCACTGCACTCCTATAGAAGTTTGTCAAACGTTTTTGATGTCCTCCTGAACCTCCGTAGACCCCTAAGGAAGTAGATGCGCTGTTGTGGTTTTCTTGCAATTGTATTTATACCTTTTTAAACCTTTCACTTAAATTTGACAATGTTGCCGATAATCCTCCATTGAGAATGGAGAAGAGAATCAATCCCAGAGCTGTTTGAATGTGTTCATTATTGATGGGGTGGCTTTTAAGACTAGTCTTCTCTACTCCTAAGCCCTGCATGCTAGATTTTCTTACTGATATCCCACCATGTAATGATACAACTAAGAAAAGGCCTTTTATGTCTTAGTATTCAACCCCAAATTCTTTATTCCAGGTGGTGTGTAATGTTTGTGTGAGTAAATATGGCTGCACAGTGGTGTAACAATTAGCGTAACGTTATTACAACGCCAGTGAGCCAGGTTCATTTCCTACCACTGTCTGTAAGGATTTTGTATTTTCTCCCTGTGACCCCGTGGGCTTCCTGAGAGCTCAGTTTTTCTCCCACATTCTAAAAACTCCCTGGGTTAGTAGGTTAATTGGTCACAAGGGTGTAATTGGGCAGCTGAGGCTTTTTGGGCTGGAAAGGCCTGTTGCCAAATAGTATCTCTAAAATTAATATATTTTTTTAAAACTTTCTTGCCGATTTCTCCATTGTGTCAGGTTAATGTCCATTAACTTTCTCTGCAGATTCTTTATCTGTTCTAGTTGAAGACTAGAAATGGATGCCAGAACTTTGAGAAGTGCACCACTGCAGTATAATCTCAGGAGATGCAAGAGGTTTTGGGTTTATGATACTAAGGGATGTGGAATTTATCTATTTAATGAGATACGGCGCAGAATAGGCCTTTCCAGCCCTTAGTGGCACTGTCCAGCAACCCCCCATTTAACCTGAACCTAATCACAGAACAATTCACAATGACCAACTGACCTACTAACCAGTCTGTGGGTGCAAGCCCAGGTGGTCACAGGGAGAATGTAGAAGCTCTTTATAGACAGCGGCAGGAGCTGAACACCGTGCCGCCCCATTGGGCATTTCCTAATGGTCAACCTGCATTGTCAAGCAATCTAATGTCTGCAGGTTGCCCCTTCAAATTGATAATTCTAAAAGTGAATAAAAATCAGAATTTTTCATTCAGGTTCATTAGAACTCTCACTCACTTACACTCTCAACACTCTCAATCTGGTGTACTTGCAACATGTTCTTGTTATACTAAACACTTTGTTTATCACGCTGATTTTTTTTTGTCCCACCCTTTCCTGAATTCTAATGACTACTTGCAGAGACATGGTTCCTTGCTCTGATCTGAAGCCTCTTCGTTTTTAATCTCTGGCTTTTGCCTCCGATTTGTAATTAACAAGCCAGCTGAAATATTTGACAATTTAATTGTGTAACTGAACAACCCTCCTACCATCCCAAGAGAACAAGAGCACTGAGGCTTTTGGTTGGTGGGGTTCCAATCAATATGGAGCAAGCGAAGTTTGGGATGGATCCAAACTCATCCTGACCACAGTACTTGGATGAAGTTGAGTGGGAGTGAAGCTGAGCCTATTATTCCAAATGATTCTGGGAATGAAAGGCTTATTGTATGAGGAGCAGTTGATGGCTCCGGGCCTGTACTTGTTGGAATTTAGAAGAACGGGGGTGGGGGAGATCTCATTGAAACCCATCGAATGTTGAAAGGCTTAAATGGAGAGGATGTTTCCTATAGTGGGGGAGTCTAGGGACAAAAGGGCACAACCTCAGAATAGAAGACATCCATTTAGAATGGGGATGAAGAATTTCTTCAGTTAGGGGGTGGTGAATCTATGGAATTCGTTGTCTTGGGCGGCTGTGGAGGCCAGGTCATTGGGTGCATGTAAGGCGGCTGTTGACAGATTCTTGATAAGTGAGGGTGGGAAAGGGCAGGAGATTGGGTTTGAGAGGGAAATGGATCAGCCGTGATCAAATGGCAGAGCAGACTCAATGGGCCAAATGGCCGAATTCTGCTCCTGCTTTTTGCGGTCTGATTACCTCATTTGTGAAAAACAGGACGGTAACGTAGTGGTTAGCGTTACACTATCACAGCATCAGTGACCTGGGTTTAATTCCCGCTGCTGCCTGTAAGGAGTTTGTACGTTCTCCCCATGACCATGTGGGTTTCCTCCCACAAACCAAAGACAAGGAATTGTGTTGCCTGGGCTTGTTGGGCTGGAAGGGCCACTTACCGTGCTGTATGTTTAAGTAAAAGACTGATTTCAATAAGAACTTCAAAAGTTAAGAAACTGGAACACTTTTCACTCCCACCACCCCTCAAGAGTATATATACTGGGCAGGTGGGCTCAATTGAAAATCTCTTGAGGGTTTTAAGTGAAACATGCATCAGTGGACAGAGGTGGGATCCTGATAGGCCATCTTCTTAATGTGAAGTCTGGAAAAACCTTTTCCACAATACTGTATAAGATGAGGAAACAACCCAATGATTTTTGTAAACACGCGAAGTCTGCAGATGCTGGAAGTCGAAAGCAATGTGCAGAAAATGCTGGAGGAACTCTGCAGGGCGGGCGGCAACTGTGGAACTGAAATGGTTGCTGTTTCAGGCTGAGGCCCTTCATCAGAACGGGAAAGGAAGGGGGATGCCAGAATGAAAAGGTGGGAGGGGAAGGAGGGTAGCTAGAAGTTGAAGCCAGGTGGCTGGGAAAGGTAAAGGGCTGGAGAGCAAGGAATCTGATAGGAGAGGAGGGGGACCCAGGGCAGGTGAGGAGAAGTAAGAGGCCAGAGTGGAGAATAGAAGAAGAGGGGGAGGGATTTTTTTTTAACTGGAAGGAAAGATCCATGTTCATTAGAGATTACCCAGGCAGAATATAAAGTATTGCTCTTCCACCCTGAGGGTGGCCTGTCCTTGCCATGGGCCGACACATCAGAACAGGAATGGGAATCAGAATTAAAACGTTTGGCCACCGGAAAGTTCCACTTTGGGCAGGTGAAGCAGAGGTACTTGACAGGGCGATCCCTCAGTCGACAGCGGGTCTCACCAGCGTAGAGGAGGCCGCGTCGGGACTCCAGACACGATAAGATGACCCCAGCAGCTTCACAGGTGAAGTGTTGCCTCCTGAACGGAGGTGAGGGAGGAGGTGAATGGGCCAGCGTAGCACCTTGGCCACTTGCAGGGATGAGTGCCGGGAGGGAAACTTGTGGGGAGGAATAAATGAACAAGGGAAAGATGGGGAGTGATCCCTGCGGAAAGTGGGGGTGGGGGTAGGTAGGTGAGGATATTTTTGGTGGTGGGAGCTCTGACCCTCTTCTATGCAACAATGCATCAGTAAACAGTGTGGATAAACTAGAATGTGAAGATTATTTTAATGATTATTAGATATCTGTAATTAATTACTTAACAGCATTTTATCTGCCTGATCCAGCCACACCAATGTTAGTTCCACAACTGCCAGAACTTAGATCGTTACAGTGGGAACAGCAGCAAGAGATGATCTTGTGACGGCAATAGTTAACTTTCCTCTTCTTCTTCAGGGAACTCAGGATCGCTCGGAGCAAGCCGATCTTTAACTCGACCAGCTGCATCTTTTTCAGAATGACCTTCTGAATGGTGATCCCGTAGTACAACCTCCTTATCTCATCCGGTGTCAGAGGATTAAGTTTATAGGACTTTCCCTGAATCAAAGAGAGCACAGTAGTCAACCAAACTGGTTTGCCAAGAACAACTTGTAAGAGGGAAGTGTGAGACTGCTCTTCGAGCAGGTTAAAAGGTTTGTGTGGGCGTTGTTTTGAACTATGAAGTTCCATGGTTTGTCATCGTCGCTTTGGGAAGTGGTATAGATGTGATTGAAATCACCTGCTACCCTCCCAACCATTTGAATCTGTTACCAGTTAAACTGAGTAAACTTGTGGGTCTACAGCTTGTGAGAGGGAGGTATTGGATTGCTCTTGGAGCAGGTTAAAAGGCTGGCACAACGTCGTTGGTAGAAGGGTCTGTTTTGTGCCGTACTGTTCTATGTTAACTTGTGGTAGGAAATTATAAACCCACCCCCCTTCTCACAGTTGTGGTCTTGTGCTAATTTTGGATCTTAGCTATAGGGGCCGTATGTGACCCTGGGTCCTAGCGTACAGGGGCCGTGTAAGACCCTGGGTCGTAGCGTACAGGGGCCGTGTGAGACCCTGGGTCGTAGCGTACAGGGGCCGTATGTGACCCTGGGTTGTAGCGTACAGGGGCCGTGTGTCACCTTGGGTCGTAGCGTACGGGGGCTGTATGTAACCCTGTGTCACCTTGGGTCTAAGTGTACAGGGGTCGTGTGTCACCCTGGGTCGTAGCGTACGGGGGCCGTGTGTGACCCTGGGTCGTAGCGTACGGGGGCCGTGTGTGACCCTGGGTCGTAGCGTACGGGGGCAGTGTGTGACCCTGGGTCGTAGTGTACGGGGGCCGTGTGTCACCTTGGGTCTAAGTGTACAGGGGCCGTGTGTCACCCTGGGTCGTAGCGTATGGGGGCCGTGTGTCACCTTGGGTCTAAGTGTACAGGGGCCGTGTGTCACCCTGGGTCGTAACGTACAGGGGCCGTGTGTCACCCTGGGTTGTAGCGTATGGGGGCCGTGTGTCACCTTGGGTCTAAGTGTACAGGGGCCGTGTGTCACCCTGGGTCGTAACGTACAGGGGCCGTGTGTCACCCTGGGTCTTAGCGTACAGGGGCTGTGCCATGTAAAAATCCCCCTCATTTCCATTCTAAAAGGACACTCCTCTATTCAGAGGCTGTGTCCTCTGGTCTTGGACTCCCCCACCTTAGGAAACATCCTGTCCACATCGACTCCATCGAGGCCTTTCAACATTCGATAAGTTTCAATGTCATCCCTCATTCTTCTGAATTCCAGTGAGTAGAGACCCAGAGTCATCAAACGTTCCTCATATAACAAGCCTTTCAGTCCCAGAATCATTTCCGTGAAGTTTCTTTGAACCCTCTCCAGTGTAATCCTGGTATGTTATCAAAGCAGGTAGGGATTGGAGCAGTGTCTAGAAGCCCCTATTGAGTGTCAGTAATAACAGGTCGACCTCCCTTGACTGCCTGTATTTTCCATTTACCTCTACTGATTTTATTTAGAACTACAACATGGAACAGGCCTTCCAGCTCAATGAACCATGCCGCTCGACAATCTGCCTAGTTTAACACTAGCCTAATCACAGAACATTTCACAGAGTGGTATGTCTTTGAATCTTTGGAATGTGTGAGGAAACCCACACGGTCATGAGGAGAATGTATGAACTCCTCACAGATGGCCCCGGAATTGAACTCTTCACGCCCGCCCTGAGCTGTCCGAGAGGACCACGGCCTTTTCGTGGTTCGGAGGCTTGCGTTCTTCCGTGACCCTGAGAGATTTGCCGGCTAGACTCGGCAGGGCTTTATGCTTTGGCTCTCGGTAGGGTCACCCATGCCAACACAGGTCAAAGGGTAGACTAAAAATGGTCCACCGGTCCTCCAGGTCCTGGGGGTCAGCTCAGGGCTAACAACCCCGACTGATAAAACAGAATTGTTATGGAAACAGCAATGAAGAATCCTTCTGCATCCGTGTGCAGCCAAGAACAGCCAGATGGGGGACCTTCACCTCTGCCCTAAACGCTAGTGGTAAGTAAGTAAGCAAGCCCGAGCTGTAATAGCAGTGCACTAATCACTGTTACCATAGCAACCTATATCCTAACCTCCACCAAGTAGGGTAAATGTGTCAAACCTGCTCCCAGAAGGGTGGCATGGTAGCATAGTGGTTAGCAGAAGCCTTCACAGTGCTCAGAAAAACAATTCCTGCCGCTGTCTGTAAGGAGTTTGTACGTTCCCCCCTCATCTGCGTGTTTCCTAAGGGTGCTCCCATTTCCTCCCATGTTCCAGATGAGGTGCAGGTTAGGGTTAGCAAGTTGTGAGCATGCTGTGTTTTACTTTACGTAGAGATAGAGTGTAGAAGAGGTCCTCCGAGCAACCCCCAACAACACAAAGTACACAGCAGATGCTGGGGTCAAAGCAACACGTACAACAAGCTGGAGGAACTCAGCAGGTCGGGCAGCATCCGTGGAAACGAGCAGTCAACGTTTCTGGCCGAGACCCTTCGTCACAACTGAAGAGGGAGGGGCCAGGGGCCCTATAAGGAAGGTGGGGGGAGGATGGAAGGTGCCAGGTGAAAAACCAATCAGAGGAAAGATCATGGGGTGGGGGAGAGGAAACAGGGAGGGGATAGGCAGGAAAGGTGAAGAAGGAATGTAAGGGAAAAACACTATGGGTAGTAGAAAGAGGCGGAACCATGAGGGAGGTGATAGGCAGCTGGAGGAGGAGGCAGAGGGTAACTGGGATGGGGGAGAGAATTACCAGAAGTTGGAGAACTCAATGTTCATACCGAGGGGCTGGCATCAACAACCCCCAAGCTGGTTACCCCTAACCTAATTTATGGCCCACGAACCTTGGAGGAAACCAGAGTGGCTGGAGAAACCCACACATCCCAAAGGGAGGACGTGCAGACTCCTTACAGAGGATGCCAGGACTGAACTGAGTCCCGAACACTATTAACATCACCCTAAACGCTGTACTGCCACGGTTGCTGTTTTTGGGCGATTTTAGAATCGGGATGGCCTGCAGGTAAAGGACACTGAGCTGAACTGAAATATCCCTTTTTGATTTAGTGTTTTATATTGTGTTTTAGTTTTTTTTTTGGTTGCCATTTGCGCAATTTGATTTTTTTTTGTTTTGCATGGGGGGGGTGATTTTTATTTCTTTGAACAGGTTTTCATAGTTCTTTATTTCATGGTTGTCTGTGAGGAAGGCAAATCTCAGGGTTGTGTGCAGTAGACATACTTTGATAATAAATATGCTTCAAATCTTTTAAGTATAGGAGTTGGGAAGCCATCTTGCGGTTATAAAAGACATTGGGAAGGCCTCACTTGGACTATTCTGTAGAGTTAGAAATGTAGAAAACCTACAGCACAATACAGGCCCTTCGGCCCACAACGCTGTGCTGAACATGTCCCTACCTCAGAAATACCTAGGCTTACCCATAGCCCCCTGTTTTTCTAAGCTCCATGTACCTATCCAGGAGTGTCTTAAAAGACCCTATCGTATCCGCCTCCACCACGGTCACCAGCAGCTCATTGCATGCACTCACCATTCTGCGTTTTAAAAAAATACTTACCTCTGACATCTCCCTTGTACCTACTTCCAAGCACCTTAAGACTACGCCCTCTCATGCTGGCCATTTCAGCCCTGGGGAAAAGCCTCTGACTATCCACACGATCAGTGCCTCTCATTATCTTGTAAACCTCTCATCCTCCGTCACTCCAGGGAGAAAAGGCTGAGTTCACTCAATCTAAGTTGTGCTTACCCTGACGATACCAGGATGTTGTCTGCCTGGACTTGTGGTGGCGGGGTGGGGAGGGTGTTAAGCTGAGCTATAAGAAGAGGTTGCGTATATTTGGTATTAATTCCTGGGAATGCAGAAAATTGAAGCGTGACCTGATAGAAAGAAGATCATGAGATGCACAGACAAGGTGGTAACACACGGAGTCTTTTCCCCAGGGAGGAAAGAAGGCAAAGTTTTAAGATTAGAGGAGAGAGATTTGAAAAGTCCATTGAGGGCAATTTCCTCAATTCAAGGGGTGGTGCATATTTGGAACCAGCTGCTAGAAATGATGGCTATTTATTTACTCTTTGAGATTTTTGTTGAGATCTTTGAGATGCAGTGCAGAAAGCCCTTCGAGCCATGCTATCCAGCAATCCGCCGACGTAACCCGAGCCTAATCACAGGACTATTCACAATGACCAATTAACCTGACTGGAACGTCTTTGGACTGTGGGAGGACGTGCAAACTCCTTACGGGGCAGCGGCCGGTATTGAATCCGGGTCGCCTGTACTAACCATTACGCTATCGTGCCGCCGTGAGGCAGGCACGTTTAATGGCAACATTTAAAAGGCTTCCAGATAAGCACATGGCTAGGATGGGCTCAGAGGGCCACGGGTCAAATGCAGGCGGACAGGTCTCGTTCGATTTGACAACATAGTTAGCGCAGACCAGTTGGACCGAAGGGCTTGTTTCTCTGATGTACGGCCCCATGACAATAAAACCACTAACCTTTCTGGAATGACGTGACAAGTACTTAATGAAAAAGTCGATGACGTGAACGACGAAGACGGCGAAGCAGAGGAACAGGATGACGTCCACCACGATCTGGCCTAGGTACAAGTTTTCTCTGGATGGATTTTCCGTCGTCACCCACAGGTTGAAGTCCTCTGGGATCATCCCCGAATGGATTCCTGCTGTTCTGAGAGGTGGAAATCCCCTGGAAGATGGAAGCAAGCCGGCATTGAGAGCCGGGTGAGTGAAACGGAACAGCATCGTGGTCTGAAATATCTCCGCGGAGCGTCCACCCCTTGCTTTACAGAAGTGATCCGTGGCATGACCCCCGTATGGAGGAAACTCTGGCCAAAATTTTAATTTAACCCCGATGCAAGTGGAAAGGGCAGAAATATCGTTGATTGTGTAACTTACAGTATTTTGTTATGTATTGCAATGTACTGCTGTCACAAAGACAGCAATTTTCACGATGTATGTCAGCGATATTAAACCTGATTCCGAATCTAGGAGAATGAATGGGGGATGCTTTCATAGAATTATGAGAGGTGCAGGGAATGTGGATGGGATGGTAAGAGTCGAGAGAAAGTCTGCAGATGCCGGAAATCCGAGCAACACGCACAAAATGCTGGAGGAACTCAGCAGGCCGGGCAGCATCTATGGAAGTGAATAAACAGTCAAGGTTTTGGGCCGAGACCCTTCGGCAGGACCTTTGGCCAGAGGTGTCTACTGTACTTTCCCCCCCGCCGCCCCCCCCCCATGGATGCTGCCTGGCCTGCTGAGTTCCTCCAGCATCTTGTGTGGGATAGTAACAGTCCTTTCTCCAGGTAGGTGAGCCCAAAAGTAGGGGGCATTCATTTAGGGAAGGGGAAAAGATTTAAAAGGGACCCGCGGGGCAACTTTTCCACATGGTAGGTGGTGAGAATTTGGAATGAGCTGCCGGAGGAAGTGGTTGAGGTAGTTACAATAATTTAGGAAGCAGTTGGATAGGGACATGGACAGCCAGGGGTTAGAACAGGGGTTCCCAACCCATTTCATGCCATGAAGCCATACTATTAAGCAAGGGGTCCAGGGACCTCAGGTTGAGAACCCCTGCGTGGAGCAAATTCTGGCCAATGTTTAGTTTAGCCCTGATACCAGCCAGCAAGTGTGACGTGCAGAAATATTGTTGGTGAATTAAACTTGTCTACGTCATCCTCGCAAAGTCCGATGTGCCCCAGCGACCCGTGAAGATGTGAGCACTCAGCCTGCAAGGATTGTCTGGAGTCATGGGTCAAAGTCCTGGGGCTCACCTGTCAGGCTCGGCTCGCGGCTCCCTTGTGATCAGAGTTCTGAAGTACCGCGGCCAACAGATATCCCTAAAGCTCCATCCCGTTATAAAACTGGCAGGTGGAAGCGATTGTTTTGGGTGACCCAGTAGTCAATTCTTGGCTCCGTCGGCAAAACAACCCTATCTGCAGAGATATTTTGAGTTAGTTCTTTACTTCTGGGAATTAATATCAATAACCTTCTCTGACTGGAATCAGGTTTAAATTGACAGGCACATGTCGTGAAATTTGTTGTCTTTGTGGCAGCAGTACATTGCAATACATATTAGAGGAAGAAAACCAACTATTTTGTATGTGTATATATAAATATAATAGTTAAATTTAAAAGGTATTTTAAAAAATAGATATAAAAAAAGTGGTGAGGTAGTGTTCATGGGTTCAATATCCATTCAGAAATCAGACAGCCGAGGGGAAGAAGCTGTTCCTGAATTATAGAGTGTGTGCCTTCAGGCTCCTGTACCTCCTTCCTGATGGTAGCAATGAGAAGAGGGCATGTCCTTGGCGATGGGGGTCCTTAATGATGGACGCCGTCTTTTTGAGGCGCCGCTCCTTGAAGATGTCCTGGGTGCTACGGAGGTTAGTGCCCGTGGTGGAGCCGACTAAGTTTACAATTCTCTGCAGTTTATTTCGATCCTGCGCTGTAGCCCCCCTCCCCCCCCACACACACACACACACTGGGCAGTGATGCGATCAGTTAAAATGCTCTCCACGGTGCAGCTGTAGAAATTTGGGAGTGTCTTCGGTGACAAAACTCCTAATGAAACGTATGGAAAGGCGAGTGAATGTGGGGGCTTCAGATTAGAAACTGTCACCAGCGAACAGCTCAGCCTCAGTTCTGCCCATAGCTTGCAGACTCTGTCCGGGTTCTGTCCAGACAAGGAAGGAGTGCTGCAGGGTGAGTTGATGGACGTAAACCCCCCTCTCCTTGTTTCTCCCATGTGTTTGCTGATGGATTTCAGGCCCAGCCTGACATCTGCTGGCATTCCATATGCTCTTTGCAACGGAGAATTCCTAGGACTGCAGACGCTGGAATTTGGAGCAAAAAGTAATCCGCAAGGGGAATGAGCAGCAGGTTGGGCAGCCTCTTGGGGGGGGGGGAGGGGGGGCATTGCCAATGTTTTAGAACGTGACATGGAACAGTACAACACAGGAAGAGGCCATTCAGCCCACAATGTTGTGCTGCACCAGCTAAAAAGCAAAGCAAAAACACCCAGATGTTAGTCCTAACAGCTACACCATGTCCCCATCCCTCCATCTTCCTTACATCTACTCCATAACTACTCTATGGATTTCCTACCTAATGTGTTCCGTGTTGCAATAAAACCACCTCCCATTCTCTTAAACCCCAGCCTGTCCATCCTCTGCAAACCATAAGACAGAGGAGCAAAATAAGGCCATTCAGCCCATCCAATTTGCTCTGCTATTCCATCATGGCTGATTTATTCTCCCCCTCAAACCCATTCTCCTGTTTTCTCGCCAGAATCTTTGACACACTTGGTATTCAAGAACCTATCAAACTCTGCTTTAAACTGAGTTGGTCTCCATAGTCTGTGGCAATGAATTCCACAGATTCACCTACTCATCTCTGTTCTAAACGGATGTCTTTGTATTCTGAAGCTGTGCCCTCTGGTTCTAGACTCTCCCCCCACTTCACGTCCTCTTCACGTCCCCACCTTTTCAATATTCGCTAGGTTTCAATGAGATCCTCCCTCCGTCTGAACTCCAGCGGGCACAGGCCCAGGACAATCAAACGTTCTTTGTACATTAACCCTTTCATTCCTGGGATCGTTCTCGTAAACCGCCTCTGGACCCTCTTGAATGCCAGCCCTTCCTTTCTTCAATTAGGAGCCCAAAACTGCTCGCCATATTCCCAGTGTGGCCTGACCAATTGCCACCTTTGGAACCAATCTGGTGAGCACTCCTGAAAATTGACATTTAACCGAAGTAGACTCATAGAGAAGTACAGCCCAGAAACAGGCCCTTTGGCCCATCTAATCCATGCTGAAACCATTTAAACTGCCTACTCCCATCGACATGCACCCGGACCACAGCCCTCCATACCCCTACTATTCATGCACCTATCCAAACTTCTCTTAAAAAATATCTTTAAACATATATTTTTAAAAAAGTTCAGGTGTTTTCTGCAACCACGCCAGTCTTTGCCTCCTGTACCCTCAGCACTTACAATCAGTCAGGCAGCCCATGTAAAGATGGTGAGAGTCTGTCACACCATGGACGGCTTTGCTCGAAGGCTGGTGTTGTCCTGTGGACTCCAACCCACGATCGTTTCACATCAATATTTCAATTTTTATTCAGCGATAGAGTGTGGACCAGTCCCTCCCAGCCCGACAAGCCCAGCAACCTACCTATTTAACTCTCGTCTGATCACCGGACAATTTAACAATGGCCAGGTAAACTACTAACTGGTCCGTCTTTGGTCTGTGGGAGGATTGCTGGGAATGCTTGTGGAAAATCAGACGACAAACTTGAAAGCGAGAGGAAGTGAGCACTGAAATTCCAACATTCGGGGGAGATGGGCCAATATGAAAATCGTATTGGGACCGTTCCAAAATTCCTTCTCAGTTATCACCCCCTAACAGCAAGTGGGACACCTGCCAACACCAAGAGCTGTTACACATTTAAGGGTTCCCAACCTGGGGTCCACAGTCCCTTCGGTTAATGGTAGAAGTCCAAGGGTTGGGAGCCCCTGGTTTAAGCAGTCCACGGCTTGGTGCCACGTGTGAGTGAGCAGAGCCAGCAGTCTGCACGACAGCTCAGAGCCACACACTCGCCCCAGCAGAATCACATTCGCCTGCGCACCAGGATTCTCATTTAACTGGACAGTCAAAAATCTTTCGCCTTAAGCTCATGAGAGGCGAAGGCCAGAGGATGCTGTCTGACTAACTCAGTGCTGGAGGACCTCAGCAGGCCGTGCAGCATCTATGGAGGGAAATGAATAACCGAGTTTTCAGTCCGACACCCTTCCTCAGACCTGCTCACCCAGTTCTGGTGAAAGGTTCAAGTCGGAGACATCAGCTGTTCATTTGCCTGACCTGCTGGCTTAAGATGGCCCCACTTGCTGGTTTAAGTGACTACTTTCTGGTGGCCAGTGAAACAAAGAAAGCAACTAAATACCTTGTTATTCACTCCTTTTCTGGTAAATGATCGCCGCAAAGCAAGGCCTGTGGCCTCCCTGTCGGAACTGAGCTGGTTCACCGGTACGATCGGGCATCTTTGCGGCGTGGTTGGAGTCTTGCTCGGGCAGGACCGTCGAGTTGCTGGAGTGGACTTGGAGGCATTTCAATGAGGTGGAGCTGAGGCGAGGAAAATCCAAGGTTTGATGCGAGGCTTAGGAGTCCGGCCGAACTGGAAAGGTCAGGTAATTCGATGCGGCGGAGGCGAGGCGAGGAAGGATCGGGGGCTTTGATCGATTTGAGAGCTGAGCCAAATGTGAGAGGTCAGGTACTGGTCCTACTGAGGCGGCAGCGCCCGAGCCTGTGGGTGAGGAACACCCCGAGGTTTGGACACTAGGCCAGACTGAAATGGGGTTTCCTTGTCTCTGTGCTGGAGTGAGGCTGTGGCCTGTAGCTAGTGGACGTCAACTCAGCTGCAGTGACGCCTGGCGTTGTGAACTTTGCTGTTTTCTTGGTTTTACTGTTTGCAGGATTTGTGCTTTCTCTCCCCCCCCCCTCCCCACCCCTTCTCTCCCCCTCACTCTCCCCCCTCCCCACCCCTTCTCTCCCTCCCTCCTTCTGCTCCCTCCTCCTCTCACACCTCCTCTCCCTCTCCCCTCCCTCCCCCTCACTCTCCTCCCCCTCCCTCCTTCTGCTCCCTCCTCCTCACACCTCCTCTCCCTCTCCCCACCCTCCCCCTCACTCTCCTCCCCCTCCCTCCTCCCCCTCCCTCCTCCTCACACCTCCTCTCCCTCTCCCCACCCCTTCTCTCCCTCCCCTCCCCCTCTCCCCCTCCCTCTCCCCTCCCTCTCCTCCCCCTCCCCCTCACTCCCCCCCCTCCCCACCCCTTCTCTCCCTCTCCTCCCCCTCTCCCCCTCCCTCTCCCTCTCCCCTCCCTCCCCCTCACTCTCCTCCCCCTCCCTCCTTCTGCTCCTCCTCTCACACCTCCTCTCCCTCTCCCCTCCCCTCTCTCCCCCTCACTCTCCCCCCCTCCCCACCCCTTCTCTCCCTCCTCCCCTCTCCCCCTCCCTCCTTCTGCTCCCTCCTCCTCTCACTCTCCCTCTCTCCCCCTCTCTACCCCCTCCCTCCCCATTGAGTTGGGACTGAATCTTGTTTTTAGTGGGATCTATTGGGTTTCTTTGTTTTGCAGCTGCCTGTAAGGAGACAAATCTCAAGGTTGTACAACATACGTACCTTGATAATAAAATGTACATTGAATTTTGAACTTTCCCTCCAGCATCTAGTGTATGTCTATCCAGCTTGCCAGCATCTGCTGCCTGAGCAATAGGGAGAGGTAGGCCCGGCTAGGTGAGCACTAGCCTCACGGGTATCTTCAAGGAGCGATTATCTTACAATCCATTCATCCATCATTAAGGACCCCCACCACCCAGGACATGCCTTGTTCTCATTGCTACCACCAGGGAGGAGGTACGGGAGCCTGAAGACACACACTCAACGATTCAGGAACAGCTTCTTCCCTTCTGCCAACAGGGAGGAGGTACGGGAGCCTGAAGGCACACACTCAACGATTCAGGAAGAGCTTCTTCCCCTCTGCCATCAGGGAGGAGGTACAGGAGCCTGAAGACACACACTCAACGATTCAGGAACAGCTTCTTCCCTTCTGCCATCAGGAAGGAGGTACAGGAGCCTGAAGACACACACTCAACGATTCAGGAACAGCTTCTTCCCCTCTGCCATCAGGGAGGAGGTACAGGAGCCTGAAGACACACACTCAACGATTCAGGAACAGCTTCTTCCCTTCTGCCATCAGGAAGGAGGTACAGGAGCCTGAAGGCACACACTCAACGATTCAGGAACAGCTTCTTCCCTTCTGTCAACAGGGAGGAGGTACAGGAGCCTGAAGACACACACTCAACGATTCAGGAACAGCTTCTTCCCTTCTGCCATCAGGAAGGAGGTACAGGAGCCTGAAGGCACACACTCAACGATTCAGGAACAGCTTCTTCCCTTCTGCCAACAGGGAGGAGGTACAGGAGCCTGAAGACACACACTCAACGATTCAGGAACAGCTTCTTCCCCTCTGCCATCAGGGAGGAGGTACAGGAGCCTGAAGACACACACTCAACGATTCAGGAACAGCTTTATCATTGAATTTCTGATTGGGCATTGAACCCATGAACACTACCTACTTTTTTATTCCAATTTTTGCACTAACTTAATTTGTCTTTTTAAATATATACTTGCTGTAACTTACAGTATTTTATTATTAAGTATTGCAAAGTACTGCTGCTTCATAACAACAAATTTCATGACATATGTCAGTGATCCTGATTCTGAATCTTGGAGAATGAATGAGGGGTTGATCTTGTAGAATGATGCGTGGCACAGGGAAGGCGGATGGGATAGTTAAGTCTTTTCTCCAGGTAGGCAAGTCCAAAAGTAGGGGGCATTGATTTAGGGAAGGGGAAAAGATTTAAAAGGGACCTGCGGGGTAACTTTTTCACGTGGTAGGTGGTGAGAATCTGGAACGAGCTGTCAGTGGAAGTGGCTGAGGCAGCTACAATCACTTGGGTAGGTAGATGGAGAGCCAGGGGTTCCCGATCTTTTTGATGTCATGGACCAATACCATTTAGCAAGGGGTCCATGGACCCCAGGTTGGAAACCCCTGGCTTGGGCATATAGAAACACTTAGTACTGAGTGTGTGCAACATGCTGGAGGAACTCAGCAGGTCAGGCAGCATCTGTGGAAACGAGCAGTCAACGTTTCAGGCCGAGACCCTTCGTCACGACTGAAGAGGGAGGGGGCAGGGGCCCTACAAAGAAGGTGGGGGGAGGGTGCGAAGGAGAAGGCTGGTAGGTGCCAGGTGAAAAACCAATCAGAAGAAAGATCAAGGGGTGGGGGAGGGGAAGCAGGGAGGGGATAGGCAGGAAAGGTGAAGGAGGAATGCAAGGGGAAAGCACTATGGGTAGTAGAAGGAGGCAGAATCATGAGAGAGGTAATAGGCAGCTGGAGGAGGAGGAGGAGGCAGAGTGAAAGTGGGATGGGGGAAGGGAGAGGGAGGGAATTACTGGTAGTTGGAGAATTCGATGTCCATACCAAGGGACTGGAGACTACCCAGACGGTTTTGAGGTGTTGCTCCTCCAACCTGAGTTTGGCCTCATCATGGCAGTAGAGCAGGCCATGTATGGACATATCCGAATGGGAAAGTGAAACAGAGTTGAGGTGGGTGGCAACCGGGAGATCCTGTCTGTTGTGGCGGATGGAGCTGAGGTGCTCGACGAAGCGGTCCCCCAATCTGCGTACGGTCTCATCGATGTAGAGGAGTCCGCACCAGGAACACCGGATGCAATAGATGACCCCAACAGACTCACAGGTGATCTTTCCCACCTTGACCTTTCCCCTTACTGGTTTTTTCACCTGGCACCTACCAGCCTTCTCCTTCCCACCCTCCTCCCCCACCACCTTCTTTGTGGGGCCCCTGCCCCCTCCCTCTTCAGTCCTGATGAAGGGTCTCGGCCCGAAACATTGACTGCTCATTGCCACGGATGCTGCCCGACCTGCGTGTTGTGCATGTTTCTTTGACCCCAGCATCTGCAGAGTGTTTTGTGTTTAGTACTGAGTGTGTACTGTGGTCATCGCGTCTTGTCGCGCTGAAGAGGTTGTATGTTTGACATAAAACCATACAGCACAGTACAGGCCCTTTGTGCTGACCTTTCCCACATAGCCTTCCAGTTTTCTTTCATCCATTTCTGAAATGCCCCCAATATATTTGCCTCTCCTACTAACCTTGTTATCACATACTATGCACTTACCACTGTGTTGCGACAGAAAGAAATTACCTCTGACATCTCTTTTATGTTTCTCCAATCACCTTAAAATGATGTCCTCTCATATTAGCCATTTTGGCCCTGGGGGAAAAAAACTGCTGGCTGCTGCAGGGAACGGTGCTGGGCCTGCAACTCTTCACGCTATACATTAACGATCTGGAAGAGTGGGGCCAAGTGTAGTGTATCTAATTTTGCTAATGACACTAAATTGAGTGGAAAAGCAAATTGTGCAGAGGATACGGAGAGTCTGCAGAGAGATACGGATAGGGTAAGTGAGCGGGCAAAGGGTCTGGCAGATGCAGTACAATGTTGGTAAATGCGAGGTCATCCACTTTGGAAGGAAAAATGGAAGATCAGTTTATTATTTAAATGGTAAAAGAGTGCAGAGGGACTCGGGAGTGCTTGTGCATGAATCGCAAAAGGCTGGTTTGCAGGTGCAGCAGGCTGTCAAGAAGGCAAATAGAATTTAAGAGCAGAGAGGTTATGCTGCAAATGTACGGGGTACTGGTAAGGCCACACCTGGAGTACTGTGTGCAGTTCTGGTCTCCCTACTTGAGGAAGAATATACTGGCTTTGGAGGCAGTGCAGAAGAGGTTCACCAGGTTGATTCCAGAGATGAGGGGGTTAGACTGTGAGGAGAGATTGAGTCGCCTGGGACTGAACTCGCTGGAATTCAGAAGGATGAGAGGAGATCTTGTGGAAACATGTAACATTATGTAAGAGGTAGATAAGATAGAGGCAGGAAAGTTGTTTCCACTGGTAGGTGAGACTAGAACTAGGGGACATAGCCTCAAGATTCAGGGGAGTAGATTTAGGATGGAGATGAGGAGAAACTGCTTTCCCCAGAGAGTGGTGAATCTGTGGAATTCTCTGCCCAATGAGGCAGTGGAGGCTACCTCAGTAAATATATTTAAGACAGGGTTGGACAGATTTTTGTACAGTAGGGGAATTTAGGGCTATGGGGAAGAGGGAGGTAGGTGGAGATGAGTCCATGGTCAGATCAGCCATGATATTGAATGGTGGAGCAGGCCCGACGGGCCGGCTGGGCAACTCCTGCTCCTGTTTCTGATGTCCATTCTATGCCTCTTGCTATCTTTCAAGTCACCGCTCTTCCTTTACTCCAAAGTTTGCTCAAACTTCTCTCATAAGACATGCTCGCTAATTCAGGCAGCCTCCTGGTAAACCACCTCTGCACTCTTTCTGATGCTTCCGTACACACTCGGCGACCACTTTAGCAGGTACTCCACTCACTAATGCAAATACTGAATCAGCCAATCATGTGGCAGCAACTCAGAGCATGCAGATGTACGCAAGGACAAGAAGGTTCAGTTGCTGTTCAGACCAAACATCAGAATGGGGAAGAAATGTGATCTAAGTGACTTTGACCATGGAATGATTGGTGCCAGATGGGGAGGTTTGAGTATCTCAGCAACTGCTGATCCTCTGGGATTTTCATGCACAGCACTCTCTGATTCTGGGGTTCCCAACCTGGGGTCCAGAGACCTCTTGGATAATTGTATTGGTCCATGGTACAAAAAAGGTTGGGAACCCCTGCTTGAGAATAGAGATGAGAAGGAATTTTGTGGTGAATTATTGCTGTCAATTATGTTTTAGCTTTAGAATTATTGTCATGACCTTCAACTTCTTAAACCGAGGGAGGGGAGCGGAGGAACAAATTATTCTTGGACACGCAAGACCTTGGACAGAGATGAGGCTGCTTGCATTCTGAGCTTGACCTCCTAAGCACAGTAGTGTGTAAAATGGGACGGCTGGTGGTGTACTGGCATCCACAGCTGATTTCTGCGGGAAGCGGTCCTGGGTTTGAATGCGGCTGTCTCCTTGCACGCTTTCTGTCCGTGCAGGGTTGAATGTCAAGCTAGCAACTTGGCCTCATTTAAAAAAAATAAAAATGCTACAGAAATGACAAGTTTGCCACCTGATCCACCACAAGGCGCGGAAAGGAACAACAACAAACACTAGTTGGGCCGTTATTTCATGAACCTCTCTTTCCGCATCCCAGCAGAACTAGGTATGGTTCCACCCTTCACTTTGGTCCATAGGACCCCTCCGGCCAAGGTTAAGGAACTGATTCAGTGGAAAAATCTGGGAATTCTGTATTGTTTTGTTTGTTTATGTGCAGACCAGTATGTGCACCTTATCCTGGATTCCGAAAACTATTTAAGAAAAAAATTTAAGAGAAAATTCTTACCACTGTTTGCCCGAACAAGTGAACAGTGAAGAGCTCTTCCTGCTGGACTTTGTACTCCGAGTGCACTGGCGCAAGGGAGATTGTCACCCTAGTTGCATCACAATCCGCCTCTGATGTCACAAAACATTTCCTCTGCCAGCTCAACGGTCGAACTTCAAGACACAGAGGAGACATTGAATCCTTTTGGATGTCAGCTGAGCTGCTTTACAGGTTACCCCTGGGTCCCCTCCTCCTTCCCTTTCTCCTCTGTCCACTGTACTCTCTTCCATAGAGTTCCTCCAGCGTTGTTTGTTTGTGTGTGTTGCTTTGGATTTCCAGCAACTTTCTTGTGTTTTGTTCCCCACTCTGGCCTCTTCTCACCTGCCCATTGCTCTCTCTCCCCCCACCCCAAGTCTTCTCCTCTTTCCCTTTCTCCCATGGTCCACTCTCCTATCAGATTCCTTCCTCTCCAGCCCTCTTCCTTTCCCATCCACCAGGCTTCACCTATCACCTTCCAGCCAGCCTCCTTCCCCTCCCCCACAGCTTTTTATTCTGGCGTCTTCACCCCTTCCTTTCCAGTCCCGAGGAAGGGTCTCAGCCTGAAATGTCGGCTGTTTATTCCTCTCCACAGATGCTGCCTGACCTGCTGAGTTCCCCAGCGTTTTGTGTGTGCAGCTTCACGACATGTTTGATATATTAAATGGCGTATTACCCCCGGGAACTGGAAACAGTTTACGCTACTGGGTTGGAACCACTTGCATATCCCAATAGGGCATTAAATGAATGGTCAGGGCCACCTATATATATAAAAAATCTGTCCCAAGGTCTCAGTAATTATGTACAACACAACAGGATTTTAAAAAGATGCAAGAGATGGGATAGCAGTGCACTTGACTGTCAGTAGAATGAGGTAACATCTGCCTATCCTAGAATATCAGCACGGTTTGTGACCTTGAGTGGGACTTGACCCCAGGACCTTCTAAATTGAAGGTTAAACATTCCAGGCTGAGAATCTTCTTCAGCACTGGGAAGGAAGGGGGAAGATGGTTGAATAAGAAGGCGGAGGAGGGGAAGGGAGATGACTAAAGGGTGATAGGTGAAGCCAGGAGGCTGAGAAAGGTCAAGGGCTGGAGAAGAAGGAATCAGACAGGAGAGGAGAGTGCACTGTGGGAGAAAGAGGAGGAGGAGGGGCATTAGGGGGAGGTGATGGGCAGGTGAGGAGAGGAGGTAAGAGGCCAGAGTGGCGAATACAAGAAGAGGGAAGGGGAGAGAACAAAATTACTGGAAGATAAATCGATGTTTTTACTATCAAGTTGGAGGCTACCCAGCTGGAATAAGAGGTGTTGCTCCTCCACCCTGAGGGTGGCCTCATCTTGGAAAAGAAGCCATGGGCTGATACATCAGAACAGGAAATGGAGATAGGAATGAAAATGGTAGACCCCTGGGAAATTGTGCTCGTGGTGGATGGAGCAAAGGTCCTCGACAAAGTTGTCCCCCAATCCAGGTTTCAGCATTGTTGAGGCGGCCACATCGGGAGCACTGGATGCATTAGACAACCCCAGGAGACTCGCCAGTGAGGTGTTGTGGAAGGTCGGTTTGAGGCCCCGAGGGAGGAGGTGAATGGGTAGGTGTAGCATTTCTGTCGCTTGCCAAGGCAAGTGCTGGGAGGGAGATAAGTGTGGGGGGGGGGGCGAATGGACATGAGAATCACGGAGAGTGTGGTCCCTGCAGAAAGCTGAGAGTGGGTGGAGGTAAAGATGTGTTTGGCGGCAGGAATCCTGTTGAAGATGGCAGAAGTTGTGGAGAATGATGTGTTGCATGATGCAGAGCCTCATGAGGACAAGGGGAGGATAAGGCATCAGGAAAATGGGCTGTGCAAGGATGTCTGTCAAATGGAGGAGATGCGGGTGAGAGCAGCCTCAATAGTGGAGGAAAGAAAACCCTGTTCCTTGAAGGAGGACATCTCTGATGCTTTGGAAAGGAAAGACTCATCTCGGGAACAGATGTGGTTTCCTTGGCTGCACAAGTCCAGGGAATACATGCTCCCGTCCCGTCAAACCTGTGAGATTGAGACAGCTCTCCCACCCCAAACCCCTGTTACAGTTCAGTGCCAAGAAACTACAGACAGCGCACTGCATAGGATTAAAGGAATTATATTTATGGATCTTAACTAAAGGGGTAATAAGGAAAAGAAAAATAAACCCAGAAGGGGCCCATTATAGTTAAACAGTCAATTGTGCACAAGTTGGATCTTACCTCTTCCAAAAGTCACCGATCCTCAGTCGATCTCGGTACCTGGCTCCATCGAATCATGGTTCCCCACCGGGTCGAGTCTCTTCAGAATCTTCTCTCCCTCTCCCACCAAACCAAAAAATAAACCCCAAGCAACACACACAGGCCAGGCAGCATCTATAGGGAGAAGCACTGTCGACGTTTTGGGCCGAGACCCTTCGTCAGGACCCCAAGACCAACTTTACTAACCTCTTAATTCCACCATCCCAACTGGATAACACACAATCCTCAGCATCCCTCATCTTCAACAATAAACCAACCCAGCTGAAAGCAGAGCAGGCAGCTCTTACAGAACTGTTAAAATGAAATACCTACAGCATAACAGTAAAAATGAGAACTAGGGTGTTACGTATAGAACAGATAAACAGTACAGGCCTTTTGGCCTGTTATGTTATGCTGACCTTTTAATCTGCTCAAAGATTAACCTAACCTTTCCTCCTCCATAGCCCTCCATTTTTCTATCATCCATGTGCCTAACTTAAGAGTTCCTCAACTTTCAGATGGTACTGGTACTATTCAAACTATTCAAATGGTACTATTCAAACGAGAGGACATGATTTGAGAGTTAGGGGGCAGAAGTTTAAGGGAAACACGAGGGGGTATTTCTTTACTCAAAGTGATAGCTGTGTGGAATGAGCTTCCTGTAGAAGTAGTAGAGGCCAGTTCAGTTGTGTCATTTAAGGTAAAATTGGATAGGTATATGGACAGGAAAGGAGTGGAGGGTTATGGGCTGAGTGCGGGTAGGTGGGACTGGGTGAGATTAAGAGTTCGGCACGGACTAGGAGGGCCGAGATGGCCTGTTTCCGTGCTGTGATTGTTATATGGTTACTGGGAGGGCGCACGGTAGCAAGATATATCAGTTAGTTGAGTGGCGTGGCAGCAACAACCTTGCACTCAACATCACTTAGAACAAAAAGCTGACTGTGGACTTCAGAAAGGGTAGACGAGGGAACACCCGCCAGTTCTCTTAGAGGGTTCAGAAGTGGAAGGAATGAGCAATTTCCTGGGTATCACTATCTCTGAGGATCAACTAATGCAAAGACGACAAATTTCACGACATGTGCCAGTGACATTAAATCTGAAAACTTCACCTGTTCTTCTTCGAAATGGAGCCATGCTATTATTTTTACATCACTCCATTTAACCTGCTGCCGGTGTAGGAGCCTGAGACTCTGGATCGAAGTGCTGCGATGGAACTGGAACCCAAAGCCTTTCACTCGAGGGGCCCAGCAACCAGAGATGAATGTAGATCACAATACCGTAGTGTGAAAACTGGGATTAACACAGACATTTGCACTTTTTCCCAAATGAAAATACACAACTCAAAGTCTGGAATCTGTTGTGGAAGCAGAATTAGGCCATTCAGCCCATTGCAACGTGAACAAACCCACCAGGCAGACACTGAAGGCAGTGGATGAAGAAGTGTTTTATTCCACAAAACGAGATACTCTTGGAGAAAGAGGGCTGCCCAACCCAATCTTACATGACTTTTTACAGGCTAAAGATCAAAGGTAACAAGACAATACTATAGTTACAATGGATCAACAATGCTAATGGGTTTTCACACACCTCCTTCTTTGCACCCATACTCCAGACACCCAAAATTTGGAGTGTGGACAATCGTCATTGTCCACCTTGCAATTAACTCCAGAGCACAGCTCCAGAAAAACTATCATTCAGGGCTTCATTTTAAATTCAATCTACAATCCACGTTCATGTCTGAAGATTGGTTGCTGGTGAAGAAAATATTTGCCACATACCCTAACTCCAGAATAGGCCCTAACGCGGCCCATCAGGTTGGCCTGTCATTCAATCACGACTGAGTTTATTTCAACCCCTTTCTCACACCTTTGCCTCCTTAAATACGCCCAATGACTCAGCCTCCACTACCCTCTGTGGTAACAAATGCCACAGATTCACCATCGCCCGGCTGAAGCAATTCCTTATTTGTTCCTCTGGTCCTAGACTCTTCTAATTCTGAAAACATTTACACACCCAGGAAACCACAACATGCTAGCTGATGGTAATAAAAGATAATTCAAAGAGTTCCCAAATTTTATGACTAGCACAACTTGTCAGAATGCCAACGTTTAAACCTAGGTTTTTGATTCAAATTAAATGGCTCTTTCAGGACTACAAAAAAATTTCCGGACAGCTCCCAGGGAAGAGGCATATAGATTTCTTAACACTTTAGATCAATCATTGATTTAATTAATAATAATTTATTCTGCCAATTGCTCTAGTGTTATAACTTGGGTTTTGTGTTCCTAAACACTGTGCTTTTAACTTGATGTCAGTTCCTAACTAGTTTTCAATTCTGCTCTTATCACAGGTCACCAAAAGCCTTACAAAGTCTTTTCGAAAGATTTTCCATAGGAGGGATAGGTTACACTTGGAGGAACTGCAATGGAGATTTACCTGAATGACACCCATCTCAAAGTTCACAGTACACTTATTAATGAAGTACACATTCATCATACAACCTTGAGATCTGTCTCCTTACAGGCAGCCGCAAATCAAGAAACCCAGAAGAACTAATTTTAAAAAAAAGACCAATAAACTCCCAATGTGTAGAGTGAGGAAAAAAAAAACAAATTGTGAAAACAATAAAAGTAAGCAAATAGCATTTAGAACAAAGTCGCCCGGAGCAGGCCGCAGCCTTGGCCTCAGTTCAGCACACAGCAGAGTTAACGTCACAGAGTCCACAGACACGAAGCCCCCAGTAGCCGGAGCAGACTGCAGCGAAGAGCGGGTTAAACATCGCAGAGCAGTGAGCAGAACTGGCCCCGACCCTCGCCTCCAAGGGTTGCTTTACACAAACTGGGGTTCGCCGGAATGAGGGGCGGGAGATTATTTGCTTCTGTAGTCGTAGGTTGGCATGTTCAGGGCAACACAGCAGCATAGCGCTTGGTGCAATATTATACAGCTCCAGCTGCAAGAATGAGATTTGAGGCAAAGTCGGGGCAAGGTCCGAGGCATACTCAAGTCAAAGTCCGGGTGGGCGGAACAGAGCAGAGGCAATTTCGAGGCCCGTCCACCTAAACCAAGAGCGAGGTTTAATCGATCCAAGTGCCAGGCCGATTTGGAAAGGCCAGGTACGAGCCAAAGCACGGCGGTATGGTCCAGGCCCGTGTTGATGTTTGGACGATTTAAACGAGCTTCACTTTTCTCCTGAATGCTATTTGTTTACTTTGGATGTTTACATGATTTGCCTTTTTTTTCTCTCTGCAAACATTGGATGTTTGACTGTCTTAATTTTCTTTAAAAAACAGGTTCTTCTGGGTTTCTTTGTTTCATGGCTGCCCGTGAGGAGATAAATCTCAAGGTTGTATATAGTATAGTGTTACGTACCCCGTAACTGGGTCACTTACCAGCAAAGACAGAGAGGTCCGTTGAAGTCTGATGGTACTATTTTAACAGTATTTATTGATAAAAATACACAAAATAATATCAATGCAAACATACAGATAATATACGTCGTCAATACTAAATCTAAAAGCGTGGGTATAATAATAATAAGAAATAGCTCTGTCGTTGTCTAGGGGATAATGTATTGTCTGATGGAAATATAAAAGTCACTTTTAGTTCGTTCAAGCTGCAGCGTTTTGGTTTGAGAGAAAGGCGGGTTAAAACTTGCCCATTCCTTTTATGATGTCAATCCTTCGAGGGTCGTTGGGAGTTGATTTCCCCGTTGTTAGCTAAAAACCGTTCTTCCGTGGTCAAGGCACACTGATTCCGGGGCAAATGGAACCGGACACACGTGGCCTTCCCACTGGCTTTTGCTATTACGGGGTCGCTAGCGTTTCTTCTGGTGCGTCTGAGGGGCTGTTCCCACAGACCCTCTTTTTATCCTGACTCACAGGGTCTCAGATGTCAATCAGGTTGAGAAGATGCAATCTCTCCACCAACCTCCCCCTTGGTTCATCGCCTGGGGCTTCGATGCATCGCGCAGGATGTAATATACCAGTCCGTCTCCAAGAGACAATAGCCGGTATCAAAGGGGTCCGCCTCTCGGAGGCCAGGACACATTCCACTCTTTGGAAATTCTGCATGTCTTCTCTCATTTCCTGGGTCTCCTGAACGGACTCAATAGTGATCTTGCGATTCTCACAAAGGAGGGGGCTACCCCGCACCCTTCGGCCCCTCAGAGCTGTGGTACATTCATAACAATAGATACTTTGATAATAAACGTACTTTGAACATGACGAATAAAGCTAATCTCCCAGGACTGATTTTTAGTTTTTTTTTTGATTGAAACAAAAAGGCCTTTCAGGAATTAAATTACAAAATGCTTCAAAAAAAATTTAGAACTCTGTGCTGAAAGTGCCAACTCCATAATTCCATAACCTGCAAGGTTTTGATAATTGGGGACACAGGTTACTGCAGATGCTGGAAATAAGTGCCATTGGTATTTAAGAAATTGTCATGGAAACCCCGATGAATGTACTGACAATAAAGACTAGGGGGAAAATATCAATATGAATTTACTTCAACAGCTGATCAAATAGTACAAGAACCAAAGAAAGTGGAATAATTCTTCACAATAAACTTTTACTGCCAAATCATCTAATATCCCAAAAAGAAAACAGATCTGAAATGAATGTATAAATTATATGATCTGTGTTTAAACATAATTACTTACTTTAAAATGTATTAAATATATCACAGAATGGAAGAATCCGCTCCCGTCAAACTTGATCAGTAAACTTAAGAGTTAAATTATAGTCAGCACCCTCCGAAACACATCACCCCGCAACAACAGAAGGATATGTCGTATTACTAGTCCTCTGTCAGCTCACGCTGCCCCTGATACTTCACGTAGACTATGAACATGACCACAGAGGCAACAATGCACACACTGCCGCAGACAAGATAAGCAATCCCCAGGAATGGGTTCCTTCCACCCATCCACGATATGGTGCTGAACGTTATGCGTTTCTGTCCATTGAAGCTGATCACCGGATAATCTGGGGAAACGAGGAGTTAAGGAGAGGGCACCTTAGATTCTTGCATCGCACCGTTTAAAACAAAAACAACCACGAATCAAGGTTTGTTTAAAACAGAGCGCGCTGGTGCTCTTATTCCTCGCTGAGAAGGCGGAGAGTCACCTGTACCGGTCCGAGCCGTTACATTGATTCTTAAGTACAGTCGCCCCTCCTCATCCGCGAGTTCCGCATGCGCGAATTCAACCAACCGCGAATCGCGAAAACCTGGAAGTTCTCTCTCCAGCACTCGTTGTTTGGGCATGTACAGACTTTCTTTTCTTGTGATTATTCCCTAAACAATGCAGTATAAGAACTATTTACATAACATTTACATTGTATTAGGTACTACAAGTAATTATAAGTAATCTAGAGATGTTTTAAAGTATACGGGAGGATATGCGTAGGTTATCGCGGATCGGGATCGGAAAAATACATAAGTTCTCTTACTAAGTAAGTCAGAACACGTACATCCGGTATTATTTAGCGTCAGTTAGTCAAACATTTGTCTTAGTATATATTTTACCTTTCTATGCATATAAAACCCTTAAGAAATGTATGTATTTCAGTAATTAAATCACTGCGCTGCTTAGTAATAACTGTAGCTTTCATCGGGGCAGGGCCTTTCACATGCTCCATTATTCTCACTTTATCCTTTAAAATTGTTCCGATCGTTGAGCGACTGTAGCCCAACACTTTTCCAATGACCGATGGCGTTTCACCTCTTTCCGATCGCTTTATTATTTCCACTTTATTTTCAATCGTGATCGTTTTCCGTCAACAGAATAGAAACACTGTGGATTCAGAGCTCCGCCGGGTCTTAATGTCCACAGCACTGAGACAGGTTAAATAAGGGATTTGAGCATCCGTGTTTTTGTATCCGCGAGGGGTCCCAGAACCAATCCCTCGCGGATAAGGAGGGCCGACTGTACTGAGTCATAGGACGTGGACCTTGGTGGTAACAGCAACATTTGCTTCTCACCTACAGTCATTGCTCTGCAACATCCTCTTGGATGGAGGCAATTCGATGTGGCAGAACAGAGGTGAGGCAGTGAGGGCCCGTTGCCGAGAGGGAGGAAGACCCGAGGTTCGATCGAGTTAAGCAACGGGCCAAATCAAAAAGATGGGTACAGGTTGAATCGAGGCGATGGGGCCCAAGCCCCACAGCGCATCGGGCAACTGAACCCAATGATTGGACGACGACTTAGACGCTGGGACAGATTGAAAAGGGAGTTTTTGGGGGCCCCGAGGCGAGGGACGTGCTGGTTCAATCAGCTCGCTGCTCTGCGCTAAACTAAGGGTCCATGGATAGATTCTCCGTGTGGACTTCAGTTCAGAACGCCATTTGCTTACGTTTATTGTTTTTTCCTCTCTCTCTCTCTCTCTCTCTCTCTCTCTCTCTCTCTGCACATTGTGTGTTTGACAGTCTTTTCTATTGTATTTTTCTTTCAGTTTCTTTGTTCTGTCACTGCCTGTAGGGGACAAATCTCAAGGGTGTGCAATGTATACATACCCTTTGATGATAAATGTACTCTGATCTCCACAGTATATCCAGCCCCTCCACCTATCTGTATCGCCTGCAAACTTCCCACAAAGCCATCAAATCATTGACATATAACATGAAAAGAAGCGGATCCCATATCACTCCTTGCAGAACAACACTTGCCACTGGCATCCAACCAGAATAAACCCCCTTTATTCCAATTCTTTGCCTCCTGCCATTCAGCCAATCTTCCATCCATGCTAGTACCTCTCCTGTAAAACCAGGGGCTCATCTTGTTAAACTGCCTCATTCCGGCCTCGTGAAAACCAAAGTAACCAACATCCACTGACTCTTCTTTGTCTATTTCCTAAAGGAATTCCAACAGATTTGTCAGGCAAGATTTCACTTTAAGGAAACCATGCTGACCTTGGCCTACTTTATCATGCACCTCCATCTAGCCCAAAATTGCAACCTTAATCATGGACTCCCAACATCTTTCCAACCACCGAAGTGGCCTATAATTTCCTTCCTTCTGCCTCCCTCCCTTCTTAAAAAGTGGAGTGGCATTTGCAATTTCCCAGTCCTCTGGAACGATTCCAGCTTCTATTGATCCTGGAAATATTATTACTAATGCCTCCACAATTTCTTCGGCTACCTCTTTCCGAACCCTGCAGTTTAACCCGACTTATCTACCTTCAAACCTTCCAGCATCCCAAGCACCTTCTCCTTAGTAACAGCATAACCACACTCACTCCTGCCCCGACACTCTTGCAATGTTAGTACCTTCCACAGTGAAGACAGGTGTAAAATACTTATTATGTTTGTCCGCCAGTTCCTTGTTCCCTACTACCAGCTCTCCAGCATCATTTACCAGTGGTCCAATATCTAGTCTTGCCAATATTTTACTCTTTATACAGCATATCAAAAAAAAACCTTTGGTATCCACTTCTATAGTATTGGCTGGCTTACTATCCCATTTCATCTTTTCTGTCCTTATGGATTTTTAGTTGCCTTCTACTGGTTTTTAAAAGCTTCCCAATTCTCTACCTTCCCACTAGTTTTTGCTATAATGCCCTCTCTTTTGCTTTTGTGCTCTCTTTGTCTTGTCAGCCATGGTTGCTTCATCCTGCCTTTAGAATACTTCTTCATCCTTGGGAGGTATCTATCAGGCACCTTCTGAATTGCCCCCAGAAACCCCACCCATTGCTGTTCTATCCTCATCCCTACTAGTGTCCCCTTCCAATCAACTTTTATCTACACTGTAATGATCTTCAACTTTGTTGTTTACCTGTAGTTGAGTTTCTCTGTGGCATTTAAACTCTATTCCGCATTGCTATTGTTCGACCTCAATGCACTGTGTAATGATGTGGTCTGTACAAACAGTATGCAAGATGAGCTTTTCACTGTACCTTGGCACATGTGACAATCGTATACCAATTCTGGGGAGGGTGAGGGAGACAGATCTCCCCAGGTTCCCTATTCACAGGGCAAGGATACTGTAACTTATCTCCACAGAATAGTTTCCTGGCTCCAGTCCTCCGTCGATGCGGCGATAGAGCTTGCGGAACGTCGGCAAGGCTGCCGTCCTCATCCAGACGAGGAAGTCTTCGTTGATGAAGCCATTGTTTTCTGGGTTTGTGTCCAACTCGTAGGCAGGTCGGGGCCAGTTGATAGGCTTCACAGTGCCTGTGATTAAGCAAATTAATTTTGACAAGTAGAATTAAATGGCTCGTTAGCCAAAACTACATGATATTAACACCAGAGAAGTAAACATTTTTTTTGTCTGATGTCTGATATGTGCTTGGTATGTTCTATGTGTAATGACTAGGCCTCAAGCTGCAGTGCCATCAGGATCGAAGCAAGTACATTCCACCAGGGGGCACTGTGGAGTGGCATCCAGAATTGAGGTGGTGCTGCCCCCCACTGTTCGCTCGGCAGAAGACAAGTGGCGGACTGCAGATTTCTGTGGCATTCATGACTTGGGCCTGGACTTTATTGCTTGGCTGTATCTTACCGATACCTTTATGTGCTTGCTATCTTGTTGTGTTACGTGTGCTTTGTGCTGTGTGTGACTGTTAGTACTGTGCTTTGCACCTTGTCCCTGGAGTAATGCTGTCCCGTTTGGCTATACTGATGGGTATTCATGTATGGTTGAATGACAATTAAACTTGACTTGAATTGAATTGGAGAGGATGTTTCCATAGGTGGGAGAGTCTAGGACCACGGGGCTATACTGGACCAATGCAGGACAAGATGTTTTCATAGGTGGGAACTTCGAGGAATACAGGACAACACTGTATCATTGAAGAAGAGGTTTCCAAAAATGGGAATGTGAGGACCAGAGAGCAAAGCCACTGAATAGACCCCAACCTGGCACCCCTTCAGCTAATGGTAAGGCTCCATGGCATAAGAAAGGTTGGGAACTCCTGGAGTAGAAGGACATCCCTTCAGAATAGAGATAAGGAGGAATTTCTTTAGCCATTCTTTAGTGAATTTCTTTAGTGAATCTGTGGAATTCCTTGCCACAGTCGGCTGTGGAGGCCATGTCACTGGATATATTTAAAACAGAAGTTCTTGATTAGTAAGGGTGTCAAAGGTTACAGGGAGAAGGCAGGAGAATGGGGTTTAGCACAATAATAAATTGGCCATGATTGAAAGGTGGAGCAGACTTGACGGGCTGAATTGTGCTCTTATGTCTTATGGAATTGACTGGTCTCTTCCTCGATCTAGATGCAAGAATCATTGCTAAATGGGGGGAGGGGTGGGATCTAGTGCACAGGATCGATAGAAGCTGCAGAAAGTACAGAACTTAGTCAGCTCAATCACGGGCACCAGCATCCAGGACATCTTCAAGGAGCGGTGCCTCAAAAGGGCAGTGTCCATCATTAAAAACCCCCATCATCCACGACATGCCCTCTTCTCATTGCTACCATCAGGATGGAGGTACAGAAGCCTGAAGGCACACATTCAATGATTCAGGAACAGCTTCTTCACCTCTGCCATCAGATTTCTGAATGGACATTGAACCCCTAAACAATACCTCACTACTTCTAAGCACTACCTATTTAACTTTCATATACCATTGCAAAAAAAGTTTCTGACCCCTTTGCAATTATCTCATTTTCTGCATTAATTACTCATAAAATGTTGTCCAATCTTCATCTATGGGGGAGAGGGGGAGAGGACCCAGACTGTCTTCCTCGTTGCAACAACTAACTAGATGGGGCAAACACAGGGAAACCTGCAGATGCTGGAAATTCAAGCAACGCACACAAAATGCTGGTGGAACGCAGCAGGCCAGGCAGCATCTATAGGGAGAAGCACTGTCGACGTTTCGGGCCAAGACCCTTCGTCAGGACCTTCACCATGGAGTCAGTGTTGTGTCTATTACTTTTCAGTTAGTCCTGACGAAGGGTCTCGGCCCGAAACGTCGACAGCGCTTCTTCCTATAGATGCTGCCTGGCCGGCTGTGTTCCACCAGCACTTTGTGTGTGTTGTTTGTAACTAGATAGGGTCTCTGTTTCTTCTCACTCTTAGCCTTTGTGGAAGAAAAATAAATTTTGAATTTAATGCTGTTGTCAAGGTTGACTAGCTAAGTATTGCTCACGACTTGGATCTTGAGAGTGACTGGATAAGACAGACACTGCCCTGCTTGTGCAAGCTAACAAGAGCTAGATGTAGATCATGTCAGTGATGAGGCATAGTTAGCCTTTGTCCAAGACTGTCTAGCTAATAGAGGAACTGACTGTAGACATGCAGTTCCAATTTTGTGTACCCTGTGACTCATTTTAATCTAGATGATACCCAAACAAGTGCTTCTTGAAATCGCTGACCAAGTTAGTTTAGCTGTTGGCTATTGCCCAAAATTAAGCATCACTGGAGGAGTCATGAGGCAATGGCTCCCTGTGGTCACGTATTAAAGGGTTAACCTTATACCAATGTCCGTCTTTATTTCTGTTTGATAATGGGGTAAATTCTCTTACAGTAAACTGGCACCAAAATTCTTTTACAGTAAAATATGATAAAACAGGGTAAATTCTTCGACAGTCAGATGATTGCTGGTGACCACAGGTCACCATGGGGTCAATGTTGCGTCCATTTCTTTTCAGGTTGTATGTTTTTCACGTTTCATGATTTGGATGACAGAATTGCTGGCTTTACAAGTTTGCAGATGATAGGAAAATGGAGGGAAAGGTAGTGTTGAGAAAGATTGGGGGAATGGGCAAAGAAATGGTAGATGAAATACAGCGTAGGGAAGAGTATGGTCATGCACTTTGGCAGAAGGAATAAAAGCATAAACTATTTTCTAAACGGGGCTCGAATTCAGAAATCAAAGGTGCAGAGGGACTTAGGAGCCCTTGTACAGGATTCCCTAAAGGTTAACTTGCAGGTTGAGTTGGTGTTAAAGGAAGGCAAGTGTAATGCTAGCACCTTTTTCAAGAGGACTAGAATATTAAAGCAAGGATGTAATGCTGCGGCTTTACAAGGCCTTGGTTAGACATTTGGAGCATTGTGAGTAGTTTCAGAACAGTACAGCCCAGGAAACGGCCATTCAGCCCACAATGTGGTGCTGATCCAGCTAAAGAGCAAATCAAAAAGACCCAAACACTAATCCCGCCTGCCTCCACACTGTAACCTATGGACCCCATATATAAGAAAGGATTTGCTGGCGCTGAAGAGCATCCAGAGGAGGTTTATAAGAATGATCCTGCAAATGGAAGGGTTAAAAACATGATGGGCTTTTGATGGCTCTGGCCCTCTACTCACAGGAGCCTAGACAATTGTGGGGGATAATCACATAAATCTATCAAACATTGAAAGGACTCGATAGAGCTGACATAGTGAAGAAGTTTACAATAGTGGTACAGTCTAGGACCATAGAGCACAGGGTGGAGAACCTATGGAATTCATTACCACGTATGGAGGCTAAGTTATTAGACATACTCAAAACAGAGGTTACTAGGTTCTAAAGAAGGGTGTTAAAGGTTATGGGGAGAAGGCAGGAGAATAGGGTTGAGATGGGGAAAAAAAATCAACCTTGATCTAACAGTAGAGGAGACCCAATGGAACAAATGGCTCAATTCTGCGCATTGTGATAGGGGAGAGGGGAAGGAATTACTGACCTGTTAGAGTGATTTTTGGGGTTAGGACACGTAGCAAGCAACTTTAACTGACTTCAGATTTAAATATGAATTGTGGATTAAATTTAAAATGGGTTCCTAAGAACTGTGAACCAAGTTAATTGGAAGGACAGACGCGTGGACTTAAATTTGTTACTTGTGTGTATTTTGGTGTCCATAATATCGGTGTGCATAAGGAAGTGTGGTGGTGGGAAGATCCGGGCATTTGAAACTGTTACATCTAGTTCAAAGGAAGCATTGTAAATGTGGAATTGTCCTTTGACCTTTAGCATGGAGACAAAACTTAAAAGTTTTTTTTAACTCCTCATGTACGTGAAGGATGTAAGAATTCAATTCATATAAAATAGTGTTGGCCCAGGTAGACCTCTTGCTCTGAAAGTCTCTCTTTTTCTTTCTCATGACTCTAAAGGCTGTCAACTTATTTGTGATATTTTGTGGAATAAAGAGATTGCTTCATCTCTACCCATGCTTCTCTCTGGTGGCTCCATTTGCACAACAACAGATTTACTTAACAATTAATGGATTTCAACCAAATTTGTACATCGAGTTTAAAGATCAATAAATCATTTGGAAAGCCAGAAAGTCAAGATGCTGGAAACCTTGAGCAACACACTGAAAATGCCAGAGGAACTCGGCAGGCCAGGCAGCCTCTATGCAGGGGAGTAAAAAGTCTATGTTTTGGGCTGACACCCATCATTTGGAAAGCCACAGGTGGTTCGAGTTGTAGAACTTGGCCGCAGCCCTATTTAAACTGGACGTCAGAGCTTGGACACGTACTGAGGAAAGAGAAGCTCGAGCATCTTTCAGTGATGGGAAGAAATGATGGAAGAAAGAGTCACGGTCAACAATGATGGAAGAAAAAGTCACGGTCAACAGCTCACGAGTTACATCAAGGGATGGACAAGAGTTTATTCAAACTTCTCAGATTAAAGACAGATGGAAAACCATGATTGCCCACGTCGTATGACAGGGCGCATAATGATGATGAAGATGATCAGAACATTCAACTGGCTCTTCAGCAATCATTCTAGTCTTAATTTAGGAGGAAAACTGTCCCAAAAAGAAGTAACATTCTAGCTACAAGCAATCAAATGCAAGGAAAGGTTATCAATTCCACCGATTCAGTGGAATGTTTATTGCAAACACATCATTACCTTCAAATGCCTTCTGTAGATCAGAGCCATTATTCACCTTGGGGTTATGGAACTTGACATTGTAGTCCGTCCACCAGGAAATTCCTTTGGCATTTAAAGGGACCTTGGTGTAAGACCCAGTGTTATTCAGCTTATACACAGTAAAGGAATCTGAAAGAACAAAACAACATTGATTTATTTCCCCCAACTTAAACGGAGCTTTGACCTGTCACTGTGAAACGTGGGTGAGGAGTGCGGCAATGCATTCAAAAAGTTCAAAGTAAATTTACTGTCAAAGTACATATATGTCACCATATATAACCCTGAGATTCATTTTCTTGAGGGCATACTCAATAAATCCATAATAGAATAATAACCCTAATAGAATCACTGAAAGATCGCACCAACTTGAGTGTTCAACCAGTGTGCAAAAGACAAACTGTGCAAATGCAAAAAAGAAATAATAAATAAATAAACAAACAAACAAATAAGCAATAAATATTGAGAACATGAGATGAAGAGTGTTTGAAACTGAGTTCATGGGTTGTGGGAACATTTTAGTGATGGGGCAAGTGAAGTTATCCCCTTTGGTTCAAGAGCCTGATGGTTGATGGGGGTAATAACTGTTCCTGAACCTGGTGGTGTGAGTCCTGAGGCTCCTGTACCTCCTTCCTGATGGTTGATGGGGGTAATAACTGTTCCTGAACCTGGTGGTGTGAGTCCTGAGGCTCCTGTACCTCCTTCCTGATGGTTGATGGGGGTAATAACTGTTCCTGAACCTGGTGGTGTGAGTCCTGAGAACCCTGGACCTTCTTCTTGATGGCAGCAGTGAGAAGAGAGCGCGTCTTGGGTGGTGGGGGTCCCTGATGATGGATGCTGGTTCCCTGTGACAACACTGCATGTAGATGAGCTCAAAAGTGGGGGGGGACGTTCACTACCGGTGATGGAAGACACATTGCATTGAGCAACTGAAACGGACCATTAGGTTCAGCGAGAGTACGATCATGATCACTGAACACACGAGTCCCTTTCCTCTAGTTATTTCTCTGTCGCTCACTTTCCTTCCCGTGCGCAACAGCCACGTGACTCTACTGTCAGCCAGCTGTGTGAGGGGGTAAGTTCTCTCTTCCCCGCTCCCTCTCCCATTGGGCAGAAGGTGCAAAAGGTCAGTAAGGGCATTGCCTGCCTCCCTTCCTCACTGCCTCAGTGAGTTTGGCGCCCACCACAACGTCGAGCTCTTCTCCCGTCATCTCCATCTCTGAGCCCACTTCTTTGACAAGGACTCTACGCCCCACGCCGATGACTCCCTTCTCCCGTTCTTCAGTCCTCCTCCTGGCCACCCCGCTCTGGAACCTTTTCATCTTGAATTGCCGATGAGACATCAACCGTCTCAACATCAGCCCTCCTCTCTCCTCAGAGCGCACCCCCTTTGAACGCACTGTCCTCCACACCAATCCCAACCTGCCCATCAAACCCGCGGGCAAAGGGGGCGCCATTGTGGCGCGGCGCTCTAATCTCTACCTTGTTGAGGTCAGGCAGCAACTCTTAGACACCTGCTCCTCCTTGAGGAGAACGCACCATCAGAAAACTGTCTCCGACGCACTATCATCCACTCTAGAAATACAGGGAGACCTATCATCACTGCACAGTCGGGCTCTCATCATCTAGACACCATCTCTCCCACCCAGAACCAACCCCTAACATCCTCACACCGCAAAGACCCATCCTGAAGCCTACAGCCGAACTGAACTAAACCAAATACTACAGGACTCCTGGTCTGATGTTTAATATTCTACGTGTTGTCCACTTGCTTTTTGCGCAAATTCCCCCCCCCCACCCCCCACACTTTAGGTTTCTTTGTTTCGTGGCTGCCTATGGGAGGACGAATCTCAGAATTGTATTCTTTATACATAGAATAATTCCTCTCAGCTCTCTGTGGCGCATCAGGCAGAAATCTTGCCATCTCTTTAGCATCTGCCTGTTTTTTTTTTAACAAGCCAGAGTTGCTCGCTCAACGCCCAGCCCAGATGTTAAGCGTGTAAGGAGCCGGCTGGATTCGAACCCAGGAACACTCGCCTTAAAGTCTGGTGCTGGTGCCACACCACCACCGGCTGACCTCATTCTGTATACTGTACATCCTTTGATAATAAATACACTTTGAATTTCTAAATTAGAATTTTTTTTGTAGTGGAATGCTCAAAGGTTCAATTTACTGTCAGAGAATGTTTACAGTGTACAACCTGAAATTCTTGCTCTTCACAGACATCCACGAAACAGAGGAAAAACCCCACAGAATGAATGATAGTAGCATCGGAGCCCCAAACCACCCCCCTAACCCTACCCTTCACACAACCTCCACCCCCACTTGCACCAGAACCCCAACCCCACCCCCCACAACCATGCAAAAAACTGCCCCCCCAAAGAGACCTTGATCCAAAGTCCATCAAACCTACAGTCCATAACCCATTGATTAATGACAGGTTTAAATGGGATATGTGCATAAAGGTGAGGAGGGCAAGCAAATGGTATGGTTCTTCTGGAGAGCTAGCATGGCCACAATGGGTGGAATGGCCTCTTCCTTTGTTGCAAAATTCTTATTCCTATCTGTGTTGCTCTGCTAAAAGCAGGAAATGCTACCAAGCAGGCTGATGACTTACAACAGGGACCACGGACCCCTTGGTTAATGGTAGGGGTCCACGGCGTATTAAAAAAGGCCGGGAGCCACACAGAGCCACCAGTCACCTGGCGTAGAGAAGGGGCGGCCTACTCTCGGCTTGGCGGTGCACTGAGCTGCGGAAGAGAGGAACTCACCATTAAACATGCTGTTTGCGATCGCACCACAGGGAGCAATGGGCTGGCCTTTACCATCCTGTTGAAATGGGAAGCAGTATTCCGAGGGTTTCTGCAAACGGATTAAGGTTGGAAGTGAGGGCGATCTCAGAAGAGCACAGAAGCAGGCCCGTCAGCCCAACTAACCCATGCTGACCAAGAGACCAGTGCAAACTCATCCCATTTACCTGCTTTCAGCCAGTGTCCGTCTAGACTAGGGGTCCACCAACAACTTGCTTAACGGTATTGGTCCATGGCAGAAAAAAGGCTGGGGACCCTTGCTCTAAACTTTTCCCGTGTTTACCTGTCCAGGTGTCTTTTAAATGTTAAACATACCTGCCTCAACCATTTTGTCTCATTTCACGGACCATTCTCTGGGTGAAAAGGTTGGTCCTCGGGTTCATGTTAAACCATAAGCCTATGCCCTCTATCTCTTTATTTTCTGACCCCAGGAAAAAGGTATTCACCCTGCTGATGCTTGCCTCAAGCATTTCCTCTAGCAGCTCACTCCATGTAGGCACTGCCCTCTGAGCAAAGAGTGAAGAGGCTGCCCCCTCATGTCCCTTTTTAATTTTTCCACCCCTCATCTCAAATCTTTGCCCCCTCTGGTTTTTAGTTTGCCCTCCCTGGGAAGAATGACTAGGTATGTTCACCCCATCTATACCCCTCACAACTTTACACTTCCAGCCAAGCTTCGAGGCTTCCAACAGAAGACCCTATGAACCAGCATGTTGAACTGGACACAATCTGTGGGCTGGAGGCCGAGGGGAGAGCTGTGGACACGTGAGGAACCAACGCTGACAATGACCGATAACCAGGGATACGGGCCAGAGGAGATCACTCAGCTATCCAGTTGGCTGGGACCAGCAGCCAGCATGACTGCCTGTAAGAACAAGTCAGACTAATATAAACACGAGCACTCGGCAGGAACAACGTTCAACTGTGCACCGATGATGTCACCTCAACTGGTGACGAAACGTTTGCAACCTAACCTCCAGGCTCGGCGAACAACCCTACAATCAAGCAGCCCACCCGAGCTACCAACATCCTCTTTTATTTCAAGCCTTCTAGCTCAGCTGGCACCTGTCTCTTGGTACATTGTCACATCTGGAAACATCTCCGTCAAAACCTCCTCACAGGAGCAATGACAATTCCCCAGGTGGAAGAAATTCTGACAGGTCTGTGCCACTCCCACACCAGAGACAACCCTCTCTCCTTTCCTATAACAACAAAATTCCATCACTACTGCTGAATCTAAAGCCTGCGACTCCCTAGTCTCCACTTTGAACTCTTCCTTCCACTTTCCAAAAAGCCACAACTGGTACAATTTGGTCTACAGTGTAAAAGAATCCTCTTATTTCTTGGAAATCTCAGACAGCAAGAGGGATTGCGGCTGTTCCAATTTGCCAAAGTTTCATGGAAATAGTTTTAAAATGTATATAAACAAAAAAGACAAACTACCATTTAACTGAGTAACATTACATACTTAAATACAAGACACCACCAAAGCTACAACAGTACTATAAAACTGAGTATTGGTTCCTAACAGTTATCAACAGAGGAATTCATCCAGTTTACACTGCTGTGCTCCTCCGATCGATTGTAAATAAACACTATCAGTGCAGACACCTAGTGCAGGTAATGGACAGTCCTGATGAAGGGTCTCTGCCTGAAACGTCGACTATTTACCCTTTTCCATAGCTGCTGCCTGACCTGCTGAGTTCCTCTGGTATTTTGTGCGTGTTGATTTGGAGTTCCAACATCAGCTGATTTTCTCGTGTTTGCCTTCGTTGCCTTTTTTTGCACGAAGTAGCGTCATAATCCCTCAATAAATTTCCTGGCATCCTGGTGTCGTCACTAGCACAAGTTCAGATAAGCCGTCTTCCTTATACTTCCTGCCTTCATATTCCCTGCCTTGTTGTTTTAATGCCATGCTCTTGGTAAGCCCACCCTCCAAACCTTTCATTTTCATTGTAACATTCAAGATGATAATCAACGCCTTCAAATTCTTCATAGTCCCCAACTTGTTGAAGTACTGAAATTGTTTTATTTTCAACCCTAGCCGTTCCTGGCATCTTCAAGCCTGAATACTTGAAACCACACTGGACAAAACTGTTGTGAGTTGTCTTACTGCTTTCTTCTTGCCAGCTATCAGTGCCTATAAAAGTTTAACCCTTGCACTCACTTCCTGGGCTATGAAATACTGCTTTTTTAAAACCGGCATCTGTCGGCCCAAATGGATAACAAAACACACGCATCTGACACTATTTAAAATCCACTTGCTCGAGGCATGGCGCAGCGCCTAATGGCCGCACAAGTACACACGACTGATGCCGGTTGGGAACCGTTTGGCAGCAGACTCCTGTCCCAATTAAGTGGCAAGCTGTCCCAAATAAAAGACGGGAATCCCGGCTACTTTCTCAATTCGTTTTTGTCCTGCCAGAGTTGTCCCAATTACGAGGCAGTCCCGATTAACCAATGGACCGGAATCCACTGTATTCGGGATCTGCTGCAGTGTGTTGGTGTGACATGCTGGTAAAAATCAACATCCAACATGCAGAACATCGATCATTACACACAGTGCAAGCCCTTCAGCTTGGGATGTTGTGCCAACCTTTGAACCCATTCTAAGATCAAGCTAACCCAGGGGTTCCCAGCCATGGACCCCTAACATTAACCGAGGGGCCTGTGGACCACAGGTTCAGAACTCCCAGTCTCACCCTTCCTTCCTACATAACCCTCCATTCTTTCTCACTATCATCCATGTTCTATCTAAGAGTTTCTTAAACATCCCAAACATGTACCTGCCTCTTCCACCACATCTGGCTGTGAATTCCACGAATCCACCACTCTCAGTGGATAACAAATGACAGCATATAAGAAATTCCATAAAAATAAGGTTAGAAATACAGGTATGGAATAAAATGTGCACAAATACCAGCAAGCATTTTACTATGATGTTCTTATTGTAAATGCGTTTATAGCCGTGGGGTGCTAATGGGGACGAGCTCCCAGTACCTACTAAATGCTCTCAATGGCGTGCATCTCAAATAGCCTCTGACAACCAAACCCTGGCGTTCACATCTGGCTTAGCTACCAAGTCTAGCAGAACTGTTTCTACTGACAGGAGAAGGGGCAAAGGAGGGCTACTGGCGCCTTAAAACCCGTCGCTTCAGGCAGATGGAGTTCATCAGCCGTGGTTGGTGGCTCATAGAACTTTAGAACACTACAGCACAGTACAGGCCCTTCAGCCCTTCATGTTGTGCTGACCCATACAATCCTTAAAAAAAAGTACTAAACCCACACTACCCCATAACCCTCCATTTTTCTTTTGTCCATGTGCCTGTCCAAGAGGCTCTTAAATACCCCTAATGTTTTAGCCTCCACCACCATCCCTGGCACATCATTCCAGGCACTCACAGCCCTCTGTGTAAAAAAAACTTACCCCTAAACTTCCCTCCCTTAATTTTGTACATATGCCCTCTGGTGTTAGCTACTGGTGCCCTGGGAAACAGGTACTGACTATCCTCCCTATCTGTGCCTCTCATAATCTTGTAGACCTCTATCAAGTCCCCTCTCATTCTTCTACGCTCCAAAGAGAAAAGTCCCGGCTCTGCTAGCCTTGCTTCACGTGACTTGTTCTCCAAACCAGGCAACGTCCTGGTAAATCTCCTCTGCACCCTCTCCATAGCTTCCACATCCTTCCTATAATGAGGTGACCAGAATAGAACATCTCACCAGAGATTTGTAGAGCTCCTCATCTACAAGGAAAACTCTGATCCCAAACCTCCGCTGCCTTGCGGCTACACCCACTCACGGGGAAGGCTTCGGGGGGAAACCCCCGAGCGAAGAATCTGGGGCTACAGTCCCGAAAGCAGCCCTACGTTGAGTTCAACGCTGACTGAGTGACGCTGCTGGTACCAAACAATATCGGTCTCTGCCGTTCCTTTGGGCTCATCGGTTGAGTGGAGAGGGGGAGCTTGCTACATGGGCAATAGCTTGCTCTCCATATCGTACCGCCCAGGCTTGCACATCTAGTCACCTAGGACGCAATATCCACGGTCGACTCTGACCAATGAAGGTCTCACTCAGACGTGGTAACAATCAAAAGCATTAAACAATGACCAAAATCTACACTTTCCAACACGAGATGCTGGGCACAACCGAATTACCCTAAACTAGATTCCAACTAACAAACACTCTCATTGAGACTTTCTGAATTACCCTTTACAACTATCCACCCCCCCCCCCCACCTTCAACATTAATGTCGGCTGATTTCCAAAATGCCCCTCAAAGTCCAAATCTACAACCCTGTCATGAGAGGTGGAAACGGGTAAGGCCGGACAACAGGGGCTCTAGTGAAGCTGTACAGGCCAATCCCCTGCACAGTGGATTGCAGAAGCATTGACGAACTCCAACCGTACCATCGACTTTGGACGATGGAGCCAGGAGGTCATCAATGGCCTCTACCCTTTGACCTGTTTGGCCTGGGTGACCCTACCAAGAGCCAAAGCATAAAGCCCCGAATCCAGCCAACGTAGCTCTCTGGGTCACTGAGGCACGCAAGCCTCCAAACCCAACAGCAAGGTTGTGGTCCTCTTGGAGGAAGGGCTCAAGTAAGTAAAGATTTCCAAATGCATTTCTAATTTCCAGCACCCGCCATTTTCAGACCTGAATTACATTTAGCAGAGTTAAATTAACATTGGACCTGCATTTAGTTGGTAAGCAGGACACAGGACTTTTATGAAAGGACTGAAAATATTCACAATCAGGGCTACATTATGCTACACTTACCTTGAAATACGTCAAGTCCCCGTTCAGCTGATCGTCATCCCTGGAGACTCCATATTTCCGCTGATTTTGATAGAAGTTCGATAGTTCATAGTACATGTAAACAGGGCCCTGTGAGGAGGGGGTGGGTGGGAGAGAGAATAATTCCTCTGTTATAGTGTCACAGCTTACAGACGACACAGTAGCATAGTGGCTAGCACAACGGTTTAAGGCGCCAGTGACCCGGGTTCAATTCCTGCCACTGCCTGTAAGGAGATTGTACGTTCACCGCGTGGATTTCCTCCAGGCACTCCAGTTTCCTTCCATGTTGCACAAATGTACAGGTTAGTAGGTTAGTTGATCACATCGGGCAGCGCGGGGCTCATCAAACTGGAAGGACCCGTTACTGTGCAGTCTCTCTAAATCAGGTCTTCCCAACCTGGGGTCCACAGAGCCCCTCTGTTAATAATAAAGGCTGATTTACACTTGTGCATATCGGGCTACGCCACAGCGCTGATTTTCACTTCTGCATCGCTCTACGCCGTAGCGAGCATGCGTTGGTATGCACCAAAACGCTAGTTGGCGTTGGGGTTTCTGTGCTGTACTGAGTTTCTTTGTGAGAGACATGGACGGGGAAATGCGTTTTGAACATTTTCGCATGTCGGTAGGTAGATTTGATGATTTAGTTAATCTATTTTGCATCGGTGTACGCACAGCCTACAGACGTGGCGGAGAAGAAGCAACCGGGAATGCGATGCCACCAAGCGGACCATTCACAGTTGTTGCGGTCTGCGTTGCTGCAATGCGCGACTAACTTTTCTGGAGAGGTGTATATCACCCTACAGCGTAGGGTAGGGCAGGGGTCGGCAACCTTTACAACTGAAAGAGCCATATGGACCCATTTCCCACAGAAAAGAAGCCACAAAACCCGTTTGACATTTAAAATGAAATAACACTGCATACAACATTTTTTTTGCCTTCTTGCTATGTATAAACAAACTATAATGTGTTGCATTTATGAAATTGATGAACTCCTGCAGAGAAAACGAAATTACATTTTCGCATGCAACAAAAACATTACTCCATAGTTACTCCATAGTTAGCCTACCTTGGATCGAAAAATTAAAAGAAATCGCACACTGGCAGGTGTCAGGCATTGGCAGTGGTGACGTATATTAATAGCGATAAAAAACACTTTGTAGCGGTGTGCTACACGCAGCGCTAAAATAACGACACTGCAGTCAAAGATAACTTTATTCGAACTAAACAGCCTTGCTTTAAAGCCTCCCTCAACCCGCCCCCCCCATGGGCGCGGATGCTCCAAAAGACACGTACTCACAAACCCCCGTAGGCTATCTCCCTTAGCCAGAACGGTGGCTAATTGTGAGCCAGTTCGGATGTGCCAGGAAATGGGGTCGCCACAACATTTTATTTAGATTGTACAAGATCACCATAATCTTCAAATTTCAAATTACATTTCAAAAACTAACAAACTAACATAAAATACATTTTAATTAAATACTCATCATTTATTTTCCAAAGCCACGGGGAGCCGCAGCACAGAGATGAAAGAGCCGCGGGTTGCCGACCCCGGCGTAGGGTATGTGTTACCTACGGCGTCAATGCGATGCACAAGTATAAATCAGCCTTAAGGATCCAATACACCAAAAAGTTTGGGAACCCCTGCTCCAAGTAAAAAACTTTTTTACAAGCCTTCAGTGATTACACTAAAAATCCCTAGCATTGTGTACTTTGGGATATTTCAACTTTCTCTGATAAAAACACAATTTGAATCAATCTGATGTCACATTAATTAGCATCAATCTTAGTTGTATCTTAACCTTTTTGATATACGAAACAGATTTATAAAGCATTTCATTTCTAAAAACACATTCATGAGAACAGTTGGGTTTTTAATGTTTCAATGGTATTTGAGTAATCTTGTACATAGCCAGCCGGTGGTGCAGTGGCATCAGCACCGGACTTCGAGGCGAGAGGTCGTGAGTTCGAATCCAGCCAGCTCCTTGCACACTTTCCATCCGTGCTGTGATGAGCGTCGAGCTAGCAAGATGGCTTTGTTAAAAAAAAACTGAAAATGCTAAAGAAATGGCAAGGTGGCCAGCCAATGCACCACAAGGCACGGAGAGAAATACAGGCCTCTGTTAATCTCAAGAGACCATGGATTTGTGCCTTGGAAAGTTTCCAGGGCGCAGGCCTGGGCAAGGTTTGTGTGGAAGACCGGCAGTTGCCCAAGTCTCCCCTCTCCACGCCACCGATGTTCTCCAAGGGAAGGGCAAGGGCCGATACAGCTTGGCACCGGTGTCGTCGCAGAGCAATGTGTGGTTAAGTGCCTTGCTCAAGGACACAACAAACTGCTTCAGTTGAGGCTCGAACTAGCGACCTTCAGATCACTAGACCAACACCTTAACCACTTGGCCACGCGGAATAACAAACACACACACTTACTGATGCCTCTGGACACATTATCAGTGATGTTCCTGGAATCATCAGGTGTTTCGGGTCTTTCAACACCACACATCCTCCTCCAGGTGACCCAGCCGGGGCTGATCATATATATCGTTTGATTACGTATTCTTGTTTGTCTAGATAATTAGTTATGGGTTACATGTATAAATTTGTGAATTGCATACGTCGTCGCGTGTTATGTGCACGGTGCAAGCCCCGCTTAAAGTAAATTCGAAGTTAGACCCACATTCCTGGACTCTGTCTTCCTTTGAATTTGCTTAACATCATGAAGTTAAAGAACACAACAAAAACTATCGTAAATATGTTGACAAACAAAATACATTACCAAGTTGGAACTTGAAGGGTTAAAACCTTACTGAATGAGCAAGCAGCCCAGTAACGGCAAGGCTGCGTCAGATTCCATAGCTTCTGGACATCAGTCTTACTCCAGAGCAGTACCGAGCCTTCACTACACTCCTCCTTGCCACACTTGGAAATCGATCAGGACCCTAACTGCCTGCTCACCTGGAAATTAATAACACACCACCGTTTCCAGGAGACCTGGGACAATATTCCTCATGCAAATGCCAAAAGTAACAGATGCTCAGGGCTCACTGGGACTTGACGCAAAATCCCTCATGCAAATTATCACTCAGCGTGGCTAATTTAAAGGCAGCTAAAACACTTTGAGGCATCCTGAGCAACAGTGGAATATCCTGGAGCTTTGTTCGCTTGTTACGTGCTGTGTGGTAGGACGTGGGCGAGCATGGTTCTTTCACCATGCTTGCTCTTGGCAAAGTTTCCTACGGAATTGGTTTGCCTTCTTCTGGGCAGTGTCTTTACAAGACGGGCGACCCCAGCCATTATCAATACTCTTCAGAGATTGTCTGCCTGGCGTCAGCGGTCGCATCACCAGGACTTGTCTTGTGCACCGGCTGCTCGTACGACCAGCCACCACCTGCTCCAATGCTTTCACGTGACCCCGATCGGGGGGCTAAGCAGGCGCTACACCTTGCCTCCACCACTGTCACCGGCAGCCCATCCCACGCACTCACCACTCACTGCGTGAAAAGCTTACCCCACATCTCCTCTGTACCTACTTCCAAGCACCTTAAAACAGCGTCCTCTCATGCTAGCCATTTCATCCCTGGGGAAAAGCCTCTGACTATCCACACGATCAGTGCCTCTCATCATCATCTCATCATCTCGTTCAGGTCACCACTCATCCTCCGTGACTCCAAGGAGAAAAGGCCGAGTTCACTCAACCTATTCTCATGAGGCATGCTCCCCAATCCAGGCAACATCCTTGTAAATCTCTGCACCCTTTCTATGGTTTCCACATCCTTCCTGTAGTGAGGTGACCAGAACTGAGCACAGTACTCCAAGAGGGGTCTGACCAGGGTCGTATACAGCTGCAACATTACCTCTCGGCTCTTAAACTCAATCCCACATAGATTTCTGTGTTTCTGTGTAACTCAGCAGTTCAGACAGCATGTATGAGGAGGAATAAGTAGTTGGATGTTTCAGACCGAGACCTTTTATTAGGGCTGGAAAGGTAGGGAGGGTGGGGGGGGGGAAGAATACAAGCTGGCAGGCGATAGGCCAAACCTGGTGAGGGGGAAAGTGAATGGGTGGGGGGGGGGTGGTGGAATGAAGTGAGAAGCTGGGAGGAGACAGGATTTAGAAAACATTTTGGAGATTTCTGGAAGAGTTGGTGGCATTATGGGGTATCAGAGATTATTCTGGATTTAAGAAATTATATGGATAACAGGAAGTAACACCGGACAACAGATATTTTGCTTCCTGAAGACCTTTGGGTGCATCTTATGAATTTCGGGCTGCTGACTGTGAAAATCACCATGAAATTTCCCTATCACACACTTCTTTTGTTATCTCAATTCATAATTCAGGTCAGAATAACTGATGCCAAGGTTAAGGAAGGCATTTTTGTTGGTCCACAAATCAAACAGGTCATCAATGCCAGGCAATTCTAGTGGGACCGGAGAAAATCGCATGGAAGGCAATCAAGGATGTTGAAAATTTTTTGGACAACTACAGAGCACCAAATTTTGTGCAGCTGGTTGACAACAAGCTTCAAACATACAAAACCATGAACTGCAACGCGTCACTAAAGATTCATTTTCTGCATTCCCATTTAGACTTCTTCCCTGCAAATCTTGTCACCGTCAGTGACGAGCACGGTGAAAGGTTTCACCGGGACATTGCGGTCAAGGAGAAATGGTATCTGGGCAGCTGGAATCCATCAATGCTGGCTGATTATTGTTTGAAGCCTCAGACACAGAGCACAAACAAAAATCATCAAAATATTTTTAGAGCAAACATGAGGAAATCTGCAAATGCTGGAAATTCAAACAACACACACAAAATGCTGGTGGAACACAGCAGGCCAGGCAGCATCTATAGGGAGAAGCACTGTCAATGTTTCGGGCCGAGACCCTTCGTCGGGACCTTTTTAGCTTCGTTGATCTATAGCAAACCACCAGCACCGTTATGCAATTAAACATACTGTACTCAATAAAAGTTAATTTCCTGTTTCTCCAAATTCCTACACAAGTAATCTGAAATTATATTTGTGTTCAGCTTTAAACAGTCCATCTTAAAAGAAAATTCTGAAGAAGCAACACTTAACCAAAAAAATTGTTGTGCAGTGTAATTAGGAGAGTCTTTCAGAAATACCTGTTCACAATGCAATTTCCACTGACACTTTAAGGCCACTGAAGTCAATCAGTCAGTATAGGACACCCCGATTCTGGACTGTGTAATTGATACACCATCAATAACTCACACTGAGACGTAAGGCGAGCTATCGGCTTTTATTGACTGGAAGAAGGAACAAGTAGTGGTTGACCACCATACCACATCCTGGAGACTGAGAAGCCTTGCTCAGGCCTCAATCGCCTTTATACTGGGGTCTGTGGGAGGAGCCACAGGAGCAGTCAGCAGGGGGCATGTCCACAGGGGTCTGTGGGAGGAGCCACAGGAGCAGTCAGCAGGGGGCGTGTCCACAGGGGTCTGTGGGAGGAGCCCCAGGAGCAGTCAGCAGGGGGCGTGTCCACAGGGGTCTGTGGGAGGAGCCCCAGGAGCAGTCAGCAGAGGGCGTGTCCACAGGGGTCTGTGGGAGGAGCCACAGGAGCAGTCAGCAGGGGGCGTGTCCACAGGGGTCTGTGGGAGGAGCCACAGCAGCAGTCAGCAGGGGGCGTGTCCACAGGGGTCTGTGGGAGGAGCCACAGGAGCAGTCAGCAGGTGGCGTGTCCACAGGGGTCTGTGGGAGGAGCCACAGGAGCAGTCAGCAGGGGGCGTGTCCACTGGGGTCTGTGGGAGGAGCCACAGCAGCAGTCAGCAGGGGGCATGTCCACAGGGGTCTGTGGGAGGAGCCACAGGAGCAGTCAGCAGGGGGCATGTCCACAGGGGTCTGTGGGAGGAGCCACAGGAGCAGTCAGCAGTGGCGTGTCCACAGGGGTCTGTGGGAGGAGCCACAGGAGCAGTCAGCAGGGGGCGTGTCCACTGGGGTCTGTGGGAGGAGCCACAGGAGCAGACAGCAGGGGGCGTGTCCACAGGGGTCTGTGGGAGGAGCCACAGGAGCAGTCAGCAGGGGGCGTGTCCACAGGGGTCTGTGGGAGGAGCCACAGGAGCAGTCAGCAGGGGGCGTGTCCACAGGGGTCTGTGGGAGGAGCCCCAGGAGCAGTCAGCAGGGGGCGTGTCCACAGGGGTCTGTGGGAGGAGCCACAGGAGCAGTCAGCAGGGGGCGTGTCCACAGGGGTCTGTGGGAGGAGCCCCAGGAGCAGTCAGCAGAGGGCGTGTCCACAGGGGTCTGTGGGAGGAGCCACAGGAGCAGTCAGCAGGGGGCGTGTCCACAGGGGTCTGTGGGAGGAGCCACAGCAGCAGTCAGCAGGGGGCGTGTCCACAGGGGTCTGTGGGAGGAGCCACAGGAGCAGTCAGCAGGTGGCGTGTCCACAGGGGTCTGTGGGAGGAGCCACAGGAGCAGTCAGCAGGGGGCGTGTCCACTGGGGTCTGTGGGAGGAGCCACAGGAGCAGACAGCAGGGGGCGTGTCCACAGGGGTCTGTGGGAGGAGCCACAGGAGCAGTCAGCAGGGGGCGTGTCCACTGGGGTCTGTGGGAGGAGCCACAGCAGCAGTCAGCAGGGGGGCGTGTCCACAGGGGTCTGTGGGAGGAGCCACAGGAGCAGTCAGCAGAGGGCGTGTCCACTGGGGTCTGTGGGAGGAGCCACAGCAGCAGTCAGCAGGGGGGCGTGTCCACAGGGGTCTGTGGGAGGAGCCACAGGAGCAGTCAGCAGGGGGCGTGTCCAGACAGGTATATGTAGTTCACCACAGTAACTATGCAGGGGAGGACAGCAACTGGGTGTTCATGTTAATTGGTGAACATTGAAACTGTCATAATGAACCTCGGGAAGTAGAGGCGACTCCGGCCCTTCTTGTACACGGCCTCTGTGTTGGTGCTTCATTCAAGTCTGTCATCCAGGTGCACCCCCAGGTACAGGTTAATTGGTGCTTGTAAGTTGTCCCCTGAAAGTACCTGGAGACGGAAGCGGAGTTAAGATGACACTAAACGGCGACTTCTTTGCTTGCATCTTCGGAAACAGCTCTACTTCCGTCTTTACGATCTTTATTTTTCCCTTTCAGGGTTCTTCTGATCTGGAGTTACACGCTGACTTCGGTTCTTTGCGGGAATGGGACCCGTTCTCGGGGTTTCAGGACCGGCCGTTATTCGGCACGCCAAGGGTTCGGCCTGAGAGTCCGGCTCATATATCGGGGCTCTGGAGACGGGCGGATCGAGGGTCGGTGTCACGACAGGAGACCCGTGTGTCGTCGAGGGAGTCGGGGTATCTGCCGTGGGCCCGAAGACCCAGGATCTTTGCGACCTTCAGGCAGAGAACTCGGAGAAAAAGCGACGTAATGGTCTTTTAACATGGTAAACCAGCGAGTTGTTTGTTATGTCTCCCCGCATGCTGGGAAAATGGAGACACCTCCTCTCCCTCATTAGGAGGAGACATTCCTGTGGTATGTCGAATACAGGGTAAAACGCAAAGTCTTCGGGTTAACTACAAGTCTGTGTCTTTGCTGATGCTTTGCTCATGCATGAGTGCTCGGTGATGGGTGCTGATGCTTTTTTTTGCCGGTGGGGGGAGGGGGGATCGTTGCTCGCTGCCGCTTGTGTTAGGGGGGGGACTTTGGGGTTCTCGCATTTAACTATCATTCATTCTTTGGGGCACCTCTTTGTTTTTGTGGATGGTTGCGAAGGAAAAGCATTTCAGGGTGTATATTGTAGACATTCCTCTGACATTAAATTGGGCCTTTGATTAGGCTCGGGTTTAATTGGGCGTTGCCGGGCGACGGGCTGGAAGGGCCTACACCGCATTGTAACTCGAGAAATCAACAGTTCCCTTCCACCCGTCGATCCTGCTCAACCCCTCTGGTCGACAGAGCTTGGAACTGAGAACCTAATTCAGGAGTCTGGTGTCAAAGACGTGGCCTATTTGGCCTTCCCAGCGAGTATGGTTGACAGTGCCATGAGTGCTCTTTGCGTGGCAAGATGCTCCCTCTACTAGTCAAATCATCGGGCTTGACGCTCCATCCACAGAAGTCGTCCCTGGACAACAAGGTTCAAAGTATCACAGTACACTCACGCCACCAGGTTCCTTTTTCTGCGGGCATACTCAGCAAATCTATAGAACGGTAACTGTAAGCAGGATCAATGAACAACAAACTGTGCCAATGCAAATATAAACAAACAGCAATAAATAACTAGAGCAAGAAATAATGTTAAAGGGTCCTTAAAGTGAGACCATCAGTGGTGAGAACACCAGGAACAGAATGAGTGGAGTTATTCCCCTTTGTTCAAGAGCCTGATGGTTGAAGGGTAGTAACTGTTCCTGAACCTGGTGGTGCGAGTCCTGAGGGCCTTGTTCCTTCTACCTGATGTCAGCAGCCAAAAGAGAGTATGGCTTGGGTGGTCAGCATCTTTGATGACGGATGCTGCTTTTCTACGGCAACGTTTCATGCAGATGTGCTCAGTGGTCGGGAGGGCTCTACCCGTGATGTACTGGGCCGAATCCGTCACCTTTTGTAGGATTTTCCGCTCGAAGGTGTCGGTGTTCCCGTAGCTGTCCATATTGCAGCAGCACACTTTTCATCCCACACCTGTAGAGGTTTACCAAGGATTTTGGTGACTTGCCAAATATTCGTAGACTCCCGAGGAAGTAGGGGGCGCTGTCGCGCTTTCTTCACAGTTGTAGTTATACGATGGTCCCCCCTGAAGTAACGGCACCCAGGAATTTAACGTTGCTGACCCTCTCCACCTCTGACCCTCCGATGAGTACCGGCCCATGGACCTCTGGTTTCCCTCTCCTGAGGTCTGCAATCAGCTCCTTGGTATTACTGACACTGAGTGAGAGGTTGTTGTTATTACCCCACTCAGTTAAATTTTCAATCTCCCTCCTGTATGCTGATGAAGCAAATGGGTCTCATGGCCACAAGTCAATTTTGTCCATCGTGGGAAAATACACAAGATCTTTTAACATGGTAACCATAGCTCCACAGAGCTGCTCGTACTCATTCACGACAACCTGCTGGAGGAACTCCGAGGGTTAATCAACGTCTATGGGAGGAAGGGAACTTGCTGAGATAAAATGCAGAGTAGGCCCTTCCAGCCCTTCGAGATGCACCACCTTGCAACCCCCAATTAAACCCTAGCCTAATCATGAGACAATTCACAATAGCCAATTGGTACGTCTTTTGACTGTGGGAGGAAACCGGAGCACTTGGAGCAAATCTACATGGTCACGGGGAGAGCGTACAAACTCCTGAGAGTGGAGAGCAGGCATGGAGAGTATAAAAGGGAAAAAGGAAAAGACACAGCAACAATTCCTTTCCTCCCACAGATGCTGCTCAACCCATCTGAGTTCCTCCAGCAGACTGTTGGATACTCCCGATTCTAGCATCTGCAGCATCTTGTCTCCACTGTAATGAATAACATCGAGTCAAGCAAATTAACATGAATGTTCATTGTCTGCCCCTCCAATTACAATGATACAGAATCTAGTTGCCCCACGCTCAATGGCAGCTTTTCAAGGGCTTGAAGTACCAGTGGAAGATGCGTCATGCACCAGAGTACCATTGAAGGATGTAACTTCCGGCATGGCAGGACAAAGAACAAGGTAGAGAAACCTTGGGACTCACACCGCCAGTTTCTTTGTATTCGTTGTGAACGTCTGCGAGAAAATGAATCTCAAGATAGAATATGATTTATATATATGCTGCCATCACAGGAAGAAGATACAGGAGCCTCAGGACTCACACCACCAGGTCCAGGGACAGTTACCTCCCCTCAACCATCAGGGCTCTTGAACCAAAGGGAATAACTTCACTCAAATGCCCCATCACTAACAAGGATTCTTCATCTCATGTTCTCAATATTTATTGCTTAGTTATAATTATTATTTCTTTCTTTTTTTACATTCACACAGTTTGTTGTCTTTTGCACACTAGTTGAATGTCCAAGTTGGTGCAGTCTTTCATTGATTCTACTATGGATTTATTGAGTTTGCCTGCAAGGAAAAGAATCTTGGGGGGGGGGGGTGTGTGTGTGTGTGTATATATATACACACACACATACACCTATATATATACACATACATACACACACACACACACACACACACACACTTCGATGATCAACTTGCTTTGAATTTGGAACTTTGCACAAGTATCAACAGAAGAGATTGAAAATTACAAAGGAACTCACTTAAGTGGCTTCCCGCAGTGAAACTAGAAGCTTAAGAGACAATACAGCCTGATTACTGCAGGGAGGTTTTGTGTAAACAGATGTTTCTCTTTCCTCAAGTTGTCAATAAGTCTCCGAGCTCCTGTTCCTGCTCCCCGGTGATGGCATGTGCCAGATGGTGAGGGTACTTGTTAATGGATGCCACCTTCTCAAGGCAGAAGCTCTTGAAGATGAAGATGCTGGGGCCTCAGCTGTTGGTAGCCCATATCAATGATTTGGCTGTGGGTAGAACACACTGTTCCGAAGCTGCACGGGTTGCAAGGATAATGAGGAGAGCTTCAGGATGATTTAGACAGAGTAACTGAAAGGGTAAGGACATGGCAGAATACAGAAAAAGTGAGAGATCTATCCACTTTGCAGGCTTAGATAGACTGAAAAGGTAGTATTGAGATCGAATTGGATTGATTTTATTAATTCCATCATATACATGAGGAGTAAAAATCTTTACGTTACTTCACCATCTAATTGCAATGTGCAATTTATAGTCATTTATATTATGTACGACAGGACAGTCAATATAACATAGAAATACAGTTGTGTCAGCATGAGTAAATCAGTCTGATGGCCTGGTGGGAGAAGCTGTCCCGGAGCCTGTCGGTCCTGGCTTTTACGCTGCGGTACCGTTTCCTGGATGGTAGTAGCTGGAACAGTTTGTGTTTGGGGTGACTCGGGTCCCCAGTGATCCTTTGGGCCCTTTTTACACACCTGTCTTTGTAAATGTCCTGAATACTGTAAAGTTCGCATCTACAGATGCGCTGGGCTGTCTGCACCATTCTCTGCAGAGAGCTGATCTCGTTCTCTGTAATGGTCACTCCTCTCTCTTTATGGCACTGAGGCTACGAAGGCTCCCCTGACTGTTGTGCTCCATGCCCGCTAATACGGTGAACTGACACAGAGGCTTTGGGCCTACTTCGGGCTGCTCTAGGGTTCGAATCGGAGGATTCAATTTTGGTTGGGAATGTTGTTTTTTGCATGATTGTTTTTTTTCTCTTGCCCATCAGATGTTGGTTCTTTATTTTTATTTTTTATTCTTTGGGTTCTTTTCTTTCTCAATCTTTTTATTATTAATAATAATATGAACAAAATACAAATGATATATTAATAAAGGGATTACAAACATACAAATTCCCATTACACATGAAAAAATACATAAGCAATGGTTACAGTATAAATGAGTTTACCAAAACATGAACCATACAGTATATGTATGAACATGGTAAATCTAGATATTTCATAATATGATATAAAAAAAACAGAAAAAAGAAAAAAAAGTTATGCAAATTAACTAACCTACTAATCTAATAACTAATAGCTAAAAAAAGAAAAGAAAACTAGAAAAAGAAAAAAAAGGGCTGTTTATAATATCTCACAAGAATACATAATCATCAATGTCGTCAACTCCGATCTCAACATAAATAAGATTAAAGCTGGAAAATCAAATGAACTTGGAACAGGGTCATATTACATCATATGAAAATATTGAATAAATGGTCTCCATATCTTTTCAAATTTAATAGAAGTATTGAATTTTTTGTAATTTTGTAATTTTTTCTAAATTTAAACATAACATAGTTTGAGAGAACCAACTAAATACAGTGGGAGGATTAATTTCCTTCCAATTCAACAATATAGATCTTCTAGCCATCAGAGTTAGAAATGCAATCATTTGGCAGGCGGAAGAAGATAAATGCAGTGAGTCCATCATTGGTAAACCAAAAATTGCAGCAATAGGATGAGGTTGTAAATCGATATTCAATACCGCAGAGATAATATCAAAAATATCTTTACAATATTTTTTCAAAAATGAACATGACCAAAACATATGAGTTAAAGACACAGTCACCATGATCTTTATCTCTAATAGGCAGGATTAATGCTATTAAGATGGTTATTTTACCTAAGTTTTTATATATTTTTCAAGTGGTACCAATTTTTATTCCGAAATCTTTTTTTACTAATGTTGATTCAAAAATTTCCTCATATATATGGCTGAATAAAAATCCCAGGTTAGGTAAAATATATTTACAGAAGACAAAGAAGGAAGGTGGGTTAGCATTACCTAATTTCAGATTTTATTATTGGGCAGTTAATATTAGATATTTGTTATGTTGGTTGAAAGACTGGGGTCGATCTTTTGGCCCTCATTGGGTGAGTTCAGAAATTAAATCGGTACCAGGTTATGCTCTGGGTTCTATTTTAGGGACTTCTCTCCCCTTTGCTCTTTCTAAATTGCTGAAACTAATTGACAACCCGATAGTTAAACATACTTTACGTATATGGTTTCAATTTCGGAAATTTTTCGGGTTGACTCAATTTGTTTTAAATATTCCTATTGTATCTAATTGCTTTTTCCACCCTTCCATTATAGATCAAGCTTATTCGGCTTGGAAAACTAAGGGATTACTAAGATTTTCTGATTTATTTTTGGACAATTGTTTTATGACTTTTGAGCAATTATCTAATAAATATAATTTGCCTAGATTTCATTTTTTTAGATATTTACAGATTAGGAATTTTTTAAGTACTGTACTTCCTACGTTTCCAAATTTTGTGCCTTCAGATATTTTGGAGAGTTTGTTTGAATTAAACCCTTTTCAAAAAGGGCTTATATCAAAACTTTATAATATAATTATGAAGATACGTTCAGAGCCCCTTTATAAGACCAAAAATGATTGGGAAAGAGAGCTTAATCTCATTATTCCTATTGAGAATTGGGATAGAATTCTTCAATTAGTTAATACATCTTCGATATGTGCCAAACATTCATTAATACAATTTAAGGTCGTACATAGGGCCCATATGTCCAAGGATAAATTAGCTCAGTTTTATTCGAATATAAATCCTATTTGTGATAGATGTCAATTTGAAACAGCGTCTTTGGGTTCTTTTAGGTTTCCTGCTTTGTGGCTACTGGTGAGCAAACAAACCGAGGTTGTATCATTCATACGTTCTTTGATAATAAATGTACTTCGAAGTAAAAATAGATTGGAGTATTTTCTTAAATAATGAGAGGTTGAAACATTGAAGAGGATCATCTATCCTTGCACTTGAATTAGTTATTCATTCAATGAATCTTACAGGTACATCAAGTGATTGGAAAGGTAAATGGTATGCTGACCGTAACTGCAAGAAGATATTAGCATTGAACAAGCTTGCTGTAAATATACAGGGTCCTGGTGTGTCTACAAACTGAACACTGAGGCCCAACTTACAACTGCAACAAAGGTTCACCAGATTGATTACTGGGACAGGGTTTTGTCCTTTTAGTTGATAACGTGCTGAGAAAATCTGTCTCTCCAGAGTCTTAAAGAATGAGATATGATCTCATTGAAACATACAAACTCTAACAGCCAACTCGCACAAAATACTGGAGGAACATAGCAAGTCTGGCAGCATCTATGGAAATTAATAGATAGTTGAGGTTTCAGGACTGAAAAGGAAGGGGGAAGACACCAGAATAAAAAGGTGGGGGAGGGGAAAGGTGGCTAGCTGGAAGGTGATGGGTGAAGCCAGGTGGGTGGGAAAGGTCAAGGGCTGGAGAAGAAGGAATCTGATAAGAGAGGAGAGAAATTGAAATCACATCCACTTCTATGGAAAAAAATGTAAACTCTTGCTCTGAGTACTAAGACTGGGGGAGACCTGTAATGTTGTCCTCTTTCGAACGAGACACTGAACAGAAAACACCGTTTGCTTTCTCATATCCCAGAGCACCACCATGTTAAAGAGCAGAGGGGTGATGACCATGTCTTGGTCATTGCCTTCTCCATCTTTGCGAGCTCTAAACCAAACCGCTTAGATCATTACCTCACTGTTGCTGTATGCCGGCTGCCTGCCACGCTTTCCATACATATTTCAGAAATCCTTATCACCTGTGGGATAAGTCCAAGTTGCTGATTTATCGGCAGAGAGCAGGGGCGAATGGTGGGGGGGGGAGGGGGGAGGGGGGGCTTGACTAGGCCTCAAGCCTTGGTGTTGCCTGTTTACGGCTGCCAGGAGAGAGGTGTTGGAGCCAGTGTGCTCCACCGGGGTTGGTGTGGTTGGGCGTACAGGTGGGCATCGGTGCTGCTCCATGTTCGCTTGGCAGAAGACAAGATGTATTGTGGTCTGTGGCATTCATGGACTCAGGGTCTGGACTATATGTTTTATGTGACTGTATTTTACTGATATCTTGCATGTGCTATGTGTGATTGTTGGTGCTGTGGTTTGCACCTTGACACCAGAGAAATGCTGTCTGGCTTGGGTGTATTCACGGGTATTCATGTATGGTTGAATGACAATTAAACTTGACTTGAAAAAACTTACAGGGAGAACATGTCAAGTCCACAGAGACAGGAACCCCAGGTCAGGATTGAACCAGCGTTACTGGAGCTGTCCCGGGTTTCCATTTAAAAATTGGACACTACTTTAGATTACGTGTCATTGCAACTCGCCCTAAACATCTCGCTGAACAGCGGGAACAATGGAAAAAGCTCGGAAAATGCGTCGCTCAGGTAGTTAATGTTTGGGTTGAGTTGTTCTCGGATCTTGGCAATATACTTGCACTGTTTCATCACCACATGAAGAAACATAGTCAGTACGCCGCTAATTGTGGGGTGTCCTCCGAACGCTTGGGCTTCAAGTACTTTTCAATCAGCTGATGGGGCATCATTTCAGAAACTCAACTGTGCCACGTGGAAGAAATCTCGTCGCTGATTGGCTGTGTGGTAGATTTGACCAGAAGGATTTTTCCTTTTTTTAAAATCGTATCCTCAAAATGGACTGCCCAGTCTCTTTTTTTTTGTTTTAGGTTAGTTTAGTGGGTTTTTTTCTCTCAATAACAGAAATTTTTGAGTCTTTATTTTCTACAAATTGTTAAGAGGAGTTGTGGTTCTTTTTTTTTCTTTATATTAACTTAATACTATTTATGATTTTGACAGTGGATATTTCTTAGTTTGTACTATTATTGAAATATGTATTTGAGATAACTTCTCTGACTTGTAATTATCCTTATTCTTTTAAATGAATAAAAAAAAGATTGAAAATGAAAATGATTGGCTGTGTTGCAAACTTCATGCGTTGTGGTCTGGAATTTTGTCCGCATCGGCTAATAAATAGGATTGAGGACAACATGTTTGTTTATGGAATTGCTCGTTTCTGGGAATTCCCTTCCACTTCACCTGTGCCACGACTTTCACTGACGCCCAGTTAAGTCCGTGCCCCACCCCCCCCCAATCTTCGCGGGTAGAGACCAGGGAGAGTTGGTCGTGATCCCATGGATTCTTGTGGATAGCTCTTGACGTATGACACACAAATTCCTTAACCCACATAAATGAATTATTAAATAAAATTTGTGCTATTGAGAGATAACTAACAATTAGGTAACGTTCCCCCATTCAACCCATAAAGTTCATCCTTTTCCTCAAGGCAGGCTTGGTTCCCACACCTCTTGTATCTCACCCAAGCTATTCTTATTCAGGAGTGGAAATCAGTGGAGGTGAGGGGAACCTTTGAATAAGTGTTGACTTCGCTTAACCAAGTCTCATTAAGAGGTGTAGATTCTCGGGTAAATTGTCTTAAATGAACTGCGTGGCTCACAGTGCTAGCACCATTTGAACTCATAACACAACAAGAATCAAGAGTCCTAAATGAACCTCTCTTTATTATGAGAATATAGACCTTCAGACATATAGTACTGTGCCAAAGTATGTGCACACATACACAGCTAGGGTGCTCGAGGTCTTTACACAGACTGTATCTGTCAATGTGGAATGGAGAACGAGTTTGTAAATCTGGCGGGAGCAAAGAATGTTGGGAATGGCAAGGATGGAACGCCATGGGAGGGGTGTGGGACAGGTGGCAGAGAAGGAGTGCAAGGAGCCGGGGTTGTGGGGGGGGGGGTGAAGTACTGACACACCCCAGCCCTGAGACACCAGGCAAGGCCATTTGATTCCAAACAATTGGATTATTGATCATATCAGAATGCCTCTCTGGTGCTTCCCACTCCCATCTCCTTTTCCCAAGCACGATTCCCCTCTCCCTGCCCCCTTCCCACCCTCAGTCCACAACAGAGACCCGTATCGAAATCAGGTTTATCATCACTCACATGTCATGAAATTTGGTCTTTTTTGCCACAGCAGTACAGTGCAATACATAAAATTACTACAGTACTGTGCAAATGTCTTGGGCACCCTAGCTATATAAATGTGCTCAGCACTCTAAGAGCAGAATTAGACCATTCGGCCCATCAAGTCTGTTCCACCATCCCATCATGACTGATTTATTTCCCCTCTCAACCCCATTCTCCTGCCTTCTCCCTGTACCTTTGATGCCCTGACAAATCAAGAATCCATCAACCTCTGCTTTAAATATACCTGTTAACTTGGCCTCCACAGCCGTCAGTGACGATGAATTCCACAGATTCACCACTCACTGGTTAAAGGAATTCTTCCTCATCCATTTTTATCATTCAGTTTCTGCTAGACAGCATGTTATGCTTAAACTGGCCCTGGCTGGAAACGACAGAAATAATCTGTATTCTTGAATGGAATTATATCTTGATTCTCATTAAATAGATGATTTTTTAAAAATTCCTTTTTCAAGTCTTATTATTAATTGCCCATAACTCCGCTGACAGTTAGGGCACCAATGAAGGTCGTCCATCTTTATCTGTCCTTGGCCGTTAAGTTTTGTAACTTCAAAACATTAAACTAACTCAAAGGAAAACACTTTGCTTTAACCGAGGCTTGAGCATATCACGTGGTAGCGTGATGGCAAGTGCAATTCACGCATTTATACATATAATCCGATAAGGATGCTTAATCAAACAGTATATAAACAAACATGAGAAAGCCTGCAGATGCTGGAAATTCAAGCAACACACACAAAATGCTGGTGGAACACAGCAGGCCAGGCAGCATCTATAGGAAGAAGTACAGTCGACATTTCGGGCCAAGACCCTTCGTCAGGACTAACTGAAAGAAAAGATAGTCTCCTACTATCTTTTCTTTCAGTTAGTCCTGACGAAGGGTTTCGGCCTGAAACGTCGACTGTACTTCCTCCTATAAAATCTGCAGATGCTGGAAATCCAAAGCAACACACACAAAATACTGGAGGAACTCAGCAGGCCAGGCAGCATCTGTGGAAAAGAGTAAACAGTCGGCGTTTCAGGCCAAGACCCTTCATCAGGACTGGAAAGGAAGGGGTGAAGTCAAAGTATGAAGGTGCGGGGGGTAGGGGGGGGAGTAGTACAAGGTGGCAGGTTATGGGTGAAACCGGGGGAAGGGCAGGGTGTGAAAGAGCTGGGAAGTTGATTGGTGAAAGAGGTAAAGGGCTGGAGAAGGGGGAATCTGATAGAAGGCCATGGAAGAAAGGGGAAAGGGAGCGGGAAGGAAACCAAAGGGAGGTGATGCGCAGGTAAGGAGATAACGTGAGAGAGGGAAACATGAATGGGGAATGGTGAAGTGGGGGCAGTAACTGGAAGTTCGAGAAATCGATGTTCATGCCATCAGGTTGGAGACCACCCAGACAGAATACAAGGCGTGGCTCCTCCAACCTGAGCGTGGCCTCATCGCGGTAATAGAGGCAGACATGTTGGGTTGGGAATGGGCAGCAGAACTGAAATGGGGTGACTGCTAATAGATACCTACAAAATGACTCAAATGTTATTGAAATATTACATACACATTTGGCCACATAGAAGGAATCTTCATAGCTGTTCCCATAATATTTTTTTTGACTAATCAGGATTGCTAGCACTGAGCTTTGGGGGGAGAGAGAGTTGAAGAGCTGAGCAGGGACAGATATTGAATTTTGCTCTTAAGTTCAATGCAATCAAGTTGTCAAGCCTAGTTTCACCTGAATTTGTTACGTCACTGTTTAGTCAATCTAATGAAGGACAGATTTAAAATGCACAAAGTACACACTTTCATTTTGAAGAGCCTATTGGCCAGAGCAGTCAATGTTCTTACCACCAACACGGAGTCCACCTTGAATGCCACGGTGCAATTGCAGTTCTTGACTGTGGTGTTGGTGCAAGGGGAGCACGGACTGTCCGGTTGGTTGCCAGTGTAGTCAAGCTGAGGAAGTGAAAACATTTCTGATGTAAAATGTCGATCGATCTAATGGCAAGTTTCTGAAGGTGAACCACATTTGCACGATCGTAACAAAGTACCTTTAAGGCAGATGACTGAAAAATGCATGTTTAGAAAAATATTCATATCCTTGCAGTCAATAGGAATAAAAACTAGAATTTCTTTACACAGGAGACCACAAGGCATTAGAGCAGAATTAGGCCATTCAGCCCACCGAGTCTGTTCTGCCATTTCATCATGGCTGATCCATTGCCCTCTCAACCCCATTTTCCTCATAACCTTTCACACCCTGACAAATCAAGAACCTAACAACCTCTGCCTTAATTGCACCCAGTGACCTGGACTCCACAGATTAATGACCCTCTGGCTAAAGAAATTCCTCCCCATCTCCATTCCAAACAGACGTCTCTCTACTTCAAGGCTGTGCCCTCTGGTCCTAGGAGGCATCCTCTCCACATCCTGCTGGAAATCCAGAATAACTAACATACACTAACACACTTTGCCGGCTGGTGGCATAGAGGCATCAGTGCTGGACTTTGGAGCGAAGGCTCCTGAGTTCGAATCCAGGCCGCTCCCTTGCACACTTTCCATCCATACTGGGTTGAGCGCTGAGCTAGCAACTCGGCCTCATGCGCTGTCACAACGGCGTCCCGGTGACTCCACTCGGAGTTGGGAGCTCTCTGCTCCTTCACTAACACACTAGCACACACAAAATGGAGGAATTCAAGCAAGTCAGGGAACATCTATGGAAAGGAATAAACACTGACCGAGACCCTTCTTCAGGACAGGAAAGGAAGGGGGAAGGAGTCAGAATAAGGTGGGGGGAGGGAAAGGAGTACAAGCTAAAAGGAGATGGGTGGAAATTGCAAAGAGCTGGAGGAGGAGGAACTGATGGGAGAGGAGAGTGGACCATGGGAGACAGGGCACGGGGGGGGGGGGGGGTGGTGATATGTTGAAATTGTTTAACCCATTGTATAGTAAATTAGTAAAATATAGTAAATCACACAATGTGTGGCACACGAACACTGTCACATTTGAGCTGCCTGCTTTTTTCCCTTTGCCTATTTTTTATTTAGAGATACAGCACAGTTATAGGGCTTTCCGGCCCAGTGAGCCCGCACTGGCCAATTACATCCATGTGACCAATTAACCTACTAATCTGAAAATCTTTGGGCTGTGGTTGGAAACCAGAGCCCCTGGAAGATACCCAAGTGGTCACAGGGAGAATGTACAAACTCCTTACAGATCGCAGTGGGAATTGAACCTGGTTGCTGGCGCTGTAATACCATTATGCTAACCGCTACACTACTGTGCCACACCTTACTGAATAATTATTGTAATTCAAGTCAACTTTTATTGTCATTTCGACCATAACTGCTGGTACAGTGCACAGTAAAAATGACAGAACGTTTTTCAAGACCATGGTTTACATGACACAGTATGAAAAACTAGACTGAACTACGTAATAAAACAACACAGAGAAAGCTATACTAGACTACAGATCTACACTGGACTGCATAAAGTGCACAAAACAGTGCAGGCATTACAATAAATAATAAACAGGACAGTAGGGCAAGGTGTCAGTCCAGGCTTCGGGTATTGAGGAGTCTGATAGTTTGGGGGAAGAAACTGTTATATAATACTGCTCATGAGAGCCCGAATGCTTTGGAGCCTTTTCCCAGGTGGCAGGAGCGAGAAGAGTTTGTATGAGGTGTGCATAGGGTCCTTCATAATGCTGTTTGCTTTGCAGATGCAGCGTGTAGTGTAAATGTCCGTGATGGCGGGAAGAGAGACCCCGATGATCTTCTCAGCTGACCTCACTATCCGCTGCAGGGCCTTGCGATCCGAGACGGTGCAATTTCTGAACCAGGCAGTGATGCAGCTGCTCAGGATGTTCTCAATACAACCCCTGTAGAATGTGATGAGAATGGGGGAGTGAGAGATGGACTTTCCTCAGCCTTCGCAAAAAGTAGAGACGCTGCTGGGCTTTCTTTGCTATGGAGCTGGTGTCGAGGGACCAGGTGAGATTCTCCGTCAGGTGAACACCATGAAATTTGGTGCTCTTTACGATCTCTACCAAGGAGCCGTCGATGTTCAGCGGGGAGTGGTCGCTCCGTGCCCCCCTGAAGTGAACAACCATCTCTTTTGTTTTGTTCACATTAAGAGACAGGTCGTTGGCCCTGCATCTCCTCTCTGTAAGCTGACTCGTCGTTCTTGCTGATGAGACCCACCATGGTCGTGTCATCGGCGAACTTGATGTTGCGATTCGAGCTGTGTGTTGCAGCACAGTCGTGGGTCAGCAGAGTGAACAGCAGTGGACTGAGCACGCAGCCCTGGGGGGCCCCTGTGCTCAGTGTTTTGGTGTTGGAGATGCTGCTCCCGATCTGGACAGACTGAGGTCTCCCAGTCAGGAAGTCTAGGATCCAGTTGCAGAGGGAAGTGTTCAGGCCCAGTCAGCTCAGCTTTCCAATCACTTTCTGAGGGATGATTGTGTTGAATGCTGAACTAAATTCTATGAACAGCATCTGAACGAATGTGTCTTTTTTGTCTAGGTGAGTTAGGGCCAGGTGGAGGGTGGTGGCAATGGCGTCTTCTGTTGAGCGGTTGGGACGGTACGCAAACTGCAGTGAGGGGGGGCAGCAGGGTCTTGACGTGCCTCATGATGAGCCTCTCAAAACACTTCATGATGATGGATGAAAGTGCAACGGGACGGTAGTCATTTATGCAGGACACTGAAGACTTCTTCGGCACGGGGTCGATGGTGGTGGCCTTGAAGCACGTTGGAATGGTGGTGCTGCTCGGGGAGATGTTAAAGATGCCAGTGAGAACATCTGCTAGCTGGTCTGCACATCCTCTGAGCACTCTACCAGGGATGTTGTCTGGTCCAGCAGCCTTCCGTGGGTCGACCCTGCACAGGGCTCTTCTCACGTCGGCCATGGAGAGACACAGCACCTGGTCATTCTTAGGAGGGGTGGATTTCCTCGCCGCCATGTCATTTTCTGCCTCAAACTGGGCGTAGAAGTTATTCAGCGCATTCATATCTGCATTCTGGAAACGTTATTCACTGTCTAACCCAGGGGTCAGCAACCTTTACCACTGAAAGAGCCACTTGGACCCGTTTCCCACAGAAAAGAAAACACTGGGAGCCGCAAAACCCGTTTGACATTTAAAATGAAATAACACTGCATACAACGTTTTGTTTTGCCTTTATGCTATGTATAAACAAACTATAATGTGTTGCATTTATGAAATTGATGAACTCCTGCAGAGAAAACGAAATTACATTTCTGCATGCAACAAAAACATGTTGACCTCCGAAAAAAAGACGTTGGGTTGAAGGTTACTTTTAAGTAAAATACTCAACGTCTATTTGAGTCCTTCTTGTATTTATGAAAAACGCCAAACTTAAATTTGCCGCCAGCAGCAAACCAAAAATAACGTCAGCCAGCTGTCAACCTGAAAAATAAAAGGACTATTTCACTGAACAATGAAAGCATATGAATATACGTAAAATAATAGGCAATTAAAATATTTATCATCCTTGTTCAGGTTGACTCACACCTGACAATGCAGTCGTATTCAGTAGGGATGGATCGATGCTTAGGGGAGTGACCAGGAAGGATAATGTGTTTTTTTCCTCTCTGAACTCACAGAAGCGTTTCCCAAACGATGTTTGCATTGCGATGATTGCCCAATGTAAATACTCCGAATTTATCATGTCGTGACCTTTTTTGAACTCTCTCAAATTGGGGAAGTGAGACAATGTGCCTTTCTGTAAATCTCTGGCAAGCAACGTCAACTTGCGCTCGAATGCCAAAACATCCTCCAACATGTGCAGGGCTGTACGTCCTTACCCCGTTGAAGAGCTGTGTTCAGCGTGTTCAGGTGCGCTGTTATGTCTACCATGAAGTGTAGCTTTTCCAGCCACTCTGGCTGTTCCAGCTCAGGAAAGGTGAGCCCTTTGCTGCCCAGGAAAGTTTTCACTTCTTCCAGACACGCGACAAAGCGTTTCAGCACCTCCCCTCTGGACAGCCAGCGATAAAAACACGTTGTAGCGGTTGCTACACGCAGTCAGTAAACTGCAGTCAAAGATAGCTTTATTCGAACTAAACAGCCTTGCTTTTAAGCCTCCCTCAACCCGCCCCCCATGGGCGCGGATGCTGCAAAAGACACGTACTCACAAACCCCCGTAGGCTATCTCCCTTAGCCTGAACGCTGGCTAATTGTGAGCCGGTTCGGATGTGTCAGGAAATGGGTCGCCACAAAGTCTTATTTAGATTGTACAAGATCACCATAATCTTCAAATTTGGATTTACATTTCAAAAACTAACAAACTAACATAAAATACATTTTAATTAAATACTGACCATGTAGCGGTGTGCTACACGCAGCGCTAAAATTACGACACGGAGTCGGTAACTGCAGTCGAAGGAAAAAACTTTATTCGAAATCTTCAGCCTCACTTTTAAGCCTCCCTCAACCTGCCCCCCATGGCGCAGAGGCTCCAAAGCTCTGTGCTCGCAAACCCCCGTAGGCTATCTAATTGTGAGTCGGTTCGGATGTGCCAGGAAAAGGGTCGCCACAACCAATTATTTCCCAAAGCAACAGGGAGCCGCAGCACAGACGTAAAAGAGCCACATGCGGCTCCGGAGCCGCGGGTTGCCGACCCCCGGTCTAACCCATTCTTTCTTATTCCTGTTTTTTGTGTGATTTGTTTTTTTTGTGTGTGGGGGGGAGGGGGTTGATATTCTTGCTGCCGTTTGCGTGATTTGTTTTTTGTGCATGGGGGGAAATGTTGATGTTTGTCTTTGAACGGGTTCCTTGGTGTTTCTTTGTTCCGTGGCTGTCTGTGGGAAGACGAATCTCAGGGTTGTAAACTGAATACCTGCTTTGATAATAAATGTACTTTGCGTCCATTTTGTAAAAGTTCTTCAACCTACCATCACCAATTTCCACTTAACTGCCTTGCAGAGTCTTTGTTCTGATTTAGGAGGGAAGATCTGATAGAGGTTTACAAGACTATGAGAGACATAGATAGGTTGAATGGGGAAAATCTTTTCCCCAGGGTTGAAATGTCTAATACCAGAGGGCAAGCATTGAAAGCGAGAGGGAGTAGTTTCAAGGGGGATGTGAGGACTAAGTTTTTTTTACTCAGAGAGTGGTGGATGTCTGGAATGCACTGCCTGGAATGGTTGTAGAGGCAAATACATTAGAGGCTTTTAAGAGATGTTTGGATAGGCACAAGGACGCCAGGAAGATGGAGGGATATGGACAAGGCACTGGCAGGAGGGACGAGTGTTTGTGTGTTTTTTGATTTGCTTTTTCGGCACAACCAACCAAACGGTCGATTCCTGTGCTGTATTCTTCTTTGTTCCACACACAGGGTTTTGTCTCCGTCACTTCACTCCTGCTTTTAATAAGAATGTCAATCAGCTTTTCATCGAGCCCTTATCTGAACTATTGAGTCACTAATGATCTAGTTATAGGCAATTTGAGACGCGGCATAAAGTATCACCGGGGAGGAAAACTGAGACTTTGGCTGGTAGCTGTCAGTGCTGGTGCTGTCCCCATTCTGGTTTTGTGCCCCGTATTCTAGTTCTGAGATCAATTGCTTTCACTGTATCATGTGACTGTCAACACGGTTCAAGACAAACCGAGCGGACCTTGCTCTGACGTTTCCTCCAGCCACATCTCAGTTTTGTTTTGCTTCTGTGCTCTTCAGTCTCTACCAAACCTGCACCGTGACAGGTTGGGAAAGACGACCAAAATTAGAATGCAGCATTTTCAGCCATTTGATTCTTTCCCCCCCCCCCCCCCCCCCCCATTCACTTATCCGAGGCACGGTAGCGTAGTGGTTAGCACAACGCTTTACAGTACCGACCACCCGGGTTCAATTCCCGCCGCTGCCTGTGAGGAGTTTGTACGTTCTCCCCCGTGACCGCGTGGGTTTCCTCCGGGTGCTCCTGTTTCCTCCCACAGTCCAAAGACCCACCGGTTGGGTAGATTAATTGATCAATGTAAATTGTCCCGTGATTAGGCTCCGATTAAATCCAGGGATTGCTGAGCAGTGCAGCTCGAAGGGTCGCAAGAGACCTATTCCGCACTCTATCACGATAAATAAATAAACTACGGGAACATATAGCGCATTCAAAATATTGATTGATCACTTAACAGCCATGAATATTTTGATGAATCTTTGAGATACCTCATGTTTATTAAAGCAGCCACATTGCCCCTCTTCCTTTAAGACCTCAGAGTCACGGAGTGCCACAGCACAGAAGAAGGCCCCTCGGCCCATCTAGTCTGTGCCAAACTGTTGTTCTGCCTACTCCCATCGACTTCTACCAGACCGGAGCCCTCCATACCTTAAAGGTTTGACCCTGACATCATTTGAACATAAAGATCTAGAGTCTGTCACACTCACGTTGCACCCCGAGGTGCTGAACTCATCAAGCCTTTAGTTACCTACCTTAATATTTCCTCACAACTTGGAATCATCATGTTGATTCATAGCTTTAGGAAATAGCTTGTGGTATTTTTATGTTAAGCGCTGCAATAAAAATACTAATTATTTATACACCTGCGTGTGGGGTATCCAGGGAGAGGTAGCACTTCTGGGGAAGGGGCTTGTCATGTCCGTTCTGGGGCAGCTCACTCACCTTCGGTCCCCAGTGGACACTCAGCTCTCACCTGTGGCTCCAAGCAGCTGTTTGCAAGCGACAGCGGCCACGCCTCGGTACGCCGCTTCGACTGACGGGCTAAACCGGGGGAGGGTAGCCGGTGGACCTCACACCCTGGTGAGACAGGGGACATGCCTGTCCCGGCGTGTGAAGTCAGCTTTGGCAGACTGGGCGTGTGAGATCCAACAGCCAGGAAGGCAGTTCTGCAATATTCTGTGGAGAGCGAAGGGCATAGCAAGGCACAGAAGACGTCACGGTCATCCACTGCAAGCAAGGAAGACCCCAGTTTGTGTGATACACGTTCGCACCACTGGACCTGGACTTCTGAGGGCGAGAGACTGGAACTGCCCCAGTGCAATGGCTTTTCCACTTTAAAATCCCTCCCACACAGGTTTCCTGTCATTTTTGAACTCGACAGACAGCCACCTTTTACTTTTATTATTTGTTAATCTATTTGTGGTAATATTACCTAAAAAGGACAAACCGCGCAAATGATAAAGTGCAAGCTGACAAAACACAGAGTATCAGACACGAAACCAGGATTCCATTCGCTTTCAGTTTAGTTCTGTGTTTCAATGCCATGCCACTGCGGGGCAAAGCATTCGTCGCTGAAGCGCCAATCAGCCTCATTGTTGGCAAGGCCCAATTCAATTTTAAAACCCAGCTTTTTATAGCACATCCACAAATGGCAATCCTGGAGCAAAATCCCCTTGATGCAGTCACCACCTTCTCAAATGTCTTTCCTCGGCCAGTTCAGCAGTAATCATAACTACGGGTGTAGACGAATGGGAGATTTTTATTTATTGTGACGGCGTGGAATAGGCCTTCTGGCCCTTCAAACCACGCCGCCCAGAAACCCCAAAAATGTAGAGAACAAACAAGCCAGACTGCATACAGCAAGATCCCCAAAAAAAAGCGCCAGTCGGTGTACAGTAAGATCCCAGAAAGAGCAGCCACATAATGACCAAATATACCAGTTCTTTTCTTTTATTTACATTGCTTGAGAAATAAATATTCGTCAATCTCATCAAAATAAAAATTGTGTGGGATCCTTCACATTCATTTCAGGGAGGCACTTAGTTTAGTTTTATTTACTTACAGAGATACAGCGCAGAATTGGCCCTTTGAGCAGGGCTGTCCAGCAATCTCCCAAATTAACCCTAGCCTAATCATGGGACAATTTACAATGACCAACTAGTATGCCTTTGGGCTGCGGGAGGAAACCGGAGTCACGGGGAGCGTGTACACTCTCCTTACAGGAGGCAGCGGGAATCGAACCCAGGTCGCCTGTACTGCAAAGTGTTACGCTAACCACTATGCTACTGTTTCTGCACCACACAAATGCATTCAAGTACTAACAATAAAAACAGAATCAGAATTTAATCGCCAAGTACCTGTGCACATACAAGGAATTTACTTCCGGCAGATGTTGTCTCTCTGCTCATAATGATAATAATGATAAATATAAATGAAAATATAGATTATACATACAGGTAGTACAATCCAAGTAATAGTTAGCTGACAGTTAACTGTTCAGCAAAGTGACCGCGGTAGGGAAAAAACTTCTCCAGTGCCTATTAGTCTTAGTCTGGAGGGATCTGAATTGCCTACCAGACGGAAGCAATTCAAACAGTTCAAAGACTGGGCAGGACAGACAGCACCTCTTATAACAGCGTAGACGTTCAGGTCAATGTTCTTCCATCATTAAATGACACAGGAACTGGCTCCTTCAGTCCGTGACGTTGTGCCATGATACCAAGCTAAATTATCCCCATCCCTGCATGGTCCGTATGGTTTGAAAGGCTTATCATAGGAAGCGGGAGGCAGGGTGGAGATGTGTTGCAACCTAAAGGAGGTGTAAGGTGCTCTTCCCTCTGCTGGCCTGCAGGTCACCCTTGGGCAAGGTGTAGATACTCACATATCGCAAGTCCTGGTTATGTGACCACTGACACTAGGCAGTCCATTTCTAAAGAGTATTCATAATAGCTGGGGGGGGGGGGGATGTCTCCCCTCTTAGACCATAGAGACTATGAGATACAAGAGCAGAATTAGGCCATTTGGCCCATCGAGTCTGTTCCACCATTTCATCATGCTGATCCAGTTTTCCTCTCAGCCCCAATCTACTGCCCTCTCCCCGTATCCCTTCTTGCCCTGACCAATCATGAATCTACCAAGCTCTGCCTTAAATATAAAGACTTGGCCTCCACAGCTGCCTGTGGCAAGGAATTCCACAGATTCACCACTCTCTGGCTAAAGAAATCCTTCACCTCGGTTCTATTCTGAGGCTGTGTCCTCTGGTCTTAGATTCTCCCACCAAAGGGAACATCCTCTCCACATCCACTCTTTCACCATTTGATAGGTTCCAATGAGGTCACCCCTCATTCTTCTGAATTCTAGTGAATACAGACTCAGAGCCATCAAATGTTCTTCACATGACAAGCCTTCAAACCTGGAAGCATGAACCTACTATGAACCCTCTCCAGTTTCAGTACATCCTTTAGAAGATAAAGGATCCAAACCTGTTCATGATACTCCAAGAGAGGGCTCACCAGTGCTTTATAAAGTCTCAACATTACGTCTGAGAGAAAATCTGAAGATGCTGGAAATCCAAGCAGTACACACAAACTGTCGGAGGAACTCATTACATCCTTGCTTTTATATTCTAGTCCTCTTGAAATGAATGCTAACAACACATTTGCCTTCCTCACCACAGATTCAAAAGCTGCACATTAACCTTTGGGGAATCCTGCACAAGGATTGCCAAGACCCTATGAACCTCACTGTTGGCTTTGTATTTTCTCTCCACGTAGAAAATAGTCAACCACTAGAACACTGCAGCACAGTACAGGCCCTTCAGCCCTCCATGTTGTGTCAACCCGTATGCTCATTAAAAAACAGTACTAAACCCATACTATCCCATAACCCTCCATTTTTCTTTCATCCATGTGCCTGCCCAAGAGGCTCTTAAATACCCCTAATGTCTTAGCCTCCTCCACCATTCCTGGTAAGTCATTCCAGGCACTCACAACCCTCTGTGTAAAAAACTTACCCCTGATGTCTCCCCTAAACTTCCCTCCCTTAACTTTGTAAATATGCCCTCTGGTGTTTGCTATTGGTGCCCTGGGAAACAGGTACTCACTATCCACCCTATCTATGCCTCTCATAATCTTGTAGACCTCTATCAAGTCCCCTCTCATCCTTCTACACTCCAAAGAGAAAAGTCCCAGCTCTGCTAACTTTGCTTCATAAGACTTTCCCAATCCAGCCAACATTCTGGTAAATCTCCTCTGCACCTTCTCATAGCTTCCACATCCTTCCTATAATGAGGTGACCAGAACTGAACACAATACTCTAAGTGTGGTCTCACCAGAGATTTGTAGAGTTACAACATGACCTCTCTACTCTTGAACTCATCCCCCTATTGATGAAGCCTAGCATCCCATAGGCCTTCTTAACTATCCTATCAACCTGTACAGCAACCTTGAGGGATGTATGAATTTGAACCCCATGGTCTCTCTGTTCATTCACACTCTTAAGTAACCGACCATTAACCTTGTACTCAACCTTCTGGTTTGTCCTTCTAAAATGCGTCACCTCACACTTAGCCGGATTGAACTCTATCTGCCATTTTTCTGCCCAACTCTGCAGCCTGTCTATATCCTCTTGTAACCTTCGACAACCTACAGTTCCATCCACAACTCCTCCAATCTTCGTGTTATCTGCAAACTTACTCACTCCTCCTTCCGCCTCTTCATCCAAGTCATTTATAAAAATCACAAAGAGCAGGGGTCTCAGGACAGATCCTTGTGGCACTCCACTAGTCACCAACCTCCAGGCAGAACCCTTTCAGTTGTTCTACTGCAGTGCATGACCATACACTTCCCAACACTGTAATCCATCTGCCACTTCTTTGCCCATTCTCCTAATCTAAGTCCTTCAGTAGCCTCTCTTTTTCTTCAAAACTACCTGCCCCATTCAACCATCTACAAACTTTGCAACAAAGCCATCAACTCCAGCATCCAAATCATTGACATAAAGAGGACATTCCCAACACAGACCCCTGCGGAACACCATTAGCCAACCAGAAAAGGCTCCCTTTATTCCCACTGGGCTGGAGAGGAAGGAATCTGATAGGACAGGCCAGAGTGGGGAATGGATGAAAGGGGGAAAGAGTAGGATAGATGACAGGAGAAAGAGAAAAGGAGGAGGGGACTCGGGGAGGTGAGAGTAGGTAAGAGCCCTGAGTGGGGAATAGATGGGGGGGGGGGAGTGAGTAGAGTGGACCATGGGAGAAAGGGAAGGAATATGGGTATTGTATAGGAAGAAGCGATCAGTTTAGCTATTTAATTGCTAGTTTTGTTACATTAGCATGACATTGTAGACTAAAGTGTTTGGTTCTGAGTTGTACTGTCCACAGCACGTAAGTTACAGAGAAAGGTTGAACAAGTTAAGTCTTTGTTCTTTGGAATGTTTAAGGTTGAGGGGGGACTTGATAGAGGTATTTAAAATTATGAGGGGACAGATAGAGTTGACATGGATATGCTTTTTCCATTCAGAGTAGGGAAGATTCAAACAAGAGGACAAGAGTTGAAAGTTAGGGAGCAAAAGTTTAGGGGTAACACGAGGGGGAACTTCTTTACTCAGAGAGTGGTGGCTGTGTGGAACAAGCTTCCAGTAGAAGTGGTAGAGGCAGGTTCGATATTGTCATTTAAAAAAAAGGATAGCTAAATGGACAGGAAAGGAAAGGTTATGGGCTGAGTGCAGGTGGGTGGGACTAGGCGAGAGTAAGCGTTCAGCACGGACTAGAAGGGCCGAGATGGCCTGTCTCTTGTGCTGTAATTGTGATATGGTCCCAATGTTCTCCCAAGTAAAGTGAAAGGTGCATGTTGTCTACTTTGGTTTTTTTCCTGAGAGCACTGGAGGTAGTGTCAGCGAAATGTTATTTCACCTGGAAAGACGTTTGATCCCTGAATGGCAGGATGGGAGGAGGTTGAAGGTGGAGTAAAGCATCTCCTATGGTTGTCTTGGGGAGTGCTGGAGAATGACAGCGGTGGAAACAATAAACCAGGAAGTTATAGAAAACACAGTGCCCTCAGCATTTCGATAGCGAGGCGAGGAAGTTTCTAGGTCAACATGGTGAAAACCTTATTGATTTAGTTTTAGAAGTTATGTTTCAACTTTTTGAAACTAAAATGGTCAAACTGTTGAAGGAAAGACACACCAGACGTTTCCGACCGGCGGACGGGACTCACCTCGATCTCGGTAATGCTGTTGGAGGTGAAGTACAGGCCGAGCCCGATCCCAATGAATATCACCCCCAGTATGAAGAAGGTGGGGAGGACGTACCCCGCCGACAGGAAGGGCTGCCAGGCCGGCAGTCTCTGCTGTTTGAACGCGGTGTTATCGGGCTTGTTCTTCAGGACCACCTCGCCTTCCTGTCGGCTCATTCCCGCCGCCGACTTTGCCAGAGCAGGACAGAGGGAAGAAGACGAGAAGTTTCGCCCTGTCACCTGTGGGTGGGGAAGCGACCCAAGGAAACTATCAAAAGCGGGCGGGCGGGTGGGTGGGAGCAGCAGAGAGAACGAACGCCGGCCGCCTCGGCTTTGCGATCCCGGACCTTCACCTCCAAAGTGGGCGAGGTTCCCCACCCTGCCGACTGCGTCACGCGGTTCACCTGCAATGCCTCCAGCCAACCCCCGGCGGGTTCAGCGTTCGTCCAAAATGCAACCTGTCAAACTCGTTGCTGGCAGTTACTTACTCCCTTTTGAAAATGCAACTTTATTCATTTTAAATATGCATGCAAAAACATGGGAGTAATACAGGAATAGTGTAAAAGATAATGCGATGTCCAGCACGGTCTCGTTTCTGTGTTGTACCCTATGACAATGACACCAGCCTTTTCTGCAATGGCTTAAAAGTAAATCGATTATCAAAGTACGTAAGTGTCACCACATACAACTTTCAGATTCATTTTCTTGCGGGCATACTCAATAAATCCATAATACAATAATAATCATAATAGAATCAGTGAAGGACCGCACCAACTCGGACGTTCAACTAGAGTGCAGGAGAGAACAAAATGTGCAAATAATAATAATATTTTTAATTATTATTAATATTTATTTATTTAATATTGAGAACTTAAGAAGAAAGTTAGTTAAAGTCCGCCTCGAGCCTTATAGGCTATAAGGCTGATGCTTATCAAGATGCTTATGCCAGTTTCTCTGGCGTGAAGCGATTGAGAGTACAGGACCCCCCCAGTCGTTAACTTTAAATACATGGATGGAAATTACAATGGAAATTTACAAAATGGAGAAGATAACAGCATCTGTTAATCATAAGCTGGAACAATTTGATTCATACTGGGAGAAATGGTTTAACTACATAATGCCTCATAGGCCTGATTTTATTCTCACAAATCAATGAATCTGTTGTAAAAAAAAAGATCAAAAGATTGGTACATAGTTCTTTCCTTTTGCTCGTTTTCTCTTTCCACTCTTTTCTATAAGTGTATACCTCAGATATATACTTTGTGGAGATTTTGTGATATATATGATTATATGATGTATATGTACAATGTCTGAAATACATCTTATGGAAATGTTTGTTTGATGAACTTCAATAAAAAACTAAATTACAAAAAAAGAACAGTCAATGTGATATAGAGTACACGCAGATCAGCGTGAGTTAATCAGTCTGATGTCCTGGTGGAAGAAGCTGTCCCGGAGCCTGTTGGTCCTGGCTTTTATGCTGCGGTACTGCTTCCCAGATGGTAGCAGCTGGAACAGTTTGTGGTTGGGGTGACTCAGGTCCCCAATGACCCTTCGTGCCCTTTTTACACACCTGTCTTTGTAAATGTCCTGAACCACGGGAAGTTCATAACTACAGATGCGCCAGGCTGTCCACGCCACTCTCTGCAGAGTCCTGCGATTGAGGGAAGTACAGTTCCCATATCAACCACTGATGCAGTCAGTCAGGATGCTCTCAATTGCAGAAAGTTCTTAGGATTGAGGACCATATCAGGCCAAAGAGCCTGTTCTGTTGTTCCATGTTCTATTTGATTTCTGAATATATAAGGAGCACAGAGGGTTGCAGGAAAATGGACTACCAGCCATTATTTTGTCAAATGAAGAGGCAGCCTTCTGCACCTACTTTGCCTACTTGTGCTTCTTCTTTAGTGTGTCTGTGCAACTTTATTTAAATACTGTATATTCTCCGTGAATCCCAAGGAAATCTAACCTATTCAACCTTTCTGTATCACTCAACATCCTTGTAAATTTTCCCGGTGCTCTTTTAACCTTGTTTGCATTTTTCCTGCAGGTTGGTGACCAAAACTGCACGCAATGCACCAAATTATGCCTCCACAATGTCTTATTCAACTTGAGCATAACATCTCATCTCCTGTGTTGAATTTATTAAGGCCAATGTGTCAAAAGCTTTAAGACCCGATGTACCTGTGATGCCACTTTCTTTTCTCAATTTTTAAAAAGATTAAGTTTCGAGTAGATAAGCCTAACAATGATAATGATACAAAGAGATTGGGAATGCATTAATAACAGTTACCATACACAGAAACCGACTCCCAGTAACATGTGTAATCTAAGCCTCCCAATCTCTTAGTAACTAAACATGAAAAAAGGACCCCAAACTAAAAAAAATTCACTTTCAATGAATTATTGACCTGTATTCCCAAATCCCTTCGTTCTACCACACTCCTCAGTGCCCTCCTGTTCACTGTATAAGACCTACCCTGGCTGGTCCTACCAAAGTATAACACCTTGCACTTGTCTGCATTCTTTGGGTAGGTTCATGGATGGTAGGCAACAGTCTTGGAGTTTAAATGGTTTGGCAAGGACTAGATGGGCTGAAGGGCCGGCGTCACCTGGTGCAAACCCGGCCGCCGACCAAGGTGATGCGTGCACGCGCCTTACCTGTGCGTGCGCGACCGCGCGCTCCCTTCTCAATCTAACTCGCTGCCCCATCTGGCGTCCGTCCGTCTGATTGACACCCAGCGCCATCCAATGGCCGGCCCGAGTTCGGCGGTGGGGCTAATCGGGGAGCGGCAAAGTGGACTTCCGCACATCAAGATAGGTTGTTCCGCGAGCGAGCCATCTATCGATTGTATTGTGTTTATTGAATTTGCCGGCTGGTTTGATTATTGATCACGGATCGATCGGTCGGGCGGCCGGCCCCCGCGGGCGCCCTGTCCTGAAAGTGAAGGCCGCTGGTTGGCGTTCCGCGGGCCCACCGACGGCGTGATGATGCTGACGGGGAAGAAGAGCGAAGAGAGACAAAGCGCCGGGCCCGAGGGCCTGGAGGCGCAGGCGGACGGCGGCGGCCTGGGCCTGGCTGCGAGCTCCGCCGCCGCCGCCGCCGCCGCCGAGCGCACCCCCAAGAAGAAGGAGCGGGCGTCCCCGCACAGCAGCAGCAGCAACGAGGGCACGATGGAGGGGGGCACGGCCGAGACGCCGGACGGCCGGAGGACCAGCAAACGCAAGCGGGCTAAGGTGAGGCTCCGGGGAACAACGGGGGTGGGGGGGGGGGGATCGAAGCTCCAGGTGGGGGTGCGGGAGGGGAAGGGGAAGAATTGGAACACCCATTGGGAATGTGGGGGGTGGAGAATTGATTGGCCGGGTGGGGTGGGGATTGGAGACGGGGGTGTCGAGATGCCCCGTGGAGGTGGTGTGAGGTACGGGCAAAGATGTTTTCGCCCCTTGGAGGAGGGAGAGGATCGAGACACTCCTGGTTGAGGTTAGAGTGGTAAAGAGGATTGAGACCCCCAGGTGTGTGGGGTATGGGATAGGGGTAAGGATGGTTTCGCCCTTTGGGAGAGGATCGAGACATCTGGTTGAGGGGGTGGGGTGAGGTATCAGGAGGAGGAGGAAGGCAGTATTGAGAGGGTGAGGATGGGGGTCGTGAGATGCTGTAGGGAGGGGACACAGGTTGGTGGGGGGGGGGGGTTTGGGAGTTCCGCTGATTCTGGAAATGGATCTGGGTTCAGGAAAGCAGATGTGTTAAGCCAAGTCCTTTATGTGGGTTGCTGTATTGGGGGTGTTCGTGTGTGCGCGCATGTGGCTTGCCTCTGATGTGTGGTCGCTGATGTTCTGAAACCATTTTGTGTGTGGGGGAGGAGGTGCTCTAATTGCCTGAGGATTCTATCATGTAGATTATTTTACAGTCTTTGGTAATTGCAGCCATGATCACATTTTGAATAAATCAAGTACTAAGACAATAAAATTGTTATAATCCATTATTTGGCTCAACAGAAATCTCAGTGGTTTTGGCATCTGGATGGACAGATGCTCTGTTTAAAGCCCATGCTCCCTTTAAGATTGCTTCACTGGAATATTTATTATAACACTATGTAATATCAGAGCGGTAATCTATATGTGGAGCTGAAAGAGATGGGTGAGATCTTAAATGGAATTTTTGCATCTGATGTGTGGAAATGCTGTGGAGAGGTCCTGGACCCTATACAGAATAGAGAGGAGGTTTTTTTTTTGGTCTTGAGGCAAATTAGGGTGGATAAATCCCCAGGATCTAACATGTTGTTCCCTTGTACACCAATGGGACACTAGTGCAGAAATTGCAGGGGCTCCAGCAGAGATATTTATAACATCCTTAGCCACAAGTGAGGTGCTGGGGGGTAGGTAATATTGTTCCATTGTTTAAGAAAGGCTTTAGGAATAAGCCAGGAAATCATAGGCTGGTGAGCCTTTCATCAGTAGTGGGAAATTTATTGGAAGGTATTCTAAAGGACCTGATATATAATAATTTGGTTAGACAGGTACTGATTAAGGATGGTCAGCTCAGTTTTGTGTCTGGTAAGTCAGGTCTAGAGTTTTTTTTTGAGGAAGTTACCAGGAAAGTTGAAGGCAAGCAGTGGATGTTGTCTTTGATAAGGTCCTGCATGGGAAGTTGGTCAAGAGGGTTCAGACGTTTGGTATTCAAGATGAGGTAGTAAATTGGATTAAACATCGGCTTTGTGTGAGAAGCCAGAGGGTTGTAGCAGATGGTTGCCTCTCTGACTGGAGTCCTGTGACTAGTGGTGTGCCACAGGGGTCGGTGCTGGGTCATTGTTGTTGGTCGTCTATATCAACAATCTAGAAGATAATGTAAATTGGATCAGCAAACTTGCAAATGATGGCAGGATTGTGATGGACAGCGAGGAAGCCTATCAAAGCTGGCAGTGGGATCTGGACCACCTTGAAAAATGGTAGGTGGAATTTAATGCAGACAAGTGTGAAGTAAGACCAGCCAGGGTAGTGAGTGGTAGGGCTTTGATTAGTGTGGTAGAACAAAGGGATCTGGGAATACAGATTCTTAATTCCTTGATAGTGGCACCACAGGTAGATAAGGTCATAAAGAAAACTTTTGGCACATTGACCTTCAGAAATCAATGTATTGAGTGACAAAATGCTGGTGGAACACAGCAGGCCAGGCAGCATCTCGGATCTCAAAGGGTCTCGGCCTGAAACGTCAACAGTGCTTCTTCCTATAGATGTTGCCTGGCCTGCTGTGTTCCACCAGCATTTTGTGTGTGTTGCTTGAATTTCCAACATCTGCAGATTTCCTCGTATTGAGTACATGAGATGGGATGTTATGTTGAATTTATATAAGGCATTGGTGAGGCCTAATTTGGAGAAAGAATTGTGTGCTGTTTTGGTCACCTACCTTCACGAAAGATGAGAATAAGATTGAAAGAATGCAAATGTTGCTAGGACTTGAGGACCTGAGTTATAAGGGAAGACTTTATTCTTTGGATCATAGAAAATTGAGCGGGAGATTTGATAGAGGTATACGAAATTATGAGCGTATAGGTGGGGTAAATGCAGGCTTCTTCCACTGAGGTTGGGTGAGACTACAACCAGAGGTCATGGGTTAAGGGTGAAAGGGAAATGAGGGGAAATTTCTTCCTGTAGAGGGTGGCAAGAGTGTGGAACGAGCTGCCAGCACAAGTGATGGGTATGGGGTTAATTTCAACATTTAAGAGAAATTTGGGGAAGTATATGAATGGGAGTGGTATGGAAGCCTGTTGGCCTGGTTCAGGTCAATGGGACTAGACAGATCAATGGTTTGGAATGGACTAGATGGGCCAAAGGGCCTGTTTCTATGCTGTAGTGTTCTATAACTCTAAAATTAATGAATTCAAACTGTGTGGAAATATCAGTCCAAGCAACATTGTCAGTCAGAAGACCAGCCACTCTGGCATCACCAGTCTTCAGTCAGTCCTGTTAAACATGCTTTCTGTACAATAGTGCAGTTGGCACCAAGTCACACGTTTGCTGGGACAGAATTGGCTGTTAAGATGTGGCATGCTCAGCCATCTGAATTGATGGAACAATGTCATTTCGGCACGGTCAAGGGGCCAGACAAGCGATGCATGAATGCCTCAGTATCTAGAATTGAAAGTTATTCAAAGATATCCTAAAGCGATACTTTTTGACTGTACATGATGTGGAATGGGAGTCTGAATGTTCCCTGCTTTTTTGTATTCTGAATTCAACAAAGTGCAGAACAATACTTATATGATAGTTTTTATATTTTTTTAGAGTTTATTCTAACAATATTTAAAATAGGCTATTGAGTAGAACTTCTGTACTGATCTGATTAAAAGAACCTGGTTTCAGAGTGAATAATGGTTTTACTAATTGGAGTAACTGTATCCGCCTTTTACATATTATTGCAAGTATATAGGACCCTGGTCAGGCCCCACTTGGAGTACTGTGCTCAGTTCTGGTTGCCTCACTACAGGAAGGATGTGGAAGCCATAGAAGGGATGCAGAGGAGATTTACAAGGATGTTGCCTGAATTGGGGAGTATGTCTTATGAAAATAGGTTGAGTGATCTTGGCCTTTTCTTCTTGGAGCGATGGAGGATGAGAGTTAATCTGATAGAGGTGTATAAGATGATGAGAGGCATTGATCGTGTGGATAGTCAGAGGCTTTTTCCCAGGGCTGAAATGGTTGCTACAAGAGGATACAGGTTTAAGGTGCTGGGGAGTAGGTACAGAGGAGATATCAGGGGTCAGTTTTTTACTCAGAGAGTGGTGAGTGTGTGGAATGGGCTGCCGGTTACAGTGGTGGAGGTGGATACGATGGGGTCTTTTAAGAGTCTTTTGGATAGGTACATGGAGCTTAGAAAAATAGAGAGCTATGGGTAAGCCTAGTAATTTCTAAGGTAAGGACATGTTCGGCACAATTTTATGGGCCAAAGGGCCTGTATTGTGCTGTAGATTTTCTACGTTTCTATTTTCTATGTTTTATACAATTGTGCATTTATTTGCACATTTTATAGTATTTCTGTGGGAACTAGTTTTGGTTAAAGGCATTTTCAGCTTTATCTAATTGTGTGCTTTGCTTAATGGGATCCTTTATTTGGAAATGCAATTTATGGTTTAATGCTTCAATTTAATATCAGAGAATGTGTGTAGTATATGACCTGAAATTCTTGCTCTTTACGGACATCAACACAAACAGAAGAAAACCCCAAATAACGAATTAGAGGAAAATGTTAGAACCCTAAAGCCCCCCCCCCCACACAAACAGCAGCAAAACAACTAACCCCCCCCCCCACCCACTTGCTTTACAATTGTTAATTGTGTAGTAGATTTGGCAAAATGCCTTTCTCTGAAATTTGAAATTAGAACTGATTTACCAAGTTGTACATGGGGTCAGTCATGAATGTATGTTTCTCATGAATGATCCCGTGGTTGTTTATTTTACACAACGTATTACATATTCTAAACGCTGGAGGAACTCGGCAGGCCAGGTAGCATCTATAGAAAAGAGTACAGTCGATGATTGTGATTGTATCACACATTCTCCTTGCAAAGCATGCTGGTGTTAACCAGTCATGTAATTGGAAGGCATAAATGACTACTGTATAAGTAAAGCTTTAATAACCCATTATGCTGGGGACTTTGTTGCTGAGCAAATAAATTTTCTGGACTTTTTGGAAGATACCTCAACATGCACTTGATTGATGTTACTAGTTATTTCACATTATTACAAGAGGCAGGGGTGGAGGGCCCAGTAGATGTGGGACGTCGAGGTTTTGCTGGTTGCTTGCTCTGCAGAACCTGCTCTTTCCTTGACATGACAGGGGTTGCAAAGAGAAGAGACATCAGGACCATCACAAAGCGAGCCTCCAGATGGTCGTGGATCTAGAGGTGTGACCTATGAACCGATGCTTCTGGGATACAAGCTGGGGCCTGATCAACCATGGTTGGGTCGGCTGGGCGGGAGTGTCTGACTTTGAAAGAACAGAAGCACCTGATGACCCCAGGTTACATCACTGATGTGTCCTGGTTTAATAAAATTTCCAATAAATGGGTTAACTTTAAAAGAAATAAAGGAACTGACAGCTCATTGAATTGTAATGGTGAGGCAGTTACTGATCCGCTGGGATTTCTGAATTACAGGACAGTAATTATCGGTGTTTTCCAGTATTTAGATGTGCTTTGTACAATTGTAAAGTGTTGAGTATTCTGACAGGTGGCATCACCATCTGGTATGGGAGTGGAGGCAGAGGAGGGTGTCTATGGCACAGGATTGACAGAAGCTGCAGAAAGTTGTAAAATTAGTCAGCTTCATCATGGGTACTAGCCTCTGTAGTATCCAAGACACCTTCAAGGAGCAGTGCCTCCGAAAGGCAGCATTCATCATTAAGGACCCCCTACTACCCAAGGCATGCCCTCTTGTCATTGTTACCATCAGAAAGGAGGTACAGAATCCTGAAGGCACGCACTCAACAATTCAGGAACAAGCTCTTCCCCTCTACCATCTGATTACTAAATGGACATTGAACCTATGAACACTACTTCACTTTTTTATTATTTCTGTTTTTGCTCTACTACTTTTAATTTAATTTGCATATATATACTTACTGTAATTCAGTTAAAAAGTTTTTTTCTTCTATTTGTCACATATTATACTGCTGCCACTAAGCTAACAAATTTCACAATATGTCAGTGATATTAAACCTGTTTCTGATTCTGAATTGAAAATTAATTCTTACGTTTCAGAGCCCTTTTTTAAAAGAAAAAGATTTGCTATTTATGTAGCATATTGGTCGCCAACCCATCGATCTCGATCGACTGGTCGATCTTTGAAACTTTCCCAGTAGATCTTGAAAAAAATTAAAAATATTGAGATTGAAAAAAAAAGAGAGATTGTTTCCGGGTTGCAGGGTTTTAGTTCCGTTCTTTCTACCCAGTGCGCTTGTGTGTAGCTCCCCCACCACACACTACGCAGTGTACTTCAGTGGTCCCCAATGAGGAAATGATATGATTTGTTGATATGAAACGATATGAGTCAGCTGCACCTTTCCTCATTCCGTCACACCCACTGTCGAACTTGAATGCACATGTGATCACTACGCACACAAGGTAATCAGTTGCCTAACCGCAGTGATACCCTTAGACCAGGGATCACTGGTTCGCCTCGTGCGGCTGGCGGGAAGTGCCGTTGCTACTGGCTGGAGAGCGGACAAATGGGCGCCGCCTCTAAACCTGTTTAGCACACCAAATGTTTGTGGGGAACCTGGTGATAAAAATATTCGCAGACGACCTAATTCGGGCTCAGGGTTTCGTAACTAGCAGAGCAGCTATCTCGCTGCGATCTACTGAAAGCCATCCCTCGAGCCAAACTGTCGGCCAATAGATTCTACCTACCTACAAGGGGGGCGGACACATGCCCTGTTACACTCCTCGCTCTCTCCGGAATGCGACTGCTGCGGCCCTGGCACGGGGACCTTTGGCCCTGACCTTGTCCTCTCACCCCACCCACAACCAGCCGCACCTGGCCCAGGCGGGCGGGAGACTGGAGTTCAGGCCTGGAGGCTGTCTAATGAGGCAATGAAGCCCTCAAAATTGCTTCAGTACCCTGAGTCCAAGCAGCCTACACATAAAGACAAACTCACTGAGTTTTTTCAGCGGAAAAAGCGTGAGCAAGTGGGACAGAAGCTAAGTGCTGAGAGCCACAAAAACTAAATTGCGGAATAGACTGGACATAAGGAACCTGCTTCAAATGTTGCTGTATTCCTCATTGGCTGGTCTGCAAGAGTATTGTCAATATTAAATCGGTCCGTGGTGCAAAAAAGGGTGGTGACCCCTGGTGTACACACGTTTTTTCTACTTCTGGGTTGTGGGGTTTTATGCGTGTGACTAACCGATTTGGGGTCAATCTTGCCTTTCACGAAGACTGAGGTAGGGGATCTTGGGCTTAAAAAGGTTGGTGACCACTAACGTAGCACATTTCCTCCTTGCATAATGTAAGGCTGTGACGAGCAGAACTAAGAGCCATTGTCTAAGCTCCATACAGGAGCTTGGCCTACAAGGTTAGAGTATAGGGAATCAGGTACAGTAATTGGGTGTTATGAAAGCGGTGATTGATCCACTTCAACTGCTGTAAGTGAAGGGCAGAAGGAGGATGCTTTATGGTAGTAGAATCTTGTTGGAGAGGTGTAATGGGCTGGGTTGGTCAGACCCAGAAGACCCAAGTAATTCAAGAGTTTGGGAAATGTGGTGACAAGAGTAGAAGCACAACAAAGTAACATAAGCCTAATTTATTATTGTAACCATCAAGTTCGTTAGTCGAGGGGAAGATGGTCTCTGGCCCACCAAACTAGTGAAATCTCGTTTGTGTGGATGCTGCGTGATGTTTTCCCCTGTGTTACAAATTAGTACACGAAATAACAAGCAGTACACCATAAGCAATTAAACAATTGAGCTTTATAATTCTTAAATTTGACTATAAGGTTAGTAAAGGAAACAAAAAGGAAAAGGGCCCATTTTAATGAAACAGTCGAATGTGCACGTTGGAGCTCACGATTCTCCCATCCGTTCGTTCTCCTTCTATTTCCCCCAGGCATTGTCGACTCCCGACCCCATTTCAGGTCCACTCAGTCCTGCAGTCTACGACCTCTCCGTCCTGGCCTCTTCTCTCTCCATCTTCTGCTGAACAAAAACCTGCGAATTCCTCGCTCTCGGGCACACAAGAAAGAAAAACACTCCCCTCATTGGACACTGCATGTTCCAAAGCCCCTGTTATCTCTAGTTGTAATATAACACTGCTGCTACAGTGAAACCGTTACACTAGCAGTGAAATCTTCCCCCGGGTGTTACATTATCATGAAATAGAAAACACAAATAGGCCACATCAAATGTAGTAAGTTGCAAAGTTTTCCACAACGATTGCAGTGCTCACAATTCATAGTGTTCACATGCTTGTTGCTGTTGTCAGAGGACTTTATTGTCGCTGTTGTTGGACTAATTCCAAATTCCGATTCATGAAATCACCCTGGATGTGGTTTCTAGGCACCGACCGATCAAGATTCTTCAGTCTAGGTGAAGTCCCAAGAATCGAGTGAAAGGTACCCAAATAAATAAGGAACTACATTAGCATAGCAAGACACACAGCAATAGACTAACCCTTTGATCTTTTGCTCTCATGTCACTAACCCAGAATAGTTTCTTTCACTCAAACAGCATGTGTTCATTAACAGACATACTCATGCTACTGGTGCCTTGAGGCTGGGAAAGACTCCAGCTGCTATCAGCAAACTTCAGACATTAACAAACCTACAATGTTTAATTTGTACAGACGCTTTGACACTTTACATGCTGCGAGCTCACAAAGAATTAAAATGTTACTTGGAGCAGCTCAGACTTTCATCTAATGTTTTACAACATACAATACACAACAAAAGGACGAAAATTGATTGTGGATGAAAGGTGATAAACATGGGATCTTGCCTTGTCCGAGAGAGGGGCTGAGAGCAGGTGAAGCATATACCGTAGATAGAGTCAAAAGCTTTGTCTATTGGTAAAGGGGAAGCTCTGGTTCAGGAGGAAGGAAGATATTTCAGAGGCACCTGTGCAGAAGGTCTTTTTATCTGTGTAAATGTGGCTGAGATGGAGGAACTAGGAGAATAAAGTGGAGGAAGTATAGACGGATGTGGGAGTCTTCGTGTTTTTTTTGTGTGGCTAATCTATCCCTTTAGATGGAGGCAGGGATCTGAAAAGGGAAGAGTTAGAGGATGATCAGTGTAAAGGTGAAAGTAGAATGGAAATTGGCAGCGAAAAGTAATGAAATTGTTGAGTTCTTGGAGTGTATGAAATGGCTTTAACACAGTTGTTGGATGTACCAGATAAAGATTTGAGGGAAGTGGACTCGGGTATCTCAGAACAAAAACAGGCGTAGCTTATGTGCATCTTTTGAAATGAAGACATTGAATGGAATGGAAGACAAGTTCATGGTGAGGACAAGTTCCACCAGGCGAATGGATGGGAGGATAGAAGGGAACCAATGGAGTAGAAGTGTTGTGAGGTTGCAAGTCTCTGAAGGTGAACTGGTTGGACCCGGGAATTGGGAAAGATCAAGATGGCGGAATCATTTGACGTGTTATAGACTTGAGTAGGAACATGGTGATCAAAGGTAGGGAAAAACAAGAACAGTGGGAGTGGGGGAGGGCAAGAACAGGCTGAAACAATGGCTTGGCTTGGGCAATTCTGCTTGTAGGTGTTGGGTGGTAGGTAGGAATGGGCTTTCCACGATCCTCAAAGAAGTTAGGTTTATGACTATATGCGAGTTGGGGTCTGGTTTTCCAGACCACAACTGCACCACCCTTGATGGCAATGTGATGACAATGTTAGATTAGAGTGAGTCAGCGATGGTTAATGTATCATCAGCAGTTAGCAGTAAGTAGATCTAAAGGAGGTAAGGGGCTAGTGGAGGAATCCACATGAAATGGGATCTCTGAACATGGAAGATTTGCCATCTTGAGTGAGGACTTCTGGTCAAAGAATTCAGCACAAAGGTGGAAGTGGTGGAATCAATAAGAAAGGATGGTGAAAATATGGCAGGTCTTAGATTGGGTGCGGATCAGAGAAAAGTGAAGGGAAGAAATCTCGAGGGGTATTAGAACCCAGGAACTGTTGAAGTCTGTTATTTTGACCAGTGGAATGTCACCAAATACACGGAGAATCAAGTGGAGCTTTGTGTGAGTTAATACTACAGAGAGAGGTCAGGATGTGTGCTGACATATGGCATGATGTAGAGGAGTGTAGACAGATGAGTATGAGGTCAAATGAAAGGTTGTTTTGCTTTGATAGGAAGAGTAGAGAAATTGACTTTTTCTGGTAATGGACAACTACAAAATTGTCTTCAGAGAGCTACAAATGCCTTGTATGTCACAGAAAGTTAGATGTTTATCATGCAAGAAGTTGGGAAGGCCCATCATTCCCTCTCTTTCCTTGTCTACTTGTCATGTACTGACCCATCTCACCCCTTCCATGTTTTTTTTTAATTAGTTTTTTTATACATTTTCTACATAACTACAAATTAAAAAACCCCAGATCAAAATGAGGAACATTAATACAATGCAAAATTAAGCATACAATGACAATATGATACAAAGAAAGAGAATTTAAAAAAAGCACCTAAATTGAAGACAAGTGAACTTAGTATCCTCCCCAAGCCCCACAAAACAAAAAAACAAACTCCAGACCAACCACAACACAATATAGAGAATATAAATCAGAACAGTCAAACTCCCAGACTGTGAATACACTTGGCAACAGAGGATAATAATGCCTACTACCAAAAAAAAAGGGAGCTGAAAGCAAGGGACCGAAAAAAAACCCTAGTCAAGAGGAAGGTTATGAAAGTACTCGATAAAAGGTCCCCAGACCTTATGGAACTTTAAATCCGAATTAAGAACTGAATAATGAATTTTTTCGAGGTCCAAGCAGGCCATAATGTCGTTAAGCCATTGAGCATGAGTGGGCGGGGCAACATCTCTGCATCTAAGGAGGATCAAGCGTCCAGCCAGGAGAGAGGCAAAGGATAATATTCGGCATTTGATCGGACTCAGACGTGAATCTGTCTCGCCCCAGAAACCGAACAAAGCAATTAAAGGGTTTGGTTCTAGGTGGTAATTCAGAATATACGATAACGTAGTGAAGACATCTTTCCAAAATTTCTCCAAGCTAGGACAGAGCCAGTACATATGAATGAGGGAGGTCTCGCCCCTCTTGCATTTATCACAAAGCGGACTAATGTTAGGGTAGAATCGAGATAGTTTAGATTTAGACATATGGGCTCTATGAACAATCTTAAACTGTAAAAGGCAATGGCGAGCACAAAGAGAGGTTGAGTTAACCGATTTGAGAATCGAGTCCCAACTCTCATTAGATGAGGAGGTATTTAAATCCTGCTCCCATGCCATTTTAATTTTATCCACAGGGGCCCGTCGTAAGGCTGCTAATTTATCTAGAATAATTGATATTAAACCTAGTGGATTAATGGAAAGAAAGAAGTCCTTAGCATTTTTCGCAGGCATTTCAGGAAAGTTATGAATTAAAAGAGCAATAAAGTGTCTAATTTGGAGATATCTAAAAAAATGAGCATTGGGCAGATTGAACTTAACAGAGAGCTGTTGAAAAGAAGCGAAGCGATTATCAATGAATAGATCTTCAAAATGTCTAATGCCCTTCCTATACCAAATATGGAATGCTGAATCATACGTAGTAGGTAAAAAAAGGTGATTATGTATGACAGGGCTGGAAATGGAAACCATAGCATTTCCTAAACTGAGCCCATATACGCAAAGTGTGTCTAACAAGAGGATTAGCTATTAATCTGGACAAACTACTAGAGAGTGCAGAGCCAAGAAGTGCAGAGATAGATAATTCTTTAGTGGAGCTCAACTCCATTGCCACCCAATTAGGGCACTCGGTTGGCCATGGAAGAAAGACCAAAAGGTAGCACAACGTATATTAGCTGCCCAGTAATATAAACAAAAGTTAGGTAAAGCCATGCCACCCTCTTTTTTAGGTTTTTGGAGATGGATTTTATTAATTCTAGAGCGCTTATTCTTCCACAGAAATGACAAAATAATAGAGTCTAAGGAATCAAAAAAAGATTTAGGAATAAAAATTGGGATAGATTGAAATAAGTATAAAAATTTAGGGAGAACATACATTTTAACAACATTAATACGACCTACCAAAGACATAGATAGAGGTGACCATTGTACCAGACTCTGTTTTATAGTATATGAAAGATTGGCAAAGTTTTCACGAAAGAGATCTTTAAACTTCCTTGTGACTGTAATCCCTAGGTAAGTAAATTGATTATGGACTACTTTAAAAGGGAGATCACGAAACGTTAGTTCTTGTGCTTCTTTATTAATTGGGAAAAGTTCGCTCTTATGTAAATTAAGTTTATAGCCTGAGATCTGGCTAAACTGGTCAAGAAGTGAAAACATTGGAGGTAAGGATGTAGACGGATTTGAGAGAAAGAGTAATAAGTCATCAGCATAAAGAGAAACTTTATGCTCAACACCCCCTCTCCAAATCCCGGTCAATTCAGGATAATTTCGAAATGCTATCGCCAAAGGTTCTATAGCCAAATCAAAGAGAAAGGGACTTAAGGGACATCCCTGACGGGTGCCACGTTTGAGATTAAATACCTGGGATTTCTGAAAATTAGTTAAAACAGAGGCAGTAGGACACGAACAGCAATTTGATCCAAGAGATGAAACTTTGACCTAGGTCAAATTTTTCTAAGACTGCAAAAAGGTAGTTCCACTCTATAGGATCAAATGCTTTCTCCGCATCGAGGGAGATAACACATTCAGGAATCCCAGTTGGAGGTGAATATAAAATGTTAAATAAACGCCGAATGTTAAAAAAAGGGAGACGGTTTTTAATAAAACCTGATTGGTCATCAGAAATAATAGAGGGAATAACGGTTTCTAATCTATAAGCCAAAACTTTAGCCAAGATCTTTACATCAACATTGAGCAAAGAAATCGGCCTATAAGAGGAACACTCTGTTGGGTCTTTACCCTTTTTTAAAAGAAGAATAATAGATGCCTCATTAAAAGAGGGTGGCAATTTGCCGTAATTAAACGAGTTAGATAATACTGAAAGTAACTGAGGAGAAAGAAGTGAAGAGAATGATTTATAAAATTCTACAGGGAACCCATCAGGTCCAGGTGATTTCCCTGAGGACAGTGCAGAAATTGCAAAAGATATTTCTTCTGATGATATAGCTGCATTAAGTTTGGCTTTAAAATCAGATGAAAGTGTATTTAAAAATTGATCAACAGAGATATTGTCATTCGAAGATTCAGAGGAATAAAGCCGAGAATAAAAATTTTTAAATGCGTCATTAATTTCTAAATGATTCAATGTAAAGTCTCCGTTCTCCTCCCGGATCTTTGTAATATGTTGTTTGGCTTTGGAACGTCTCAGCTGATTGGCTAGAAATTTACCAGACTTATCACCATGAATGTAAAAGCGACTCTTGCTTTTGAGAAGTTGGCGTTCGACAGGTTGAGTAGACAGAAGATTAAATTTAGTTTGGAGTTCTACACGCTTCTTGTATAGTTCAGGGTTCTTAGTTTGAGCATACAGTTGATCCAATTCTTTAATCTGGTTAATGAGGTCTAATCGATCTGCACAGGACCTTCTGTTGAGATTTGCTGTGTAAGAGATTACTTGACCCCTCAGATATGCTTTCAAGGCATCCCAGACGATCTGGGATGACACTTCAGGTGATGTATTAGTGTTAAAATAAAAGGTTATCTGATCCTTAATAAATTTTAGAAAATCATCATCCGATAATAAAGTTGAACCAAACCGCCAGTGTTTATTCCTCTGAGGGAGACCAGGAAAGTTTAAAGAGAGAGTAATTGGGGTATGGTCAGAAATCAGTATACTCTGATAGTCACAAGAGTAGACAAATGGAATAAGTTGGTTATCGAGTAAGAAATAGTCAATTCTAGTGAAGGTATGGTGAACATGTGAAAAAAAGAATAATCTCTCTCAGTAGGATGAAGTAAACGCCATATATCAGAGATACCAAAATTAGAGAGAAACGATTGGATAGCTAAGGCAGATTTAGTAGGTGATCTGGTAACAGAGGACGATCTAACCAACAGTTGAAGTCACCACCCAGTATAAGAGAGTATGAGTTTAAGTCTGGTAGTGAGGAAAAAAAACGTTCAAAAAAGTTAACATCATCAAAGTTGGGGGCATACAGGTTTGCTAGTACAACTTTAGTGTTATATAGTTTACCAGAAACAATAATAAAACGGCCATTTGTATCAGTTATTATGGAGTTCAAAAGGAATATTTGAGTTTTTTTTAATAATTTTTTATTGCATTTTTAAATGATTACAAAGTATGAAAAAACAATGTATATAACCCATACCCCCTCCCCTTAACCCCTCCCCCCTAACTGCCCCATAGAGAAAAAAAAGAAAGAAAGAAAGAATGCCTGGTGGTTGGAAGATCTCCACATGCTCCATGGAGTTCGTAATAATTTTAATATGTATATTTATTTCTTTCCCCTAATAACCAATTGTTTCATCTTAAAAGCATCTATATATTTAATCCTGTCTTTTGTAAATAAGGGCTCCAAATTTTCAAAAATGTTTCATATTTATCTCTTAAATTATAAGTAATTTTTTCTAATGGAATACAACCATAGATTTCTTTCTTCCAAGAATCTATACTTAAATGTGTATCCGATTTCCAAGTAACTGCAATAGCTTTTTTGGCTACTGCCAGTGCAATTTTTATAAATTCTTTCTGATACTTATTTAGTTTGAGTTTCGGTTTTATCCCTTCAATATCACCTAGTAAAAATAATATTGGATTATGAGGAAATTGTGTTCCTGTAATTTGTTCCAGTAAAAGTCTTAAATTTGTCCAAAATGGTTGAATTTTAGAGCAAGACCAAGTCGAATGTAAAAAAGTACCAGTTTCCTGGTTACATCGGAAACACTGATCCGATAAATTTGGATTAAATTTTTTTATTTTTTGTGGTGTAATATATAATTGATGTAGAAAATTATACTGCACTAATCTTAACCGAACATTTATTGTATTTGTCATACTGTCAAGACATAGTCTTGACCAATTTGTTTCTTCAATTTTAATATTCAAATCACTTTCCCATTTTTGTCTTGACTTATGGACTCCTTGCTTAATTACCTGTCTTTGAATCAAATTATACATGCAAGATGTAAATTTTTTGATATTTCCTTTTTGAATTAAAATTTCTATTTCATTAGATTTCGGCAATAACATTGTTTGACCTAATTTTTCTCTTAAATAAGCCCTTAATTGAAAGTAACAAAATAAAGTGTTGTTTGATATTTTATATTTATTCTTTAATTGTTCAAATGACATTAATATACCTCCTTCAAAACAATTCCCTATATATCTAATCCCATTTTGAATCCAATTATATAAAAGTTGATTGTCCATTGTAAAAGGAATAAGTCTATTTTGAATTAAAGATCTCTTTGCTAATAAAGATTTTTTTATCTCATCATCAACATTTATCTTATTCCATAAATCAATCAAATGTTTTAATATAGGAGATTCTTTCTTTTCCCGTATCCATTTAGATTCCCATTTGTATATAAAATCTTCTGGTACATTTTCTCCTATTTTGTCTAATTCTATTCTAATCCATGCCGGTTTATCTTTCTCGAAAAAAGATGCAATAAATCTAAGTTGATTTGCTTTATAATAATTCTTAAAATTTGGAAGTTGTAATCCTCCTAGATCAAATTTCCATGTCAATTTTTCCAACGATATTCTGGACATCTTACCTTTCCAGAGGAATTTCCTCAGATATTTATTTAACTCTTGAAAAAACTTCTGGGGTAATTGTATTGGTAATAATTGAAATAAATATTGTAATCTAGGGAATATATTCATTTTTATAGTATTTACTCTACCTACTAATGTTATTGGTAATGCCATCCATTTTTCAAGATCTTCCTGAATTTTTTTCAAAAGTGGTAAGTAATTTAATTTGTATAAGTTTTTTATATCATTATCAACTCTTATACCTAAATATTTTATACCATTTGCTGGCCATCTAAATTGAGTTATTAATCGACATTGATTATAATCTCCTTTAGTAAGAGGCAAAATTTCACTTTTATCCCAATTTATTTTATAACCCGATATTTTCCCATATTCTTCTAGTCTATAAGATAATTTGCGTAGTGAATGTAATGGATCTGTTAAATAAATTAGAACATCATCAGCAAATAAGTTAATCTTGTATTCTTCCTGATTAACTCTGAAACCCTTAATATCTAGGTCCATTCTAATTAATTCAGCTAGTGGTTCTATTGCCAACACAAACAAAGCAGGTGATAGTGGGCAACCTTGCCGAGTTGATCTTGTTAACTGAAATGATGTTGAAATTTGACCATTTGTCACTACTTTAGCTTTGGGATTAGTATTTAAGGTTTTAATCCATTTTATAAATGATGTTCCTAATCCATATTTTTCCAATACCTTAAATAAAAAATCCCATTCCAATCTATCAAATGCTTTCTCTGCATCTAAAGCAACCGCCACACTCATTTCCTCCCTCTTTTGTGCTAAATGGATTATACTAAATAACCGAGTTACATTATCTGCCGATTGTCTATTTTTGATAAATCCTGTTTGATCCATATGCACTAATTTTGGTAAGCATTTAGATAATCTATTAGATAAGATTTTTGCTATTATTTTATAATCAGTGTTTAATAAAGAAATAGGTCTATATGATGCTGGTTTTAAAAGGTCTCTGTCTTTTTTTGGCAATACTATTAAAATAGCTGTTGAAAAAGATTCTGGAAGTTTATGCGTTCTTTCCGCCTGATATATTAACTCCATAAAAGGAGGAATTAATAAATCTTTAAACTTTTTATAAAATTCAGGTGGAAAACCATCTTCTCCTGGAGATTTATTACTTTGAAGTGATCCCAAAGCTTCTTCAACTTCTTTCATTGTAAAAGACATACCTAATCCCTTCTGTTCTTCTGTATTTAATTTTGGAAGAGTTATTTGTGATAAAAATTCTTCTATCTTAACATCGTCATTCTTTGATTCTGATTTATACAACTCAGAATAAAAATTCTTAAAAGCCTCATTAATTTCTAGAGGTTTATAAGTAATTTCATTCACTTTTGTTCGAATTGCATTTATTGTTTTAGAAATCTGATCTGTTTTTAACTGCCATGCAAGAACTTTATGTGATCTTTCACCTAATTCATAATATCTCTGTTTAGTTCTCATAATTGCTTTTTCTGTTCGATATGTCTGGAGTGTATTATATTTTAACTTCTTATTAATAAGTTGTCTTCGTTTTTCTTCTGTCATATTTCTTTGAGATTCTTTTTCTAATTTTATAATCTCCTTTTCCAATTGATCTATTTCTGTCATATATTCCTTCTTAATTTTAGAAGTATAACTTATTATCTGACCTCTCAAATATGCTTTCATTGCTTCCCACAATATAAATTTATCATCAACTGAATGTAAATTTGTATCTAAAAAGAACTGAATCTGTTTTTTCATAAAATCACAAAAATCTTGACGTTTTAGTAAAATTGAATTAAATCTCCATCTATAAATTGATTCCTCTTTATCTGTCATTATCATTGTCATTATTAAAGGAGAGTGATCGGACAATATTCTTGCTTTATATTCCATGTTTTTCACTCTATCTTGAATATTTGTTGATAACAGGAAAAAATCTATCCTTGAATATGTTTTATGTCTATTTGAATAAAATGAATAATCCCTTTCTTTTGGATTGATTCTTCTCCATATATCAATCAAATTTAGATCTTTCATCAATGATAGAGTTAATTTTGCTACTTTTGATTTTGTAATAGCCTTTGTTGATCTATCTAAAACTGGATCTAAACAAAAATTAAAATCTCCACCTATTAATATTTTATCATGTGCATTAGCCAAATTCAAAAAAACCTCCTGTATAAATTTTACATCATTTTCATTTGGTGCATAAATATTCATAAGAGTCCATAGTTCTGAAAAAATTTGACAATGTATAATTAAATATCTTCCTGCCGAATCAATTAATACATTTTGTATTTTAATTGGTAAATTTTTATTAACCAAAATTGCAACTCCTCTTGCCTTTGAGTTAAATGAAGCTGCAATAACATTTCCAACCCAGTCTCTTTTTAATTTCTGATGTTCTATATCCGTTAAATGAGTTTCTTGTAAGAAAGCTATATCTATTTTCATTTTTTTAATGTATGTTAAAATTCTTTTTCTTTTTATTGGTCCATTAAGCCCATTAACATTAAAACTTAAAAAATTCAATAAATTAGTCATTATTTTTATTTATGTTACTCCAATCTATAATAATACCTAATCTTTCAACTCTCATTATATCCTGGGAAATCTTTTTAGAAGTCTCCATGTTGCTATGTGTGTCCCCACCAATCATCCAGGCAAAAGAATAGAAGAAAAATAGAAAATAAAGAAAAAAACAAAATACCCCCCTACTAATGTTGTGAAAAAAAAGAAACACAACATTACCCCCCTCTATTGTACGGGTCATGGCAATCGCCATGATTACACACGTGAATCCCGCAGTAACCGATACAAAGCTCCCCAGCCCCCCCGCAACATGAAAAATATATATAAAAAAAAACATACTATTCTCAATTAATATTTCTAAAATATTACTTTTCTCCCTTATATCGCCCTTAAATGTCCATCAGTTCCATTTACTTTCTCTGTCTTCGTCTTTAACCATTACATTTAGAAATCTCCGCTTTTAATCAACGAATAGATGGAAGTCTTTGTGCAAACACCTCCGCATCTTGATAATCAGAAAAAAATCTTTTTCCTTCCTCCAAAAAAATTATCAGTGTTGCTGGGTGACGCATTGAAAAATTATAACCTTTTTCCCACAAAACCTTTTTAGCTGGATTAAATTCCTTCTTTCTCTTCAAAAGGTTATAACTTATATCAGGATAAAAAAGAACTGGTTTCTCAGCTATCATCAACGGACCTTTTCTTCTTTTAGCACCCTGGGCAGCCGCCCTCAAAATCTTTTCTTTATCCTGGTATCTTAAACATCTTATCAAAATTGATCGCGGATTTTGATCATCTTGAGATCTTGGTCTTAAAGCTCTGTGCACCCTTTCAATCTCAATTACAGCTTCTTCTCCCATTTCCAATTTTTCAGGAATCCACTTTTGAAAAAAATTTATTGGGTCTTCTCCTTCGGTACCTTCTTTAAGTCCAACAATTTTAATATTATTGCGTCTACTAAAATTTTCAAGTTTATCAATTTTTCCCACGAGTTGTTTTCTTTCTGATGTCCAGGCGTCATTATCATCTTCCATCCTCTTCATTCTTCCCTCCATTTCTTCCATTCTGACGTCCAAATCTATAATTTTCTTTTCCATTTTTTCCTGTTTCTTTGTCATTTTATCAAACATAGCCTCCATATTTGTTATTTTTTCTGTCATTACTTTTTGGTTACTTTTAATTACTTTTAATGCCTTTAATTTATGCATTATTTGCCTCAAAGTCTTTTTTGTACTTTCAGAGGAACTTTCGTCTTCTCCATCTTCATCTGATTTTTCCAGAGAGTCCGCCTCTCTCTCAGACTCACTTTCACTGTCGGTTTCAGTCGTTGCTGGGATTTGTAGTTCTGGTTGTTCTCTTTTGCGCATGCTCGTTCCTTTACGCTTGCGCAGTTCTCGTTGATCTTTCCCTTTAGAAATGGCCGATGCTGCCGCAGACTCCTTTTCTGTTTCACCGGTGGTGTGTTGTACCTGAGTCCGCGGTTCTTCGGTAGAAGTAGGCCTTGATTCTGTTCCAACTTGAGCGGTCTTCGCGGTAGCAGTTTTCTTCGTCCCCTGTTTATGAGGCATAGCTTAAAACAATCCGGAATAGTTTATAAGTAACCTTAAAAAAGTATTAATTAACTTTTCTTCACTTAGACATTAATTTATTAACTTTTTTACGGGAGGGCTGGATTCCAGCGTCTCGATCCTACGTCATCACGTGACGTCCCCCCCAAGGAATATTTGAGTTAATAAGGATGGAGACACCCCCCCCCCCCCCCCCCCAGCTTTAGCGGCAAAGGATGAATGAAAATGCTGTCCCGCCCACTTTGACAGAAGCCGGGAGTTATCAAAACAACGAATATGAGTTTCTTGAAGGAAAGCAATGTCAGCTTTGAGTTGTTTAATATGTGAGAATACCTTCCTCCTTTTAGCAGGGTGATTCAATCCCTTTACATTCCAGCTCACAAATTTAAGTGCACTAGCCATTATCAATTACTAATGCATAAAAGGCAGCAGGCATATAAAAAGTCAAGCAATACTATTAACAGTCTGGGAGCAGAAATGTAAACATCAATTCGTAAAATCAAAACATAAACATGTCCTGAGCAATAAAGGAAAACAATAAATACAGTGAGTGATGTTAGAACTGGAAAACCCACCCCATCCACGCAACCCAAAACTAGACGCCTACCAAAAAAAGCAGCTAGCTCTACCAAAAAAATTAACCCAAATATAACTTCCAGATCTGTCATTAACAGCAGTTCTGTATAAATACTATAGCAAATGGTAACTAGTTTATGCACTAGAAAACATAACTACAAATTGGAACATCTTCTGCAGAAATATAAAACTTAATACAGAGAAAATCAGAAGAAAATCAAAACTAACCTACCCGTGAAAAATTATAGAAGGTTAAAGGAAGAGAAAAGGAAAAAAAAGGGAGGAAGGGGAAAATTGTAGATTCAAGGAGAGTACTTATCAACCATTTACAGAGAAGAAAAAAAATCAAAAATAAAAAAAAGGTGAAATAAATAAATAAATAAATAAAAATAATCAGCAGTTAAACTGAATCAACCAACAGGGAGGCCTTCAATAAAGACTTCAAACCTCCAAAACAAGTTAGAGTCAATTGTAGAACACTATAGATAAAGTTATACAAGAATAAAATAGATTACACAAGTACAATTTAAACGTCCACAGGGAAACATTAAGCACAGAATGTCTATTTAAAAAAAAGACACACCAAATCCAGGGGAAGATTGTCAACAGTCCTTAGAGTTTCAATAAATAATGTCTGAGTGATTCGAGTAAGGTCTGAGTCTGGAAAAAGTAATTTTATTACGAGAGGTACTTATCCACCATTTTAGGAGGTCATGGCTGGATAGCCGGAAGACTTCCAACAAATTCCTCTGCCTCCTTCACTGACTTAAGCCACTTATATTTTCCAGTAAATATTTGTAAATCGGCAGGATTGCGAAGAGAGGGTCTAAAACCACGATCAAAAAGCACTTTCATTACACCTTTAAACTCAGCACGCATCTTTAAAACCTGGGGGGCGAAATCCTCCACAAAGCGAATGACTGTATTTGCGACGTGCCTCCATAATCAGATGGTGTTTTACCTGGTATTGATGAAAGCACAAAATTACCGGTTGCAGGCGGGAGCCCAGAATTGTGGGGGGAACGTAGACCCTGTGTGCCCTTTCGAGTTCAGGCGGATTCGGAAGCAAATCTTTCCCGAATTTCTCACAAAGGAACTCGGAGAAGAACTTCACGGGGGATCCCTGTTTGGTGGCCTCTGGCAAACCAAGGATTCGTAGATTGCAACGTCTGCTCCGGTTTTCAAGATCCACCATTTTGGAAAAGAGTTTGTTATACTTTTCTTCTAGGCTGGAACAGAGAGTCTCCAAGTATCGAACACGACTTTTTAAGTCTTCAGAAGTCCAATCGATGCGAGATAAATGTTCAGCATGTTCGTCCACTCTAGCGTTGATCTGATCCAGTTTGGCATTCAGCTGGTTGAAAGTAGTTCTAAATTCCTTTAAAATATCGTCTCGGTGTTGTTCCAGCGCAGCAATGGTCTCAGTCGGCAGAGCTGAAACTTCCTTTCTCCCGGATTTAGAACTCTTGTAAGACATTGTAAGGTAGATGTGTTCGCAGGCAAGTGAAGGAGACCAAATAAAGTTCCTAACTAAGGTTTAAGAAATGGAGACATTTAGTGCAAAGATAGTGAAAATAATGGAACAAAAGTTCGGAGCAGCTAAGCAATCGCCATCTTACCGGAAGTCTCCCTTCCACATTTCACTTCTAATCCCGACCTTGACAGAGGGTCTTTCCCCAAAACAGCAACATTTCCTCCCCACCTTCAGATGCTGCTTGACCCACTGAGTTTCTCCAGCAGATTGTGCTTTTAACTGTTTGAAACAAACACCATAAGAGTTGTCTGTCCTTTTGCTAACCTTCTATCCAAAGGCTGATGAAAGATCAGTGACTCTACTTTGATTTCTCTCTCCCACTGAGTCAGCCTAATTTGCCATTTGCACATGCAAAGCTATGTACTGAAACCCAAAACAAAAATATGGTGGTTGATATCTATGTGCCAAACACCATCTGTGAGGGCAGAAGGTATCTGTTGGCGTTTCAGGTTAAGATCCTGCACCGTGATGGACAAAATGCTCCACAAATACTGTCTGATCTATTGCGTTCTTCCAGTATTCAGTTTTTTTTCCACTATTGCTTGCATTTTCTGGCTTTTGTTTCTGCTTTCTGGCATTTGAATATATTTTAATTTTTTTTATACTGTGCTGCCTTATCCTGTCAACTACCATTCAAATTTTGTAATTGTATCTGCCTCTACCACTACCTCTGGCAACTTATTTCAGATAGCCACCACCCTCTGGAAAAAATACCCCTCAAAGCCCACGTTCTTTGGATAAGCTGCTAAAGACATGTTCTCACGTAGTGGGTAGTAAACCTTTTGGCATTCTTTATCTTGAAGAGGTGTGCCTGCTGAGTCATACAAGTATTTTGAAGATTGATTAATAAATTATTGGATACAAAGGAGTCAAAATGGTCTTAATATACAGAAACTTGTTGAATGGCGTGCAGGTTCAAGTGCCATTTAGTGAACTCCTATTTCTCATGTTGGTCCCTTAAGGTTATAGCTGGGGAAGGCAGTGGGGATAAGTTCCCACCAACTATTAAATTCTCTCAATGGCATGCATCTTAAATAACTGGACAGCCAAGTCCAGTTGCTGGCCTTCACGTGTGGCTTAGCTACTAAGCCTGGTTGAACCGTTTCCGCTGACAGGAGAAGGAGCAAAAATGAGTTACTGGCACCTTTAAAAGCAGTTTCTTCAGGCAGATAGGGTTCGCTGTCCATTGTGGACAGCTCTTCTAGGAGAAGGAAAATGATCTCAAACCTCCACCTCCTTGCGGCTATACCCACCCATGGGGAAGGCTTCGGGAGTAACCCCAAGGGAAAAATCCAGAGCTGGAGTCCCTGAGGTAGTCTGTCGTTGAGTTCCTTTGATGCTGCTGGTGTCAAACTGTTGTTTCTTTGGACTCAGATCAGATCAGCGGGGAGGGGAGGGAGGAAGCCTGCTATAAGGGCAAAAGCTTGCTTTGCCTATCACACTACCCTGCTTGTGTATCAGGTAGACAGCTGTGATGTAACATTGGATGGCCGAATTTCTTCTGTTCTTGTGGTTACCCACTGGCTTATAGGAAATGGAACCCTAGTTTGTATAGCCTTTCTTAGTTATTTAACATTTGGTCTCCAGCTTCATTCTAGTGAATCTGCAGGGCATTCTCTCTAAATTGCGCTACCTGGAATTGTTCAACATGTGGTCTAAATAGGACTTTGCATACTTTAGCAAAATCTCATCTGGTCTAGTGATCTAGATTAAAAAGGCCTGCATTTTGTCTCTACCCATCCATGGGATTTTAGTAATCTGTTTATATAAACTATTGAGTCCCTTTGAATCTTCACTGTTTCTACCTTCAAACAATACTCAATATTGGTTAGTCTATGTAGTTTATTGTATATTTGCTCACTGAGCCAGAAGATAAAGGGGAGCAATATTTATATTGTGGTGTTCTTGGCCTGTCTTGTGCCTGTATCTTAGTCTATGGAATTGACCTACAGCTCAAGATTGTGCATTTTCCATGTAATTTTCTTTGCAGGTTGAGTATAGAGAAATGGATGAGAGCTTAGCAAACCTGTCAGAAGATGAATATTATTCAGAAGAAGAACGCAATGCGAAGGCTGAAAAGGAGAAGAAGCAGGTGCCACCACCTCAGCCTCCACCACCTGAGGAAGAGATTGAAAGTGATCCAGAAGAACCATCTGGTATGTGAATTTATTAAATTTGGTTTCTACGTAGTGGGACGGGAGAGTTGAAGAAACCCTCAAGCCACTGAAGAGGACTGTGTTGTGCATAGAATATCAGGTTTCCCTCACAGTTGCTTTAGACTTACAAGCTTGACTAAAACAATTCCCAATACTTCCTAAACTCCTAAGGTTACAAATCATGAGTTTAATTATGCAATTTAATAACTGCATATTCACATCCATGGGAATGCAGGAAACCTAATCTGCTAACTACAATGACCTGAAATGGCGGTTACGAGTTCAAGCCCCACTCCAGAGCCTAAAGCATAGTCGTTTAGGCTGACACGCCTGCATCATCAGAGTTGCTGACTTGAAATGGATGCTATGTCGGATAGATATAAAAGATCCCAGTCCATTATAGGCATGGAGTTATACAATACAGAAACGGGACCTTTGACTAACGAGGATGCCCCATCTAAATTAGTCCCAATTGCCAGCATTTGGCCCACATCCTTCTAACCTTGCCAATCCTTGTACATGTCCAACTGTCTTAAAAGTTGTTTTGAAATATAGGGTAATTCACCTCAGTGGCCAGGTTAATACTTACCTCTCAAACGTCAGCACAGATTATAAATAACTGCAATGACCTGCAAGGAGCTTTTAGTCTCAGACCTCTGCCTCTGAAAAATGGGGTTCGTATGTAATTTGCCAGACTGTGCCTTGTAAATTTCACCTGAAAACACTGGCTAACAACTATATGCATCCAATTCTTTTATGAAACTCTTTTAATCCCAAGGACTCAGTTGTTGTTCCTTTCCATACCTTGTGGCGCATTGGGTGGCAACATTGCCATTTCTTTAGCATTTTTATCTGTTTTTGTACAAGGCTGAGTTGCTCACTTGACGCTCATCCCAGCACGGATGAAAAGCGTGCAAGGAGCCAGCCGGATTCGAGCCTGGGACAACTTGCCCCGAAGTCCAGTGCGGCTGCCACACCACTCGCTGGCAAGTGCTTGGTTATTTGCTTTAATTGAGTGCAAAAGCTGACCAATCTTGAATTTTCCCCTTTTTAAAATTCTGCGTGCACATATTCTCTCCTATCAATAGTGTCCTTGAGGGTTTCTGACTGTTTAAAGAGGGATAAAGCAACTCGAGGGTTCAATTATTCTCTGCAGTGATATTGTGGGTTGATAACCTGTATCAAGTCAAAATGGGACCTTGCTTTTATGGCAAGGCATAAATTTCTGGTATACGTAGGAAGCAAAGCTTGTGGAAGTTTCTGCCTCCATTCACTTGAACTTCTGCAGGTTGGTTCTTTGGTACCTGATGGTCCTTCAGTAATATCACCCCCCCCCCCCCCCACTGAGTCATCCACCAGCCTCAGCAGTTACATAGAACAGCACAGGAACAGACCATTCAGCTCACAATGCTCTGCCGAACCAGCTAAGAAGCAAATCAAAAACACCCAAATGTTAATCCCTACACCATGTCCCAGTCCCTCCATCTTACATCCATGCGCCTATCCAAGCATCTCTTAAAGGCCTCCAATGTATTTGCCTCTACTGCCAGACCAGGCATCCATGACTTACCCTTCACATTCCCTTTGAACCTACTTCCCTCTCGCCTTCAATGCATGCCGTCTGGTATTAGACATTTCAACCTTGGGAAGCGTCTTAATTCAGATTTGGACCGATAATTGGCGTGTCTCCTATCATACTCGATCCAGTCCTCAGAACTGTTATTCCACTAGATTATGTATAATTTAGTAATTTTCTTCAATACAAAACTTCGTGTAATTCTGGTGTGCAATATTTCATCACCTTACCAGATTTTTAAGATTTGTCAATTTAAAAAAAAATCAAACAATATATAAAGACAGACCCGTCTTGCCATCTTATTGATGACTGATGTCCTCAATGAAGGGTTAAAGCTGTGATTGTCTTTTCTTACTATGTTCAAGCGTTTGACTGGTGGTAACCAATATACTATGGAATCAAAGGGATAAAGGGAATTTTAAAACCTTCTAGGCACCGCAAATGCTGGAAAGGCACATTGGCCCCATTTCCCTTTGAAGATGTGGCACCACAATGTTAGCAGAATGTTTTAAAGTACCAGTGATGCAGGTTCAATTCCCATCACTGCCTGCAAGGAGTTTGTATGTTTCTCCCCCCCCCCCCCCCCCCCACCCCGCCGTGTGAACATGTAGGTTTCCTCTGGGTGCTGTGGTTTCTTTGCTCAGTCCACAGTGGGTAGGTTAATTGGTTGTTGTAAATTGTCCCTTAATTTTAGTAGGATTAAATCGAAGGTTGTTGGATGGCATGGCTCAAAGGACCAGAAGGGTCTGTTTCGTGCCGATCTCTATACGGTACAATAGATGCGGCCAGACCTGCTGAATTCCTCCAGCATTTTAGTGTATATGTCGCAAAGGGAATTTGAGGTTCACTTGGTCATGGTAATCTTGCTCAAGCTTTGCTACCGTTGATTTGGTTACTGTTTCGCATTTCCACGTTGTTGGATTCTGATGCTTTCAATCAAAGGTTCTTTCAGAAGTCAAGAAAGAGGCACAAAATTTGTTGCTTCACAATTGTTTTATTAAGCATTAATTGAACAACAAAAGTTGAAAAATGGACATTAATAGAACTCTCGTAAGTGGAGGGAGAAGTAAAAAGATGGCAAAGCCTCGAGTTCAGCTTCTAACACTGCATAGATAAGAAACATTCCATTCAAATTCGCAGATAAGAGTTGGCCAGATGGGTCCTATTCATAGGATGCAACACCAGAGAAGCTTCCAGAACTTTTCAGAATGCAAGGAAATGTAAGCACTAGGGAGCACGCTGAACAGTTGCATATACATACTGTGACCACTAGGAAGCATATTAAGCAGTTACACGTATATAAGTAGTTATAAAAAATACTAGCAGGTAATTTGTTAAGCCGCAAAGAATTAAACAGTAAGATAATGACAATTAAGCAGTCTAATCCAAAAGTGTTATGCGTATGCATGATTTTATTTGTGGAGAAAAGGACTGGAAAGGGGAAAAAAGCTTTGAGAATATGGGAGTAAAAGATGCTAATGATTTGTAATCGAGGGTATAATGGGATTGTGAACATTTGAGAGGAAGCTGATCAGAAGAACAATAATTTTACTAAAATTAGATATATTTTTTGAAAGTAAGAAGTATTTGGTTGCATGTGTGTTGCAAACCTGTAGGAAGTGTGAGCAGACTTTGGGTCATCTCTCCCAGATATGGAGTGAATATGGTCTTGGGCTTGTATGAGAGCAGTAAAAGTGATTGAGAAAAGCAGTATAAAGAAAAGGGTTTTTCTACTTGCCTCCACAGAAATGGGGATTGTATTTTCAATGTGGGAAGATGATAGGAAGTCTATGTTTTTAATAGTTGTGATGGAGAGAGCTTTTAAACTACCAGTTGTGTATTTGGGATAGTTCATCTGGATGTTGTGTTCTTATCCAATAATACAATGTATGACTCTTAAAAGACTTTAGAATTATGCGTGATAAAAGATACTGAAATATTCTTAATCAAATTTTGTTTTCAAGTGGTTTTATTTCTCCCTCCACTCATCTCTTTCCCTGTTGCCATGGTATAGGCATACAAGTATTGGCAGCCCAGGTGCTGTCTGCATTATGAGATGGTGATCAGCAAGTTCTTTGAATGTAGAGTTACTTGAATATAATTCATTTTTAACAGCTTGCCATCAGTTGACAATACAGAAACTGTGTGTGAGGACTCCTAGAATAATTATGGTTACTGTAGTTTGTTCTTTCTTTCTACTGCTTCCCTTCTTCCCTCAGGACTGCCAAGGTCAATTCTTATACAGCTTTTGCTACTTAAGTTGACGTCATCCTGAGCAGGGCGTGCAGTCTTGGTATTGCCTAATGGTTCATGGACTGCACCATAAAGTGGATATTGAGATTCTGCTTTTTCTTTCTATTTGAAGGTTTTTAAATATCAGTTTTTGAAATAATTATCTAATAGGTTGTGGCTTCTGTCTATTTTTTTAATATCTTTGAAGTTTTAATGTAAATTTCAGGAAGTATTAATTTGCATTTAGTAACCCCAAAGATTGTGCAAAAGATTTAAGTGTACTTCTGCATGACTTTTGCAGGCTACCCGGCACTTTACTTGCTGATTTGATTTTACAGTGAATCGGCACATTTTCACTGTATGTTTTGATGTACATGTGACAAATAAAGTGAACCTATTAAAAAAAAGACTTACAAACGTCAGAGGAAGTTTCTGTATATTCAATCTTCTTGCTGGTGCTATTGGAAAGGGGATACAGGTCACACACCACCAGGTTTAAGGACAGTTTTTACCCTTCAACTATAAGGATCCTGAACCAGTGTGGGTAGTTTCACTCACCTCATCGCTAAACACAATCTATGAATTAAGGACTCTGAAGCTCATATTCTCAGTTTTATTTGTTTGCTTGTGTATTTATTGGTTGCTTGTCAGTCTTTGTAGTTTTTCATTGATTCTGTTGAATTTCTTTGTCCTACTGTGAATGCCTGCAAGAAAATGAATCTCAGGGTAGTATATGGTGACATATACGTACTTTGATAATAAACTTACTTTGAGCTTTGAACTTTGTCAAAATAATAACATTTAGAGTTACTAACCATTCAGTCAATTCTAAATTGGATTGACTGACATGTATTGATTTTTAGTTATTAAATCATTTGTATTTTTGGCAGGCAGCAGAGGCACATATTGAGAGGTGTAGGAGGGTCATGCTTAAATAATTCAATAATTGGCAATATAATTAATTCAATGGAAGGGTTTAAGAGCAGGTGTCATGGAATGAACCTACCAAAATGAGATTCAATATTGCCAAGCCTTCATGATTTGTGGACACTATTCTGGCAACCCTTTCAACGATTCTCAATCTTGTAATTACCTGCCAGACATTAAATTTCTATTTAAAAAAACTTATATAAATGTTACATTAAAGTTGTTTTAATATAAAAACCGCGGAAATTAGGGAAACGAGTAGTGTGCGCATGCGTGTGAATGTTTTTACGTTCGTTCCCGCAGTGCATTGGAGCAACATCAATCTGGCAGGGTCGATCGCAGGTATGTATTTTTAAATTACTTTTATTTATTTTTAATTCTCTGCGCTTTTTAATTTGTGTTCCATTTACTTTTATGTCGCAGGCAGTGTTTATGAGGAAGGAAGGTGTTGAGGACTATTGGGTTTTTTGGGGTCCACAATATCTTCACCTGATGTTTGATCTGCGCTTGGGAACCTGGCGATCATGGTTTGATCATGGGGTCTTGTTTAGAACAGATTTCAGAAAGCGCATGGAGAGCTTCCTGGACTAGTCTTGTTAAGGCTAGCAGTTATCAATCCTTACATGGTGTTACCTATCAGATTTTATTTTTAATTGAAGCCTAAGGTTTTTGTCATATTTCTTCATGGTCCAAGGTTAAAAGCTTTATTGCACTAATTCTGCAAGTTCATTCTTATCAGGTGTTGAGGGTGCTGCTTTCCAAAGTCGTCTACCTCACGATCGCATGACATCACAGGAAGCAGCCTGTTTCCCAGACATTATCAGTGGTCCTGCGCAGACCCAGAAGGTATTTCTGTACATCAGAAACCGCACAGTAAGTTCTAATATCAATCCATAATTTCTTTATTGCTGAATATTAGTTATTGAATAACGGGTGTTGAGTTTAATCTTCAGAACTCCCATTTGTGGCTGGTGCATGCTTTTATTGTTTTGGATAACTTAAAGATTTTTTTTATATAGAGCACTCATTGCATAATTAAAAATGATACATTTGGACACATTCCAGGCCATGGGAGTACATGCCGAGGATGCTCGGTGCAGTCAAGGCAAAGGTGCGGAGAGACTGCAGTCTAGATTCCTACTAATGCTACACATTGAGGGGCCAAGTCAGTCAAGAAGTTTGTTTCAACTCAGAGGGCCACCACAAGAATCAGAATTAGATTTAATATCAGCAGCATATGTCTTGAAGTTTGTAGCAGCATTACAATGCAATACATGATAATAGAAAAAGAAAACTGTGAATTACAGTGAGTTTAAAATAGTTAAATAAGTAGTGCAAAAATAGAAAAAAAAGTGGTGAGGTAGTGTTCATAGGTTTGATGTCTATTCAGAAATCGGATGGCAGAGGGGAAGAAGCTGTTCCTAAATTGTTCTTTATCTGTAGAGCATGTAAGTTTTCTAGCATCTTAAAGGAATAGAACACAATTAGAAGTAGAGTATTACACCATTTCGAAGTCCTCTGTGTTGCAAATATTTGCAAAGTTTCTTTATAAGCCAAGCAACACACACAAAATGCTAGAGGAACTCAGCAGGCCAGGCTGCGTCTATGGAAAAGAGTATTCAGTCAACATTTTGGGCAGAGACTCTTCATCAGGACTGGAGAGAAAAGATGAAAAGACCCTCCCTGATATCTAATTTTTTTTCTTCAGTTGTGATGAAGGGTCTTGGCACGAAACATCAACTGTTTACTCTTTTCCATAGACGCTGCCTGACTGCTGAGTTCCTCTAGCATGTTGCTTGGATTTCCAGGATCTGCAGATTTTCTCTTGTTTGTTCTTTATAAGCCACACAGTTTCACCCACTTAGTTAAAACTTAGGATGCACGTGGTTCACTGCTCTTTTTCATATACTGCGTGTGTTTCAAGCTTTACATATAAATCCATAAGACAGAGGAGCAGAATTAGGCCATTCAGCCCATCAAGTATGCTCTGCTATTCCATCATGGCTGATCCCAGATCCCACTCAACTCCATACACCTGCTTTCTTGCCATATCCTTTGATGACCTGACCAATCAGGAAACTTGTCAACTTCCGCCTTAAATATACCCACTGTCTTTGCCTCTGCTGCAGTCTGACAGAGCATTCCATAGATTCACTACACTCTGGCTAAAAAATTCCTCCTTACCTATGTTTTAAAAGGTAATTTTGAGGCTCTGCCCTCCAGTTTTGGATACCGCCACCATCTTCTCCACATCCATCTTATCTAGTCCTTCCAATATTCAGTAGGCTTTAATGAGATCCCCTGCATCCTTCGAAATTCCAGTGAGTACAGGCCCAAAGCTGCCAAGCGTTCCTTGCACGCTAAACCCTTCGTTCCCGGAATCATCCTCATGAATCTTCTGTGGACTCTCTCTCCAGTGACAAAATATCCTTTTTGAGCTATGAGGCCCAAAACTGTTGACAATACTCCAAGTACTTTCACCCTACAAGGCCGTCGATGAACTCACACGTGTGGGTTAAGTTGAACATTGCTTTTTGCAAGCATAGACTCAGTGAACAAAATGGCTGCTTTCTGTACCATAACTTCCTATGATTGCAAAAAATCAGTTGGTTTATGATGTGTTTTAGCCTCCCACAACAGCTGCCTCTTTGCTGGGAAAGTCTTTCCATGAATTGACACTGTATATTGACGTTTTACAAGACACTGGTGAGGCCTTATTTGGAGTATTGTGAGCAGTTTTGGTCACCTACCTAAAGGAAAGATGTAAATAAGGTTGAAAGAGTACAGAGAAAATTTACAAGGATTTTGCTGGGACTGGAGGACTGGAGTTATAAGGAAAGATTAAATAGGTTAGTTCTTTATTCCTTGGAGCATAGAAGATTGAGGGGAGACTTGATCGAGGTTTACAAGATTATGAGGGGTATAGATAGGATAAATGCAAACAGGCTTTTTCCACCGAGGTTGGGTAGGACTACAACCAGAGGTCATGGTTAAGGGTGAAAGGTGAAATGTTGTAGGGGAACGTGAAGGAAACTTCTTCACTGAGAGGGTGGTGAGGGTGTGGAATGAGCTGCCAGCACAAGTGGTGCATGTGAGCTCGATCTCAACGTTAAAGAGAAGTTTGGATAGGTACATGGATGGTGGAGGTGTGGAGGGCTATGGGCAGGTCAATGTGAGAAGGACCATAATCGCCCACAACAGACAATACGGCATATAATTAACAAGAAGTATGGATTAAGTGAGACTTTTTTTTTCATTCTATGCCTTTAAGCATCCATTGGCAATCTTTTTATTTTCAGATCTGGTGTATCTTTTATATCTGACTTCAAGACTCCTGACTGAGCAGAATCTGTCTCAAGCCCATCAGAAATGCCTTTCTTTGAAAAGTTAGCATGTTGGCAAGATCAGCGATTACTTGTCACTTAATTGCCTTTGGGAAAGTAATGATGAGGTGCCTTATTGAACCTTTGTAGTCTGACTGAGGTGCTTTCATAGTTCTATTAGAATGGAGTTCCAGCATATATACCAGTGATGATAAAGGACTGGGAATGTATTTCCAGGTCTCGATAGTGTGGAAATGCAGGTGGTGGTGTTCCTTGTCCTTGGTAGCTATTTCAGTTTAACATCAAATCAAATCAAGTTTAATTATCATTCAAACCATAGGTGGATACAGCTGAACGAGAAAGTGTTTCTCTGGGGCCAAGGTGCAAAAACATGCATGTGCATTCAAAATAAAGAGGAAGAGAGAGAGACACACACACAAAAGAAAAACAGTTGTGCAAGAAAACACATTTCTGGTCTAAGACTCTGAGCGGCAAGTCCTGCAAATTGATGGTTCCCAGCTATCTACCTTGTAATTCTACCAATCCAACACCGGAGGGCAGCACTGACAGGTGAGGCCTCCCCCAGCTGAGCACAAGTGCCATGCTACGCTGCCTCTGGCGTCTCCTCCTCACTGCAGTAAAGTGCGTTTTTGTAATTGCCCAGGCTGGAAGCACGGTCTGTACACACTGCAGACACAGTGGTGGACTATTTAGGTGTACAAGTCAAGCATATTTCTTTGATGTAGGTGGATTTGAGATTTTATTGCTGAAGCTCCACTCTTCCAGGAGAATGGAGACACGTGATCACTTTTCTTTTGTGAATCTTCAGTGCGGTATCTAATTGACCTTCTCAGAAGTTGGTTCTCAGTTGCTAATTATGGTCAAGGTTGATTAAAACACTTGGAATAAAGAAAGTCCTTGTTATTTAGCAGTTAATAAGAATATTTCCAATTAATGTGTTATGACAGTTAAGATAATTCAGGAAACATCATCATCATCGATTTTCTGTTACAGTGCTGGTGTTTAAGGCAGCAGTAAAGGTCCTCCATCTCGGTCTGTCCTTGGGCAACATAGAGAAGATGGCCCAGTTATGGTTCTCCTGAAGGCTTTTGGTCTTGGCAGTGTTCAGGGTTTCCTTCTTCATGCCAAGAGCTTCCTCTTGGTTTTCACTACCGTCAGTCATGTAAATCCCAGGTGGAGACTCAGGAATACTGTCACATACAGATGTAGAAGCATTCTTCATTGCTGTTTCTGGAACAAATTTTTTTGACCAATTAGGGTTGTTAGCCCTGAGCTGAGCCCCTGAATCTGCAGGACCAGTGGACTACTCTTAGTCTGGCCTCTACCCTTTGACCTGTTTACTAAGAATCAAAACACAAGGCCCTGACTTCAGAAAATAGTCCATAGAGTATTATTGTGTTGATATATCAAAAGGTTCCGTCTAGTTTCACTAAGGAAACTTCTTAGTGGATGGTTGTTGTGCAATATACTTGCATTGCATTTATGGAATAAGCACTTGTAATAGATAAATTTGTTGCAATTCCCAGTACCTTTTACACTAATGCTTTTCTGGTATTGGTTCTTGCATATGTCACATAGCAGCCATTTTCATTAATTCAATTGCAGCTGCCGGCGACCCCCACAGATTGTTTTCCTTGTATGTCACGTCCTCCAGTTGTTCCAGTGATAATGTTCCAAAAGTCAAAGAACTGTATTTGATCCTTTAATAGCAACTGGCAAAGCATACAATCTTGAAGCAATGAAACTTCAGCGTAACTAAGCTAAATAAAGTGGTCAGTGAAAGATATGACATCCGCTGGTCCCGAGCTACAAACTGCCTCAAAATAAGCAAGAATACGTAACTTATTCCCTTTGCTTTTGCCATGCCCTGACTCAAATGACTAGTTACCATAGTAAACGGGCAACATGAATACAATGCAGATAGAGAACAGATACATGGCTCCTCCACTAGATATTTTATTTCTTTTCCAGTTAATCAAATGTCTGCTCTTGTCAATATATAAACCCATTGGTCAGATGCATGAGATGTTTGCCAAATGGAGCTTTCTGAAATAAGCAATTATTTTTGATGCTGAAGGTAAAGTGTAAATCCTCTTCCCCAATCCTCTAATATGCCAGAAATACTTCATTTGAACGGGATAGTGCATTCTAATTTTGACCTTGGGGATTAATAGGTGTGAGGTGAAGGTGGCTGAGTTTTGTTTGATGGATTGTTGTCTACAGGTTAGGGTTCATCGTGATCAGCCAGTCACTGCAGATGAAAGTTAAAAAAACAACTGATGTTGGAAATCTGCGATAAAACCTCAATATGCTAGCAACACTGAGCAGGTCAGGCCTCATTTGTGGAAGGAGAAACAAAAACTGACTTATATTTTCTCTTAAAAACACAAAATGCTGGCAGAACTCAGCAGGCCAGACAGCATTCATGGGAGGAGGTAGTAACGACATTTTGGCCCGAAACGTCCCATAGATGCAGTCTGGCCTGCTGAGTTCTGCCAGCATTTTGTGTTTTTATTTATTTCCAGCATCTGCAGATTCACTCGTGTATATTTTCTCTTTGCCAGTTCTGAAGAAGGATCTTCATCCTGAAAGGTTCATTGTGTTTCTCTCTCTACAGTGTGGACTGTACTTTTGAGTGTTTGCACATTTTCTGCTTTTAGATCACTCTAGGATCACAGCTACTTGCACGTAAACATTCACACAAGGTAATAAAAAGTAATTAACCTTGCCCTTTTGCTTCTTACATCTTTTCCTTCCTATGTCTTTTTCTAATCATCTTCATTGAAGATTGTAGGTCATGGTCTGTCACAGAATACAGCCAGTTGTGGAGCCCAGTATCAAAGAAATCTGATATATTCCTTTTTCTGTCTGTGTTACTAAGTTTTAAACTTCACATGTTTCACATCCAAAATGCTTTGAATCTGCCCTTCTGGTCCCAAAAGAGTATGTGTATTTTATTTTATTTATTTATTAAGATTCCGCATGGAGTTGGCCTTTCCAGTCCTTCGATCCATGGCACTCCGATTTAACCCTAGCCTAATTGTGGGGCAATTTTCAATCATCAATGAACCTACCAATCAGTATGTCTTTGGACAGCCTGCTACTGTGCTGTACTGTCCCCTTCTTCCCTTTCTCCTATGAACCACTCTCCTCTCCTATCAGATTCTTTCCTCTCCAGCCCTACAGCGTTCCAACCTACCTGGCTTCACCTATCACTTTCTAGCTATCCTCCTTCCCCTCCCCTCAGATTTTTGTTCAGGCATCTTCCTCCTTTCTCTCCAGTCCTTAAGGGTCTCGACCCAAAACAACAACTGTATATTCATACCCATAGAATGCTGCCTGACCTGCTGAGTTCCACCAGCATTTTATGTGTGTTGCAGTCTACTGCCTTAATGAAAGGTGAATCGTGTTATGCTATATAAAAAGATGGCATCTTGGCCATAATATTTCTCAAAGCACTTTGCTGAAATGTGATTACTCTGAAGGACATCTTGCAGGTATTTTGTCTTGTAGTACCGTCTCAAAACCAGAATCAGTATGAACATTTATTTCTCCTTGGCCAGTATTTAGATCCTTTGGTTCTTGGAGTGGGAAGTATTGGCTAAGGAACCAAGGGAGGATTTTGCTGCTAGTGGGTTATTTCTAAGGAACCTCTAACATTTTACCAAAGTAGTCAATTTCTTGTTATATTACAAAAGATGGTTAAAATAGTTAGGCCAGCCATTGGAAATCTTGAAGATATATAACTTTTGCTTTTTTTCCCCTAATAGACCAAATTACCTTGTGAGATTATCCAATTTTCTTACTCTCTCAATATTGAAATTTGAGCACTTTCTTTCTGGTGGATGTAAACTATTGAAATTAATAACAGCATATGTGTACCACTTAGACTGAATGGATCAGAACTTGGGCTAGTTGTGTACATTCACGTATCACAATGAGGAACTTCTTGCTAGTCTGGCATTGTCAGTTTCTCCACACAACTCACCCCAGGTACAAAGTCATAGATTGCCCTGGGAGAACCAGAGCAAGCCATATCCATGAGGTAGCTGATGAAACTTTTATCAATCACAATGCTGGAGCCAATTTGTCAAAAATATTAGTTGTTTTTGACTTTGAAATTGAATGTTTCAAATAAAAGGTTTTAATTATTTCAGCATAAAAAGCAATTCACTTTACCATAGTAGGCAATTAAAAAAATCATATTCAGGGCAGAATAATGGAAAACTTGAGTTTCAGCTTATCAGAATCGGGTTTAATATCACCGGCATATATCATGAAAATTGTTGTCTTTGTGGTAGCAATACAATGCAATACATGATAATAGAGAAAGAAGACTGAATTAGAGTGAAATTTATATAAATTAACAATGCAAAAATAAAAATGTAGTGTGTTCAAGGGTTCAATGTCCATTCAGAAATCTGGAACATTGATTGTGCGCCTTCAAGTACCTCCTCCTTGATGGTGGCAATGAGATGAGGCTGTGTCCTGGGTGGTGGGGGTCCTTGATGATGTGCGCTGCCTTTTTGGAGGCATCACTCCAAAAGATGTCCTAGTACGACTGAAGCTAGTGCCCATAATGGAGCTGACTAAGGTCACAACTTTTTGCAGTTTATTCCGATCCTGTGCAGTAGCCAACCCCCCCACCCCCACCCCAACCACCACCATACCAGACGGTGATGTAGCCAGTTAGAGTGCTCTTCATGGTACATTGTGTCTTTGATGACATACCAAACCTGCTCAAACACAAAATAAAATATAGCTGCTGTTATTCCTTTTTTGTAACTGCATCAATATGTTGGGCCCAGGATGTTAACACCCCGGAACCTGAAATTGCTCACTCTTCCCACCTCTGATCCCCCTATGAGGACTGGTGTATGTTCCCTCATCTAACCCTTTCTGAAGTCCACAATCAGTTCTTTGGAGCATGGACCTGCCTAGTTACATGTAAACATTCAGAAAGTACTGTTTGGGCTACAACAATATGTGTGGCACTGAAATAAATATAAGGAAGTGAGCATGTGGTATTTAGCTACTTAACATGGTGGCTAAAGGTTGGAGTATTCGACGGAGAATGAAAGTTTAACAGCAGATTAGTCACGTGCTGAAAATTTAAATTTTACCAGTGTGCTGTGTCATGTTTCAGAATTAAATGTAACGATTTAAAACGGTCTTTTACTGTCTGTCTCTGCTGTTATTTGAATCTTTGTTTTGCTGTCTGGAGAGCATTGATATTCAAATTCCTGGTTTAGATGTGGCCATGAATGTTACTCAGTCTAGTTGAAGAACCTTTTTAGTTGCCGGTGTGCCGATCGATTCACTAGCTCTCCTGTGGAGGACAACATGCTGGATCAGAAGCCCAGTGACGGCATCTGCTTAAAAGCTGGCAAGATCTCCTGTGGACTGCGGTTGGCAAAGTGAACTCAATGCAGCATTTACTGAATGCGGAACCTGGCATTTTGTATAGCACGCAGGATGTGTTCCCAGCATTGAATCAACTCTGACAGTGACCATCTGTGTACCTGGGACGTGCCGCTGCCCTCTTTGCCCTCTGTGGTAATGAACTCAGTGGTTGTCGCTGGCCATTCAATAATTCAATTGTTCAATCTCATATCAGATGGTACAGTATACAACCTGAAATCCTTACTCTATTTACGAAACAGAAGAAAAATCCCGAAGGATGAATAACAGAGAAATGTTAAAATCCCAAAGCCTCTTTATTTGCTGATCTTACCAGGGCCCAGCAAGTAAAGATGGGGGAAGAAATACCTTTTATCACATGCAGCAGGTAACGATGAGAGACCGCGGGATCTGGGCTCTCTATTGGGAGGCGGGGTGGAGATGTGTCTCTACCGAAGGAGGTGTAAGGTGCTCCTTCCCTCCGCTAGCCTGCAGGTCACCCTTGGGCAAGGTGTAGCACCGGCTTACCCCCGCCCCAGATCAGGGTCAAGTGAAACTATGAAAGCAGGTGGCGAATGGCCGTACGAGCACCTAGTATGTATCATTATATTATGTGACCACTGACACCAGACAGACAATCTCTGAGGAGTATTGATAATGGCTGGGGTCACCCGTCTTGTAAAGACACTGCCCAGAAGAGGGCAATGGCAAACCACTTCTGTAGAAAAATTTGCTGAGAATAATCATGGTCATGGATAGAGAAAGGAATGGGAACAGTAGAGTGAAGGGTGTATTCCCCTCGCAGATTAGGGAAGGATGGAAGGCCATGATCACCTATGTCATACGCAGTTGTATGTGATGATGATGATCAGTTTCCAGCACCCAGCAATGGCCTGCAACAGGCTGGATAGAATGTTGTCTTGAACCCCCATCTTGGTGCTGAATGACCCTGCTGTGTGCCCGCGCAAGTTGCCTTGCCAAGCCAAGCAGTGGGCAATCTGTTACTGTGGGTAAAAGCACCAATGTGAGCCGGGTTCCTCACTGCCATCCTGGCACAACAGCAATTGCTACACAGCCTGAGCAGATGTTTTGACTGATGGACAAGACAGTCTTGTGTGAAGTGATAATATACACAGTAAACAGGAGATGGAGGAGGCCGTTTGGACCTCGTGGCTGGTCTCCACCTCAGTGTACTCTTTGCTGGTGCACTTGATGCCTTAAAGGATAACACTTCCTTGTATTCAGAGACTTATCCTTGCCTGCTTTCTGTGCTGGAGAATTCAGAGATTGTTCACGTCTGTAAAGGGAAATGTCCTCTCAGTACTGAATGTCTTTCTCCATTATACTGAAATTGTAACCCTCTTCTAAGTGGTTCCCCACATTATGTCTGTTTAGCCCTGTCACAATTTTGTCAATGAAGTCCCCTCTTATTCTTCTGAACTCTAATGAATACAGGTGACTCAATCTCTGCTCATACTTTATTATTTTTTAATTTATTTGAGCCACACTGCCCAGCAACCTCCAATTTAACATTATCCTAATTGTAGGAGAATTTACAGTGACCAGTTAACTTTGAATGTCTTTGGACTGTGGAAGGCAACCAGAGCACCCGGAGGAAACCCATGCAATCTACAAACTCCTTACAAGCAGCAATGGGGTTTGAACCTGGGTCACTGGTATTTTAAAGCACTGTGCTAACCACTACGCTACCATGTGCCCCTTGCAACCATCCTACCATCCTTACCATCTTACACTGCCCAGAAGAAGGCAACAGCAAACCGTGTCTGTAGGAAAAAAAATTGCGAAGAACAATCATGGTCATGGAAAGACCATGATTACCTTCTTCACACCATGCAACACTTAACGAATGAACCATCTGAGGCATTAGTCTGTGGATTCTTCAGTGAACTAAAACAAGCTCACTATGATCTTGTATAAACTGTACTAAGAGATCCTTGTCCCTATTCTTAAAACTTCTTGCAATGAAAACTAGCACAACATTTGCTGCCTCCTTGTTTGCTTTAGTATCTAGTTTACCAGGCCCTTTTGTAAGTTAAATATTTCCCAATTATTTGGCATTTAAATGATATTCATTTTCCTATGGGGAGGTTAACTTCATATTTATCCAGTTTGTACTGTACTTGCTGTCCGTTAGACTGTTGACATTTAGAGCAGCAACAAAGGTCCTCCATCTCTGTGGATTGTGATGACTCATTTCTGCAGTTATTTGTGCCAGTTGCCAGTGCATACGTGTTTTGTATATTCCAAAAATCAGTTTTTGTCTTGGTCTTGATGATGTTCAGGGATTCCTTCATCATTCCAGCGGCTTCCTCTCACTTTTCACTACAGTCAGTCATGCAAGTCTGGAGCGGAGATTCAGGAATGCCATCGTACGCAGATATAGAAGGATTTCTCATTGCTGTTCCCATAACAACTTTTATTAGGCCATTCGGGGTTGTTAGCCCTGAGGTGAACCCCCAAACCTGGAGGACTGGCGATCCATTCTTAGTCTGGCCTCTGTTGTTTGACTTGTTTGGCATGGGTGACCTGATGAAGAGCCAAAGCATAAAGCTTCGACTCCACCCAGCATAACTCTCTGGGCAAACCTCCAAACCCTATAACAAGATTATTGTCCTCTTGGAGGAGCTTTTATTGTAGCTGCTATAAAATTTCCCACTTGCTCAATTTATCCAAATTGTGGCACCAGAGTATGTTGTAAATGTACAACATGCTATTTGGGAACAGTATAAAATATCAATTGATAAATGTGCTGATCCGTTTTGGTCTATGCTTAGGATATGTTGCACTGAATACAGTAAGAGTGTTAGCTGGAATCAAGTTAAGGGTAGTTCAGTTGTGTCCAGTACCCCTTGATGGAGAGTGTAAATTTTGGCCATTGTTTTATGCCCTTGATTGTTGCCACTTCAGGAATGCCATCAGGATCGACCATGGATATTGCATCCTAGCTGTTTAGATACGTAAGCCTGGGCAGTACAATCTGGAGAGCAAGCTGTTGCCTGTGTAGCAAGCTCCCCCTTTCCACACATCTGATGAACCTAAAGGTACAGCAGAGACCAATACAGTTTGGCACCAGTAGCGTTGCAGAGGTTTGAGATCAGAGTTTTCCTTCTAGATGAGCTGCTAACTACAGTTAATAAGCCCTATCCGTCCAAAGCGACTGGTTTTAAGGCGCTATTAACCTGCCTTTGCCCCTTCTCTATTGTCAGTAGAAATGGTTCCGCCGGGCTTAATAGCTAAGCGACATGTAAAGACAAGGCACTAGACTTGATTGTCAGAAGCTATTTGAGGGGGTTTAAATATTCCCTTAGATTGAATAACTTTTTGAAACTTGCTTCAGACATAAATATCATGGGACTGGAAGATGGAGAGAACTGGAGCATGAAGGAAAACTATCTTGTATGTTGATTATTTGTCCTCTTTATGACAAGACTCACGTCTGTTAAATATAATGTTCATTTTCTGTATTTCCTTCTTTTAACCAGTTGCAGCTCTGGCTGGACAACCCAAAGGTACAGTTGACCTTTGAGGTAACTCACCAGCAACTGGAGTCTCCTTACAACAGTAAGTTGGAGTGATTTTAACTGAACTTGCAAGGCTGTATACAAAACCTTACTTGACACGAAATTCTGAAAAGCTTCGATTGTAGAAAGTTAGCACAATTTTTATATATAATGTAAGCACTGAAGGAAAACAGTTTAATCTCCAGATTCTATTCTATTCTATTGTCAAAGCGGCAATTTAATTTGGTAATTTTTCAGAGGAAATTGTTGGATATGAAACTGCACTAGCAATTTTCCTGGCCACTTTTAAAGTATGCATGTAAACATATGTATTACATTTTGATAACCTGATTTGTCTGATCCCACATTGTCATTTCCTCTTTGTCTTAGGTGATGCAGTACTGGTTCACAGGATACACGGCTACTTGGAGCGTCACGGGCTAATTAATTTTGGTATCTACAAACGGGTGAAACCACTTCCAAGTAAGTGATTGTCCAAAACTGCAAGTTGTTTGTTTTTTGGCATAAGTTCATTATAAAAAGAAAACTCATGAGGTTTGATTATATCGATAATATTGCTTCAAATTTGTTTGCCACTGTCACACTTTTAACATGTCATCCCATCACAACTATTCAAATAGACTTGTTTACTCACTTCAACAATAGTGGCAGCTGCTTCCATTGATCTAGCAACTTCATTTAAGAGTTTTGAAGAGTGGGAGGGGTGGGTGGTGTGTTCTCACTGAAACATACCAAATAATGAAAGGCCTCGACAGAGTGGACATGCAGAGGATATTTTCCATCATGGGAGAGTCTGGGACCAGAGGGCACAGAGTTCACAGAGTAGAAGGACAGTTGAAGAATTTCTTTCTTTTCTTTTAAATCTTTTTATTTTTATTATTATTATTAATATCAACATAATAAGATTGATACATAGATAATGGGATTACAAACATACACATTTCAACTGAACATGAGAGAATACATAAGCAATAGTTAAATGAGTCTTCCCAAATCATGGACGATACAAGTAACCAATAAACAAGGCAAACCTAGGTATATCGTAATATGTATTTTTAAAAAAACAGAAAACAGAAAAAGAAAAAAAAATATGCTAAAAAATCTAATCTAACAATCTAGTAACTAATAAGAAAAAAAGAACGAAAAAAGAAAAAATGAAAAAAAAGGGCTGTTTATAATATCTAACAAAGATACAAAATCATCAATGTCGTCAATTCCGATCCTCTCAACATATGTAAAATCAAAACTGGAAAAAGAAATAGGCTTGGAACAGGGTCATATTACATCATATGAAAATATTGAATAAATGGTCTCCATATCTTTTCAAATTTAATAGAAGTATCAAATACAACACTTCTAATTTTTTCTAAATTTAGACATAACATAGTTTGAGAAAACCAATGAAATACGGTAGGAGAATTAATTTCTTTCCAATTCAACAAAATAGATCTTCTAGCCATTAATGTAAGAAATGCAATCATTTGACAAGCAGAAGAGGATAAGTGAAGTGAGTCCAATTACCAAAAATTGCAGTAATAGGATGAGGTTATAAATCAATGTTCAATACCGTGGAAATAATATCAAAAATGTCTTTCCAATATTTTTTCAAAAGCGGACAAGACCAGAATATATAAGTTAAAGACGCTATCTCTGAATGACATCTGTCACAAATAGGATTTATATAGGAATAAAAATGAGCCAATTTATCCTTGGACATATGAGCCCTATGCACAACCTTAAACTGTATTAATGAATGTTTAGCACATATAGATGATGTATTAACTAATTGAAGAATTTTATCCCAATTCTCAATAGGGATAGTAAGGTTAAGTTCTCTTTCCCAATCATTTTTAATCTTACAGAAGGGCTCTGAACGTATCTTCATAATTATATTGTAAAGTTTTGATATTAGCCCTTTCTGAGAAGGATTTAGTTCAAACAAATTCTCCAAACTACCTGAAGACACAAGATTTGGAAAGGTAGGAAGTATAGTATTCAAGAAATTCCTAATCTGTAAATATCTAAAAAAATGAAATCTAGGCAAATTATATTTATTAGATAATTGTTCAAGAGACATAAAACAATTATCCAAAAATAAATCGGAAAAACGTAGTAATCCTTTAGTCTTCCAAGCTGAATAAGCTTGGTCTATAATAGAAGGATAAAAAAAGCAATTGGATACAATAGGAATATTTAAAACAAACTGAGTCAACCCAAAAAATTTCCGAAATTGAAACCATATACATAAAGTATGTTTAACTATCGGATTGTCAATTCGTTTCTGCAATTTAGAAAGAGCAAAGGGAAGAGAAGACCCTAAAATAGAACCCAATGAAAATCCTTGTACAGATTTAATTTCCAGGTTCACCCAATGAGGGCTAAAAGATAAATCCCAATCCTTTAACCAACATATCAAATATCGGATATTGACTGCCCAATAATAAAATCTAAAATTAGACAATGCCAATCCACCTTCCTTCCTTGCCTTCTGTAAATATTTTTTACCTAACCTAGGATTTTTATTCTGCCACATATATATGAGGAAATTTTTGAATCAACATCAGCAAAAAAAGGATTTCGGAATAAAAATTGGTACCACTTGGATATATATAAGAACTTGGGTAAAATAACCATCTTAATAGCATTAATCCGACCTATCAGAGATAAAGATACTGGTGACCAATTAGTAAACAAACATTTAATCTGATTGATTAGGGGTAAAAAATTAACCTTAAATAAGTCCTTATAGTTTTTGGTGATTTTACCCTTAATAAATAAAAGAGTCATTAACTAATTTAAAAGGTAAATTTCCATAAATTGCAACCTGTCTATTTAAAGGAAACAATTCACTCTTATTAAGATTTAATTTATACCCGGAAAAATTACTAAATTGAGCCAACAATGATATAACTGCAGGAATAGACTTCTCAGGATCAGAAATAAGTAATAATAAATCATCTGCATATAATGATAGCTTATGTATATCGGTCCCACAATTAACGCCAAAAATGTTCTGTGATTCTCTGATAGCAATTGCCAAAGGTTCTAAAGCAATATCCAATAATAATGGACTAAGAGGACAGCCTTGTCTAGTACCCCGAAATAAACGAGAAAAGGGAGATCTTTGATTGTTAGTAAGCACTGAGGCTACTGGAGTATGATATATCAGTTTAATCCAGGAAATGAATGTCGGACTAAAATTAAACTTCTCAAGCACAGTAAATAAGTATGGCCATTCAACTGTATCAAATGCTTTCTCCGCATCTAATGAAATGACACATTCTGAAGTGCTATGTGAAGGAGTATAAACGATATTCAATAATCTCCTAACATTGAAAAAAGAATAGCGATTTTTAATAAAACCAGTTTGATCTTCCGAGATAATCTGAGGTAATACCTTCTCCAGCCTGGATGCCAGTAACTCAGAAAAGATCTTGGAATTTACATTCAATAAGGATATTGTTCTATAGGATGCACAGTCAGCAGGGTCTTTATCTTTCTTCAATATTAAAGAAATGGAAGCTCTATAAAAAGATTGTGGCAGATTACCCAATCTAATTGTTTCTTCAAAAACCCTGCATAACCAAGGAGAAAGAGTAGTGGAAAAACATTTAAAAAATTCTACTGTATACCCATCTGGACCTGGTGCTTTCCCAGAATTCATAGAGGAAATAACCCCTTTAATTTCTGCATCCGTACTAGGAGTTTCTAATATTGAAAGATCATCTGATGATAATTTTGGAAAATTCAATTTCCTAAGAAAATCATACATGGTATTATAATCATGAGGGAATTCAGAATGATATAGGGAGTTGTAAAAATCTTGAAAAGATTTGTTTATCTCATCATGGTTAACTGTCAGATCCCCATTCTGCTGACGAATCTTAGTAATTTGATGTTTAACCGAAGCATTCTTCAATTGACTCGCTAACAGTTTACCTGATTTATCACTATGTATATAAAAATCAGATCTGGTTTTCATTAATTGATTCTCATTCGAAGATGTAAGTAATAAACTATGTTCCATTTGAAGTTCAACCCTTTGTTTGTAAAGCTCCTCACTAGGAGTAGTCGAATATTTCTTGTCAACCTTTAATTTTTTCAACCAATAAAAAACTTTCCTTCTTAATGCGTTTTCTCAGACCAACGGAGTAGGAGATAATCCGTCCATGTATATATGCTTTAAAAGTATCCCAAAGTGTTCCGCAAGAAATATCATCTGTGGAATTAGTTGAAAAGAAGAAATCAATCTGTTCCTTCATAAATTTAATAAAATCCGGATCTTGCAATAAGATAGAATCAAATCGCCATTGTCTAGCATTAGAAGCTGTATCCGTAAATTTAATAGAAAGTTTTAATGGAGCATGGTCAGAGATGGCTATAATATCATAATTACAACCAATTACCGATGGAATAAAACAAGAGTCAATTAAAAAAATAATCAATTCTCAAGTAGGAATGATAAACATGTGAGAAAAATGAAAACTCTTTGTCCTTAGAATGCTGAAATCTCCAAATGTCAAAAATTCCATTATCAGTCAAAAAAGAGTTAATATAAGTGGCCGTCTTATTAGGTAAAGTCTGAGTAGATATAGATCTGTCCAACAAAGGACTTAAACAACAATTAAAGTCACCACCCATTATTAACTTATATTCATTTAGATTAGGTAGAGAAGTAAATAAGGACTTAAAAAAATCAGGATAATCCACATTTGGAGCATAAACATTAACCATAGCAACCTTTTTATTAAAAAGTAAGCCAGTAATTAACAAAAATCTACCATTCCGATCTGAAAAAATATCGTGTTGGACAAATGCAATAGAGGAGTCAATAAAAATTGAAACTCCCCTTACTTTAGCATTCGAATTCGAATGGTACTGTTGATCCCCTCCAAAACCTAAAAAAGCGATACTTATCCTCTTTCCTCACATGAGTTTCTTGTGCAAAAATAATATGTGCATTCAGTCTTTGGAATACTTTGAAAATCTTTTTCCGTTTAATCGGATGGTTTAAGCCATTAGTATTCCAAGAGATAAAATTAATGGTCTGAGCCATATTTCTGAAATCAACCCTTTGGTATATAAAGGGTTAACCAAATTATGAACTCATGCACCTGGAAGAGGAACTAAAATAAGGGACGGACCCGGAAATGACGACAACACGGACATTTTAGTAGTTTAAAATCAGCCCAAATGAAAAAACTAAAAAAAACTGGTGTAAAGGGCTTAAGATTTAGAAATAGACACCCCCACCCCCCACCCAAGAGAAGAAGCCACCCCAGCCAGGAAAAGGCTGGGAAAAAGAGGAATGAGACTAAATCTACCCCCATATCAGCAGAAGGCAACTCCATATATAAAGGATAAAAAAAGATCCACCCAAACTCTAAAGAAATAATAATCACTATACTGAAACCAAACTTCATAATATAATTGCTAGTAAAAAAAACCCCAAAAAGAATATAATCACTAGTAACTTATAAATCTGGTTAAAACCCAAACAAACCAAAAAAAAAATTTAAACTGTGATAAGAGATGCATTATAGGAAGAAGACGAGAGAAAAAAAATGGCAAAATAAAAAAAAACCAAAAATATTTTAGAGAAGAAACCGCCATCTTAGTAAAAAAAATTCACCTTCGAAGGATTAATAATAATGACCAAAGCTAAAGTACAGTGATTAAAGTAAATAAAATAAAAAGATTAATACATCAAAAAAAAACTTTAGCTAGAGTATAAAATATAGAGTAAACCTACACCAATAGCCAGAAACAAAATCTGGTTTTGGAAACAAAAACCATCTTACAACGATCAAAATCACTCATTTATTGAAGACAAGAATCCACAGCAGTAGGGAAGTTCTCATTCAGAAAGCTTCTCGCTTCAGATGTAGAAAAGAAAACACGCCGAGATGCATTGGGAGGCGAGATTCTGAGCTTCGCAGGGTATAAGAGCGCAGGCTTTAGATTTTTCTCATAACATTCGGACATCAGAGGTTTAAAAAGAAGCCTTGCCTTCATTACTTCTGGACTAAAATCCTCCACTAATCGAAAATCAAATTCTTGGAATTTGACCATCCCTACACGCCGAGCCACATGAGTAAGTTGCTTTTAACATGCACATAGTGAAATCGGACAATTACAACCGGTGGTTTAGCTGAAGCACTTGGTGATCGACGCATAATTCTGTGAGTGCGATCAAGTAACAGAGGACTGTCTGGGAATACAGAAGGGAACGCATCCTTTAAAAGTTGAGCAAAATACTTCGAGGGGTCCCCTTGTTCAATACCTTCCGGGAGACCAAGTATGCGTAAGTTCTGTCTTCTGGACTGATTTTCAAAGTCGACACTCTTGGCTTTAAGTGTTTCCACCTGTTTAATCGTCGAAGATAATTTCTGCTCTAGTTTTTCGATTATCAAGTCTCGCTTCTGAGCGTCCTCTTGCAAAGTTGCGATTAGAGCTTGCTGCTGGTTAACTACTGAATCAGTCTTGTCCATATAATCCTGAAAAGCCTTTATATCTTGTTTGAAAATTCGTCATCGTTCTTCACATTTTTCATTTAAAACCTCCAATAACATTTCATGTCAATTCAGTGCGCTTAGGATCGGCCTTTTTCTTCTTCCCGTTCCTGTTAGAATCTTTCCCAGGGTCTCGCCCGTTAGATCTCAGAGCCATTTCTGTATTCATTTCTTCAAAATTCACAATAAACTCTTAAAGATAAGTCCAAAAAAGTAGCAAGAATCTTTTGGTGGTGGTAAAAGTAAGTTAAATAAGGGTGATCATAGGTTAAAAAAAGTAAAGGTTACGGAGCAAATCTGAAACAGTGCTCACTCCATGAGCATCTCCTGCTGACCTCAATTTCTTTAGCCAGAGGGTGGTGAATCTGTTCTAGAAAGCTGTGGAGACCAAGTCATCAGGTACATTTAAAGCAGAGTTTGATAGGTCCTTGATTAATAGGGTGACAAAGGTTATGGGGAGAAAGCAGGAGAGTAGAGTTAAGAGGGGAGAAAAGAACAGCCGTGATCAAGTAGCAGAGCACACTTGATGGGCCAAATGGTCTAATTCTTCTCCTATGTTTTATATTCTTAAACATCCCATGATTTGACACAACTTTATATCAGATTAATAGATCGAAAAAATATTAGTATAGGGTTCCAGAATTTGGGAACTGAACAATAGAAGGCATGGTTTGCAGTAATGACCAGAGGAATTTGTTGATGTGCAGATGGGCATAATAAGAGGAAACTACTGTACTTTCTCAGAAGAGCTTTTTGGAATGAAAAGAATTTGAAGAGAAGGATGTAAATTTTGTATCTAATACATTGACGCACCTGGAGTCAGAACAGGTCAATGGACATAAGGGAGAAAATTTAAAAATAAAGTGTGCCGAAGGGATTCTGCTGTACTTGGAGTTGAGCCAGGTTGCAAACTAGCCATTTTATGGTGATTTAAAAACAAGTGCTTTCAATTGGAAGGGGGATTAGAAAGTCAGAAAATCGGTCTGGAATCAAAAGGTTTGTTATGGTTGCAAACTTGTCTTATTCAGTTCTAGAGAATGGATTGGGTGCAATCAGTGCAAAAGTCATTGGATTTTTTTGTAGGGGGAGGCTGTGAATGGTAATTAACAATTACTTGGTTAGGGCATGCTGTTAATCTATACTGTATGTCAGCCTTTAATATTGATTGATCCGTGTTTTCTTTGTTTTGTAACTGGAATAATATCTGATTTATAGCAAAGAAGACCGGGAAGGTGATAATCATAGGTGCTGGCGTTTCGGGTCTGGCAGCTGCTCGCCAGTTACAGAGCTTTGGAATGGATGTCACTGTTCTGGAAGCAAGGGTAAGGCCATTTCTTTGCTTCCCAATAAACCTAACACAGGAAGTTTGATTCAAAATGCGTTTATTATCGAAGTATGTATACAGAATACAATTCTGAGATTTATCCTCCCAAAGACAGCCATGAAACATGGAAACATCATGGAACCCATTCCAAGAAAGTAAATTCCCAAGAAAAAAAATAAATAAATAGTGCAAAGTGGCAAAAACTGAGTGAACAAAACATAGAATATCAAACATCAAACCAGTAGTATTCAGTTTAGTTCAGTTCAGTGCTAAGCTGCTGCTAGCCAAGGCAGGCTCTTTACTGGGCCACTCTGTACCGAAGCACTCCAGTGTGCATCGATTGCCCCGATTAAACTGTTTAAAAAAAACCCAGCAAAATAAAAGTAACCTGAATCCAGGAACACATGCAACCTCTAAGACTCCTGCACTTTCCTCTGACAGCAGCTATACAAGATATTAAGCGGAATAGATAGAGCGGACAGCCAGCTCCTCTTCCCCAGGGCACCACTGCTCAATACAAGAGGACATGGCTTTAAGGTACAGGGTGGAAAGTTCAAGGGGGATATTAGAGGAAGGTTTTTTTACTGAGAGAGTGGTTGGTGCGTGGAATGCACTGCCTGAGTCAGTGGTGGAGGCAGATATACTAGTGAAATTTAAGAGACTACTAGACAGGTATATGGAGGAATTTAAGGTGAGTGTTATATGGGAAGCAGGGTTTAAGGGTCGGCACAACATTGTGGGCTGAAGGGCCTGTACTGTGCTGTATTGTTCTTTGTTCTATGTTCTGTGCAGCAGCTAGGGAGAGGGAGAGGAAGTCCGAACAATGGCAGGGAGATGGCACCAAATACCCGCCTATCCTCTGGTCTTGTCCTTGTTGATTTCAACCTTGTTTGATGCTTCAAGTGGAGAGAAGCAATGGAGTCAATCATGGGCTTGTACCCCATCTGCAGGCTGCAGACTCCACTCCAGACCTCACTGAACTCCCTTGGAGACAGCAAAGTGCCAGATCACTCAGTTGGCCCCAAAACACACCATCAAAATATAAACTAATTCCAATTACACGCAGATTAGTAGTAGAATGATATTTGAAAGAAGATGAAGTAAAATAAGTAGCTTTGTCAACTGTCAGCAGGATGTCGCCAATGGTTACTAATGCCTTTGAACAGAAAATCCTGCAAAAGGTCATGGGTTTGGCCCAGTACATCACAGGTAAAGCCTTCCCAACCACTGACATTTACATAAAATTCTGTCATAGGCCCAATCATTGAGGGTTTTTAAGGAGGAGATTGACAGGTATCTAATTAGTCAAGGTATCAAGGGATATGGGAAAAAAGCCGGAAATTGGAACTAGACGGGAGAATAGTTTAGCTCATGGTGGTGTGGCGGAGCAGACTCGATGGGCCGAATGGACTATTGGTTCTTTGTCGTGTGATCATCAAATGTCCCTACCTCCCAGGTCACGCTGTCTTCTCGCTGCTGCCATCATGTAAAAGGTACAAGAGCCTCAGGACTCGCACCACCAGGTTCAAGAACAGTTACTACCCTTCACTCATCAGGCTCTTGAACAAAAGGGGATAACTACTCTAAGGACTCCAATTTTCTTGTTATTTCATGCTTGTTATTTATTGCTATTTATTTGCATTTGCACAGTTTGTTGTCTTCTGCACTCTGGTTGATCTTTCATTGATCCTGTTATAGTTACCATTCTGTAGATTTGCCAAGTTGGCCCGCGGGAAAATGAATCTCCGGGTCCTATATGGTGACATGTATGTACTCAGACAATAAAATTTACTTTGAACTTTGATTTCTACATAAAGGAAAATGATGCTTGTGCCCTTGGGCATTGGGCTTGAAATAAGGTCACAATGCTGAACCCAAATTAGGAGTGTCAGCTACAGCCAGCCATTTAATTTTTAGCTGTGTATGGGAAGACACTCACTGGACACCTAACCACTGCACCGTCACTTTAATTGTAGGACCGTGTTGGAGGACGTGTTGCCACATTCAGAAAGGGAAACTACGTTGCTGATCTAGGGGCCATGGTTGTGACAGGACTTGGTAAGTTTTGCTTGGTTAATGAAAGTGTACCATTTCTTTCCTACCTGTTCTTTATTTTGGGGATGAGACTAAATGGCAGGCAGTCTTAGCCCCTTTTAAGCTTGCATCTTGATCCTACAACAGGCATGTAACTATTGTGGCTTTCTTGATAACTTAATGCAATCTTAACTTGGCACCTTGAGTTGAGCAGTACAACAACACTTTGGGAAGCAAGTTTAGAATTTCCAGATCATTTTATGTGTGAGGTGTTTGAGGTATCAGTTCTCGCGGAGAACCGCAATTTTAAGATTGTTCCTTTTCTGGATTTTTGTCTACTGCAGGAAATTTATTTATTGAGATACAGCACGGAATTGTCCCTTTCTGGCCCTTCGAGCCATGCCACCCGGCGATTTCCCCCAATTTAATCCTGGCTTAATCATGGGACAATTTAATATGACCAATTAACTACCAACCAGTATGTCTTTGGACTGTGGTAGGAAACCAGAGTACCCAGGGGAAACCCACACAGTCACGGAGGAGAACATACAAACTCCTTACAGGCAGCAGGGAGAATTGAACCCTGGTCACTGGTACTGTAAAATGTGCTAACCATGCATTTAAATTCATTTTAAACTTCTAATATATAAACTGCAGGGTGTACAAACCAAATCTATGTCCCCTTCCCTCATAATTGAATTCCTGAAGTTTCAGTTTTGTTCTGCATGATGTATCTGTGGGCAGTATAAAATAGTCTTGCAGAAAAGGTCTGACCAAGGGAAAGAAATGTTTTCTCTTATTTGCACCCATCTTTTCCATTTTATAAAAAAAGACTTAACACAGGAGTTGTTGAACTATTGGTCATGGATGCTACCTTATCCAGCTGGCCGCCCTTCATAGTTAGTTACTGCCTGATATGCTGCTGGCATTCAGGGCAGCAATGAGGCTCCTCCATCTCTGTCTGTCCTTGGCCGTCTTCTCTATTGTGCCCCAGGCGTGGTTCAGGGTCCTCATTTCTGCCTGTATGGTATGCGCCAAGTTATTTTTGGTCTCCCGCATTTCCTTGGCCCGCGTTGCCTTGACGGCTGCCCTTCGTGCACGAATGTTAGTGATTGCTTGGTCGTGGGGGCGGGGGGGGGGTGATTGTAGTCAGGTTCCAATCCTGACTGTTCCTCCGTAACTACAGTACTTTGCAAAGAAAAGTCTTAAGCATGCATATGTACCTAGGGTGCCTAAGACTTTGGCATAGTCTTGTATTTGTCAACATGGAGCAGAGAGCTGAGTTTGTAAATCTGGTGAGAGCAAAGGATGTTGGGAATGGTGAGCCTGGTGCACCACGGGAGGGGTGTGGGACAGGTGGCAGAGAAGGAGTGCCGGGGCAGGGGGTGTGTAGTGTGGGTGCAGGCACATCCAACCCTGAGACACCAGGCAAGGTCATTTGATTCTGAACAATTGGTTTACTGATCATTACAGAATCTCTCTCTGGTGCTTCCCGCTCTCTTCTTCTTTTCCCAACCACTATTCCCCTCTCCCTTCCCCTTTTCCCAAGCATGATACCCCTCTCCCTGCCCCTTTCCACTCTCAGAGATCCGTATCAGAATCAGGTTTATCATCATTCACATATGTCATGCAGCAGTATAGTGCAATATATAAAATTACTACAGTACTGTGCAAAAGTCTTAGGAACCCTAGCTAAGTGCCTAAGACTTCTGCACACTACTGTACATGTCAGGAATGAGAACCGTCATTTTACACTTATACAAGTGTGGAATTCTGGATACCATGAACATGCATTTGCACAAGTTTACACTGAACAGGCCGAAGAGTTTTACTTTTCATTCATCAAATTTTTGTTCTCAAGTGCTTGACTAATGGATAAGTTCTGTCAGTTTTAGTTATTATTAATCTTTTTGCAGGTGGAAACCCGATGGCAGTGGTCAGCAAGCAAGTAAACATGGAACTGGCCAAAATAAAACAAAAATGTCCCCTATATGAGGCAAATGGGCAGGCTGTAAGTCTAAAATGATGGATTATGATTTTCGATTCTTGCTTGTATCTAATGAATTTGCCTTTAGGTCAAACATCTGCTCTATGTTGCTGTGCAGCCTGTGGAAACTGAGTGTTTCTCTGTAGGAATTTCAGTTAGTTATTTCAGGAATCAGTATTGCATCATTATTTGACTTGGAGTACTTGGATAGATTTGGAGCCAGCCCAGCCATTGATCATGACAACAGTGAGGGTTCATTGGGCAGGTTTGATCTTCTGTGATCTTAATGGCTAATGTTGATATCTCCACAGTCTCCCAACCACTTCTAAGCTAGTCAAGTTCCATTTACCGGCAGTCCAGCACCATTTCCTGCTGATCTCTCCTTATCTTAGTGTGGATGTTGCGCAAATGACCCCGCAATGTGGTTCTGAGAGTCAGCTGTCCTTATAAAAGTGACGACTCGACAGCTTATTTCTCGAAGGGTTGTAAGCCAATTCTGCTGAAAGTCCATTTCTGAGGTTTCCGGTCAAAAACTTGCTAGACATCAAAATGGTAGCAGTGCGAGAAGTTTTTATTCAGGTTGTAACTAGAAGTTTTGACTGCCAGATCTAAGAGAGGAAATGTGCAGTAATGGGATAGTGTGAGACTCCTACTGCTTCCACTTTGGCCTCTGTCTCGAGTCCCAACTATCCTCTATACCAGGCTGATTCTGGACAGCATAGAGCTTGAGCAGTACAGGTACTAATAGGGAAGTCTTCATTTTTGCGCAGGACTCTGTGGAGACCCCAAGTACCAGCTGCTGGAAGTTGCTGCTACTTTAGATGTTCTCGAGTATGTCCCTGTATATTAGCAAGGTGCAGTGTAGAACAGTGATTATACTAAAATGATACTCGATGATCAAGTCAGTAACACTACAACGCTCCTAACGCTTTGGACAGTTCTTCACAGAGGTACTGACACTGCCATAAGAGCATCCAATCATTAATACTGGCTCTATTCAAGTTTTAATGTCTGATTGAACCTCGAATCCTTTCATGTTCTGGTTACAAAGTTTTTATTTCTCTATGTCTTGAGTTTGCCACGTCCACCGCTTGTATATACGTATTTATGTTTGCATGGGTTGTCTGCTCTCTGAGATGTGTAATGCTCCACAATCGTCAAGACAGCAATTTAAAACATTCTCACATTCCTGTTATTGAAAGATAAATCCTCGAGTTTTCAATTTCACAGACTGTGATTAAACCTGATTTGGGTGGCTGTTCCTGAGTGCATTTTGACACACTGCAAGCCCTTCAGCCCATAAGGTGGTGCTGTCCTTTTATCATACCATTTGTCCTCACCACCCAATTGAACTAAGCTACAGTTCCTTCTGTGACCTGCAAAATTGCTTATGTAAATTGTAAATCAAATCGATTCACCCTGTCGCATACTGACACCGATTGCAATGTAGATCTGAACAAAAGGATTCAGTGGGACTTCATGTGGAGCAGTCAACACTGGCCAGAATTCATAGAACAGTCCAACACAGTATGGGCCCTACAGCTCACAATATTGTGCCAGTCTTTTAGCCTACTCTACGATCAATCTAACCCTTCCATCCTACATAACTGTCCATTTTTCCACATGCCTATTTAAGAGTTTCCTAAATGCTCTTTGTATATTTTGAAGGGTAGATCAGTGATTATCAGTGACTAAACCTAAACTCCAAAGGTCCACAATGTTGAGGAATTTTATTTACTCTGTGTCTTCGTCTTGTCTTACTTATATTTCAGCTTTTAAGTAAAGTTAGTGAAAGCAATTTGAAAAGTAGTAAGAATCCTAATAATTAAACTCATTCTGGTGTAATTTTTAGTGTTGTATTATGAGCTGAAATTCTTAAAGATTATTTATTTAAAAAATTTTTTAGTTTATTGAAATACAGTGCAGAATAGGTCCTTCTGGCTCTTAAAGCCACACCGCCCAACAGTCTCCCGATTTAATTCCATCCTAATCATGCGACAATTTACAATGACCAATTAACTGACCAATTACAGGGAAAACATACAAAGTCCTTAAAGATAGTGGTGGGAATTGAGCCTGGGTCGTCAGGACTGTAAAGAGTCCTGCTAACCACTACACTACTGTGCCAGGCACCTCCAGTCTAGAATTAAGATCTAAGAAATAATAATAATATCCTTTGTAGTTTGGAGACGTTGTGTTAAGATTTTTATGAAGTAAAGGCAGAGAGTTTGAAATAGTATAGAGAGAGAGACATTTAACCTCACAGGTTAAAATTAACAGCGCTGATAAATTATAATTATTCTAATTGTATGTTTACTAGTTAGTTCTGTTAAGATTCTTGAGTTAAACCTTTTAACCCTGTTTGCACCGTATTGGACATGCTCATTAAATGCGAAGTGCTTTGATTCTCAGTCAGTTGCACGTGAGCTTATTCACAGCCCTTTTGCTTTTGAATGACAAGTGATTTAAACCTCAATGTGGATTCTGGCCAGAGATTACAGTACAGTACCGAGCAAGGGCTGCTTTGTTGGCGATGCCACCTCCAAGTGCTGTTTGCATGCCAAGTTACTGCTCTCACAGTGCAAGGAAAAACAGGAAGTTCCCCCAATTCATCGACAACCAATATTGTCTCAAACAAATATTTATTTTCTTTTATGGTGTTTTGTTTGAAGCAAACTGGATGCTTTTTAAATCTTGTGTTACTGGTGGTTATTCAGATAATTTGTTTTTGAGTTATCCTGAGAGGTGTGATAAGGAATTTTCTTTTATTTCTTTAGAAATTAAATACTTCAAAAATGTGGTCACTGAGTCAAGACACTAATAAATTTTTCCCACTTTTTTTCCTATGTCATTGCTGATGTTTGGAATCTGATCCTAATGAAGGGAGAAAGATGCACAAACGTAAGTATTTCTACTTTTACTAATTAGGCATATATAATGAAATCTGACAGCAGCAGGTACTTGGGGTGTAAGATGTCTGCAACCGTTGAGGATGTTAGGATTTTGGACAACCACAAAGTGTACACTATAACGGCGAACTGACTTGCATCAATTTTATCTAATTGCTATAATTGTGCAGGCAATTTTGGGGTATTTCTAATAATGTATACCAAGAGCAAACCAGGGTTGAACTAAAATAGGAAATAACTTGACTATCAAGATGGAGGTCACTCCTTCCTCATTTGTGTTTAAAGTTCTATTTCCTGTCCTTAATTTTGTTACCTCAATATCTTTCTAAATTGGGAAAATTTATGTTTTAAAAAATTTGTAGAGACTCAGAAATAGTCTCACTGTCTGTATGAGTGCATCTCATTGAATCATAGAGAAGTACAGCACAGAAACAGGATGTTTGGCCTATCTAGTCCATGCCAAACCATTTAAACTGCCTACTCCCATTGACCTGCACTGGGACCATAGCCCCGAATGTCCCTATCATTCATGTACCTATCCAAACTTCTCTTAAACATTGAAATCGAGCTCGCCTGCACCAGTTGTAGCTCATTCCACACTTTCCTGACTCTCCGAGTGAGGAAGCTTCCCTCATGTTCTGCTTAAACTTCTCACCTTTCACCCTTAACCCATGACCTCTGGTAGTAGTCCCACCCAACCTCGGTGGGGAAAAGCCTGCTTGCATCTATACCCCTCATAATTTTGCACACCTCTTATCAAAGCTCTTTTCAATCTTCTACATTTTAAAGAATGCAGTTGTAACCTGTTCAATCTTTCCTCATAACTCAGGCCCTCCAGACCTGGCGACATGCTTGCAAATTTTCTCTGCACTCTTTCAACCTTGTTTACATCTCTCCTTTAGGTAGGTGACCAAAACTGCACACAATACTCCAAATTAGGCTTCACCAAGGTCTCGTACATCTTGAACATAACATCCCATCTTCTGTACTCAGTACATTGATTTATGAAGGGCAATGTTCCAAAAGCTTTCTTAATGACCCTATCTTTGGCAAATACTTAATAACTTGTCATATTGGCTTCCATCCATTATATTGAGTATCAACTTGCACTCATTTTTGGTGCTTTCAGGCTACAAAGTATACAAGTTGCAAAATTCATACCATGCCAAGTTGACATAGCTACGGCGACAAAGATGGAGGCTGCATTTGGAGATGGCAGCAATGTCGAAGGCAAGGGGATGTGGCAATACCATCTCTCCCTTGTTCAAGGTCACTGCTTGGTACCTAGAGTTAGAGAGTTATACAGAATGGAAGCAACTCCTTTGTTTGTTACCACAAGAGGCTGGATAAACTTGTGTTGATTTCTCTGGAGTGGTGGAGGCTGAGCAGAGCTCTGATAGATGTTGACAGGACTTTGAGAGGCATAGATAGAGTGGACAGGGAGTATCTGTTTCCTAGGGTGGAAATCTAATACCAGAAAGCAAAAGGTGAAAGGGGGTCAGTTCAAAGGGGAGGTAAGGGGTAAGTTTTTCTTTACTTAGAGAGTTGTAGTTGTTTGGAATGCGCTGCCTGGTCTGGTGGTAGAGACAAATACATTAGAGGCTTTTAAGAGATGTTTAGATAGGCAGATGAATGTGAGAAAGATGGAAGGATATGGACATTGTCTAGATAGGAGGGATTGGTGTTTGGGTGATTAATCTTGATTTGCTTTTTTTAGTTGGTACGGCATACCTTTGTGGGCCAAAGGGCCAGTTCCTTTGCTGTACACTTCTATGTTCTTTGTTAATCCACCAAATCGGTGCAACCTTCAAATCTCCACTTACAATCATTTCAACTAATTACAATAATTTACAAATATTTCTATCAGATCCCCTAAGATTGTATCACCCAAGTTGCAGTTGCATAAGATATTGGTGAGACTCATTTGGAGTATTGAGTGCAGTTTTGGGTGCCCTGTTTTAGCAGAGACATTATTAAGCTGGAAAGAGTGCAAAAGTACACATGGATGCTGCCTTGACTCAAGGGCCTGAGTTATAGGGAGAGGAAGGACAGACTCGTAATGGATTTTTTGGAATGTGGGAGATTTGGTGGGGTGTTGACTTTATTGAGGTGTGTAAAATCACAAGGGGTATAGATTAGGTGAGTGCACGTTGTCTTTTCTCCCAGAGAAAGGGAACTAAAAACCAGAGGGCATATGTTGAAGATGAGAGAGGTGAAAGATTTAAGAGACCTCTTCACACCCAAGGTGATGTGTATGTGGGACGAGCTGTCGGAAAATGTGGTTGAAGCAGGTCCGATAACAACGTGTATGTGAATAAGAGGGATTTTGATGGATGCGGCTAGCTTGATGGGCTCAGTGATTGGCCTGGACGAATTGTGGTGAAGGCTTGCTTTCATGCTGTATTTCTCTCTCCTAAGTCTGCAGTCTCTGCCTCTTTGACCAAAGGAAGTCGGTACATTTATGAATCTCTCAAAATCCTCATCAATTTGCATACCATCTTAGCTTGGAGATACAATAGTACCCTGTATCATTTAGCTAGGTCTTCTAATATACAGTAACAGGCTACAACAATTCAGGAGTTGATCAAATTATAAGCGTGTTTATTACTTGCAAGGGAAAGTCTACCTTCATACATTAAGTTGTTGGTAGATAGCTTCAATCTTACAGCTCAAAACAGATAATTTTTATACACTTGCAGAGTGTGGTAACTCATCCTTAATTGCATTCCTTCCTTATCTGCATCCATCTTAAATAACTTGTATTTGTCCTTAATGAGGCCACTTGTCTTTTGAGGTTTCTCCTTCCCCTCCCCCCAACAGCTATCTCCTGTTTTTCTCTACTGTCAAAACACTCCCTGACATAAAACAGATCCTGCTATAAATCACAACCCCTTTTGCAAGCCTTCCATCCAAACAAGCTCAACAAACCAGTAAAGCACACCGTGATTACACAGGTTCCATTTTGTCACATTACATTTTACAAAAGTTATAAATTCATAAAAACTTCAGGGTTATAGATATATTTCCATAATAGCATTCCTTTATCTTTGCTGGATCAAAGACTCACTAACTTAACTACAAAGTAATCCAGTGTTTCTGCATTTACTTTGATGGTGACAAGCTAAATATTTCTGGAGATGTATTCATTAAGTAATTGGAAGGATGTAATTTAAGTGTTATAACATGCAGTTGATAAAATGGGGATGGAAGAATGTGTAAGAAAGCAATTACAGTAGGGTAAAATTGCTTGGGGTTTTAATGTAAAACTACAGTTTATTAGTTAAATTCCCTTCATTGGGACATTTCAGACAATATTGATGATGAAAGCTCATAACCTCTTTCAAGTTCTGGATTTTATTTCAAAAGGATGCATTAGATGTTTAAATAATCCAGAATTTCTTTACGTAAATTAATTAGTAATGTTAAAATTCTTTATCGTCCTCTCTGAATGTTCAAAAGAATGTTAACCTCAAGTTGGCTTGTGGTGACCACTGGTGCCGTCCTTGTGTGATTTAGTTTTACGTTTTATTGACAGTTTAGTGCCTTCTGACAAATAGATTGCAGTTTTTAAGGGTAGCAGGCAAAAGCGTGGCATCTTGGCCAGGATAAGGATTTTTTTTTATTACACGTGGATCAACTGTGTTTGGTTAAAAGGACCTCGATCAGCATCATCTTGTTACTTGGTATGCCTTCATGCCTAACTGCCTCGCAACTTATTAAACTCTCACACTCTTGCACAAAAATGGGAGCCAATCCCTGGTCTTTACTGTAGATTCAGACCTAAAACAACATAGAGTGTGGATAAGATACGTCTTCCCAAATGCAAATTACTACAGAAAGGTGGAAGAGTTTACTTATTATCAAAATATGTGTGCAGTATACAACCTTGAGATTCGCCTTCTTCAGCTAGCCGCAAAACATTCAAGAAAAAACATCACCCTCCCTCAAAAAAAAACAAACCTTGCAAACAGAACACGATTATCAACCACCACACAAACCCCCCCCCCCCCCCCCCCCACCAAACCTCCAGCCCGTATCGTGCACAAGAACCTGAAAACCCGAAATAAAATAAGGGAATTATTAGCAGTTTAAGCACAGGAAGCTGAAGTAAAATTTCTGGTTGATAGCTTTTCAACAGTATGGAAAAAAAGTTGATAGTAAATCTTGTTTTAAGATGCAAGCATTGCACCTCTTAAATATTTTTTTACTGCTGACTTTTCCCTGTTGTGACAAAGGTCATTGATATTAAATATTCAATTGCTTTCTTCTTCTTGATGTACTAAATATTACCATGATTGTTTGTTACGTTAGAGTGCAGAGACGATTTACTAGGATGTTACCTGGGTTTTAGAGTGCAGAGACGATTTACTAGGATGTTACCTGGGTTTCAGCACTTAAGTTACAGAGAAAGGTTGAACAAGTTAGGTCTCTATTCATTGGAGCATAGAAGGTTGAGGAGGGATTTGATTGAGGTATTTAAAATTTTGAGAGGGATAGATAGAGTTGACGAGAATAGGCTGTTTCCATTGAGAGTAGGGGAGATTCAAACGAGAGGACATGATTTGAGAGTTAGGGGGCAGAAGTTTAAGGGAAACACGAGGGGGTATTTCTTTACTCAGAGAGTGGAATGAGCTTCCTGTAGAAGTAGTAGAGGCCAGTTCAGTTGTGTCATTTAAGGTATATGGACAGGAAAGGAGTGGAGGGTTATGGGCTGAGTGCCGTTAGGTGGGACTAGGTGAAATTAAGAGTTCGGCACGGACTAGGAGGGCCGAGATGGCCTGTTTCCATGCTGTGATTGTTATATGGTTGTATAGTTATACGCTCCATGTCTGATGACATGGGTATTCATGGTCCTTCCATGACTATGATTGTTCTTGGCAAAATTTTCTACAGAAGTGGTTTGCCATTGCCTTCTTCTGGGCAGAGTCTTTAAAAGACAGGTGGCCCCAGCCATTAACAATACTCTTCAGAGATTGTCTACCTGGTATCATTGGTCGCATAACCAGGATTTGTGATATGCTTCCAAGCTGTCAAATGACCCTGATCGGGGAGGGGAGGGGGAGGTGCTAAACAGGTGCTGCACCTTGCCCAAGGGTGACCTGAGTGCTAGCGGAGAGAAGGAGCGTCTTACACCTTCATTGGTATAGACCAGGGGTCAGCAACCTTTACCACTGAAAGAGCCACTTGGACCCGTTTCCCACAGAAAAGAAAACACTGGGAGCCGCAAAACCCGTTTGACATTTAAAATGAAATAACACTGCATACAACGTTTTTTTTGCCTTTATGCTATGTATAAACAAACTATAATGTGTTGCATTTATGAAATTGATGAACTCCTGCAGAGAAAACGAAATTACATTTCTGCATGCAACAAAAACATTTTGAACTCCGAAAAAAAGACGTTGGGTTGAAAGTTACTTTTAAGTAAAATACTCAATGTCTATTTGAGTCCTTCTTGTATTTATGAAAAACGCCGAACTTAAATTTTCCGCCAGCAGCAAACCAAAAATAACATCAGCCAGCTGTCAGCCTGAAAAATAAAAGGACTATTTCACTGAACAATGAAAAAATATGAATATACATAAAATAATAGGCAATTAAAATATTTATCATACTTGGTTAATGGGATTTCTGCTCCTGGACCTCAGCGCACAGCGTCTGCACATCAGGGCTGTATGACGTCACCTTCATCTTTACACAGGATCGCAAGCTGTCATCTGTGAGGCGTGCGCGATGTTTGTTTTTAATAAAGTTCATGTTGGAGAACACCTGCTCACATACATATGTGGATCCAAAGATCGACAGGACTCCAAGCGCATACTTTTTCATGTTTACATAAATGTCGGGCACAGCATTCCATGTTTCAAACACAAGTTGGTCCGGATTTGGAAGGTTTTCAATATCACTCCATTTGTGATTCTGAGCAAGAACGGCCTTCTGACGGGCAACATCTTCAAGGTCTGCTGTCAAGCGTCTAAACTTGGACACCCATATGTCTTTGTCGGCTATGTCGGCCAGTTCCATCTCAAGATCAGGTTGACTCACACCTGCCAATGCAGTCGTATTCAGTAGGGAAGGATCGATGCTTAAGGGAGTGACCGGGAAGGATAATGTGTTTTTTTCCTCTCTGAACTCACAGAAGCGTTTCCCAAACGATGTTTGCATTGCGATGATTGCAGAATGTAAATACTCCGAAATTATCATGTCGTGACCTTGTTTGAACTCTCTCAAATTGGGGAAGTGAGACAAAGTGCCTTTCTGTAAATCTCTGGCAAGCACTGTCAACTTGCGCTCGAATGCCAAGACATCCTCCAACATGTGCAGGGCTGTGCGTCCTTTCCCCTGAAGAGCTGTGTTCAGCGTGTTCAGGTGCGCTGTCATGTCTACCATGAAGTGTAGCTTTTCCAGCCACTCTGGCTGTTCCAGCTCAGGAAAGTTGAGCCCTTTGCTGCCCAGGAAAGTTTTCACTTCTTCCAGACACGCGACAATGCGTTTCAGCACCTCCCCTTTGGACAGCCACCGGACTTTGTTGTGCAGCAGGAGATCAGAATATGCGCTTTCCATCTCGTCCAGTAACAAACGGAATTGACGGTGATTTAAACTTTTTGCCATTATTTTATTGACAATCTGAATGACAACATCCATTACTTCTGTGCATTCCGGAGGAAATGTTTGAGCGCACAGTGCCTCTTGGTGCAAGATGCAGTGAAAAGTCAGCAGCTTTCTGTCCAGCGACTTCTGCAGTAAAGCCACAAATCCCTTGTGCGTTCCCGTCATATTCGGAGCCCCATCAGTAGCTACTGACACCAGATGGGTGGTCTTTATTCCTTTGGCTCTTAAACAATTCAAGACAGCCTCACAGATGTCCTCCCCCCGTGTTTGGTCTTTTAGAGGTATCAACTCAATCAGTTCTTCCTGTGGCCCGGCAGAGTTTACATACCGGCAGAACAACGCTATTTGTTCAATATCGCCTTTGTCTTTAGACTCGTCACAGGCAATCGAGTAGGCCACAGCTGAATTGATGTCTTTAATTTGCTGTCTTGTGATGTCTTCTGCCATTTTTATGGTTCTGTCTTTGACAGTCTTTGCAGAGAGGGGCATATCCCTGATTTTCTGCACAATTTCACTCTTGTTTTTAAAGTCCGTGAATAGATGTTCTGAAATCTTAATGAAAGATTCTTTTATATATTCACCATCTGTAAACTGCTTCCCGTGCCTGACTATTTCCTGAGCGGCAATATAACTGGCGTATGTCGTTGATTTTCCTGACTTCATCCATTTCTGGAAATGATTTTTGCTCAGATCAACCTTCCGCATCAGTTCCGAAACGGCTTTTTTTCTCTCATCTCCATCCGGATATTTTTGAGCAAAGGCTGCGTGTTTACTCTGGAAATGCCTTGCGACATTTGACTTTTTGTTGTTTGCTAGTTTCTCATTGCATATTAAGCATACCGGTAAACCAGTCTCGTCAACAGTGAAAGCAAATGAATCTGTCCACGTATCATTAAACGTTCTGTTTTCTTCAGTCACTTTTCTTTTTTTAGAATTCTCCATAGTTGGCTTACCTTGGATCGAAAAATTAAAGAAATCGCGCACTGGCGGGTGTCAGGTATTGGCAGTGGTGACGTATATTAATAGCGATAAAAACACGTTGCAGCGGTGTGTTCAGGCAGTCAGTAAACTGCAGTCGAATAACTTTATTCGAACTAAACAGCCTTGCTTCTAAGCCTCCCTCAACCCAGCCCCCATGGACGCAGATGCTGCAAAAGACACGTACTCACAAACCCCCGTAGGCAATCTCCCTTAGCCGGAATGCTGGCTAATTGAGAGCAGTTTTGGATGTGTCAGAAAATGTGTCGCCACACTTACATTGTACAAGATCACCATAATCTTCAAATTTAGAATTACATTTCAAAAGCTAACAAACTAACATAAAATACATTTTAATTAAATACTGACCAATTATTTCCCAAAGCCACAGGGAGCCGCAGCACAGAGGTGAAAGAGCCACAAATGGCTCGGGAGCCGCAGGTTGCCGACCCCCGGTATAGACATTTCTCCATCCTGCAACCCAAATTACCATTGTATCGTGCTTTAACTGTGGCTCAGAAAACAAACTGTTGACAAAATTATTTAGTAACTTTACATTCCTGGATCTTTCTTCCCGACATCTGACCATGGAGAACTTGAAGTTAGAGGAGCCTCAGCCTTTTCTCATGGGCAGTTCAGTTTCCAAATCCACTGTGAACTATATCACGCATTATAGTTTTCACATGTTGATGCCATGACGATTATTATTAATAGTCCACACGAAGTGCTGGAGGAACTCAGTAGGTCAGGCAGCACCTATAGAATAAATAGCTGACTTTTTAGGTCAAGACCTTTCATCAGGACTCAATCATGTTGCTCTGGATCTCCAGCATCTGCAGAATTTTTTGTAGTTAAGTAGTTGTACTGATATTTTAGATCACCTTATTATTTTGTCATTATATGTATTGTCTTTATTCCCTTGAGGCAATGGGACCTTCAAAATTAGGCAGTTCTTTACACATTCAGATAACTCTAGTTTCTTTGGAAATCTTCCTGCTATTAATTCTTAAATAAATAAAAGATGTAGTCCTATTTCTTTTGGGTGAAAGTTATTTTTTGTTTGTGATGCTCAGGTTCCCAAAGAGAAAGACGAGATGGTAGAGCAAGAATTTAATCGTTTGCTGGAGGCCACATCTTACCTCAGTCATCAGTTAGACTTCAATTACCTGAACAACAAACCGGTCTCTTTAGGACAGGCATTGGAAGTTGTCATACAGTGAGTATTTTATTATATTTCACACTCAGCAAAATATAATGTAAGCGATCTGCTCGGGTATAAAATTTAAATTCAGTCTGATCATTGTTAAGGATCTCTGTGACTAGTTGGGTAGCTAAACTTAAGATTGCATAATGCCAGGCTGGCAGTTCCAACGATAAATATTTTGGGAGTTTAACAATAGAGTGGACTTGCTGCATTTCTAAGCAATTAATTGAGGAATCTGCACCCAGCACAGCAGCATTTTTGAGTCCATTCACATGAGTAAAACTTGTAGCTACAAAATTCAAAGTATACCTATAAATATAAAAAAAATCAAAGTATGTATGCGGTATACAACCTTGAAATTTGTCTTCCCCACAGACATCATGAAACAAAGAATCAGGGAGCCATCCTGTTCAGAGAAACAAATTCAATCACCAACCCCCCCCCCCCCCACCCGCGTGCAAAAATATTGCGCAAACGGAACAAAAAGGATCGAAAACATAGAATATAAAACACAAAGGCATATTTTAGTACAGTTCACTCCAGTGTTCATTATCTGCAGGTCACGCAATTCAAAAATCGCCCAAAAGTAATAACAGAGAAAGAGGAACCAAAACTAGAAATAGAATGCAACATAAAAACTGATATAGAGTCCAAATCTACCACTCACGCCAATTGTAGATTTGCTCTGGCCTTATCTGGTGACATCTTCGAGGTTGGGAGAGATCATTCGAATGCAGGGCACAATGCTAGGAATGGAGCAAGTTATTTCTCTCATTAGAAGTGTTTGCCTTATTGTTCAAATGCTTTTTGGTTTGCTTGACGTTTTTATTTCTTTAATTTTTTATTGATTTTTATTAGCTTTTTTTCTTTTTTTGTGCTGGGGTGTTGATTTTTTCTCTTTCAACGATATCCATGGTTTTTCTGTATTTCGTGGCTATCTGGAGAAGACAAATTTCAGAGTTGTATTTTGCAATATATTTTAATAATATGAAACTTTGAATAATTCTCTATATTGGGGACATTCAGAATGATTGGGGGAACAAACTTCATTATAGTCAGCCAACTAGGGTTGTGATTTTAAAGTGAATCAGTTTTTCTTTTCAGCTGTTTTATGGCTGAGGGTTGTACTGGCCTGCCATGTGGCAAGATTAAAGTTCAAACTACATTTATTATTGAAGTATCTGTACATTGTACAACCATGATATTCATCATAAAACAAAGAAATTCTAATGAACCCATTTAAAAAAAACAAATCATGCAAACAATAAATGAAAGCAAATAGCTTTCTGAACTGAAGTCCCCAAACAGAGTCCGTCCACAGACCCTTAGTTCAGCGCAGAGCCGAGTAAAGGTCACTGAGCAGAGAGTGAAGCGGTCGTACAAGACATCGCTGCCATGCAGGGTCTCATTATTTTTGCTAAATGGATACAATTCAGTTAAGAGTACAATGATGATATGCGTTAGTGATTTTGAGACTGATGAATATAAAGTGAATTTTTTTTCATGCCTTTGGAAGCATCTCTACCCCACTCCAGTGCTGTTGTTTAGAAGCATTGTTATGATGTATAGACTGAATGCATAATGAGCCGTAACTGAAAGTAAACTAAAATATTCTCGTTAGGTTGCAGGAGAAACATGTGAAGGATGAACAGATTGAACACTGGAAGAAAATTGTGAAGACACAAGAAGATCTGAAAGAACTACTCAATAAGGTGATTTGAACTTCCTTTAAATTTTACGTAAAAATTTATGGTTATTTACATGAATCAACTCTTGAAAAATAATGTTTTATTGCGAGTCTGAAACTATAGCCACTGACCTATTTTTCCCCATTGTTTTTGTAACAAGATATTTTCTAACTCGAGGTTTCTTAGGAACAAAACTCACATTATAATGGAACTACCTGTAGTTTGTTTCTTCTGGAAATGGTAAATGACAATCCTCGTATGCTATGGTGTTGGGAATGGGGGGCACTGCACAGAATCGCAATAAGCCTTAGAAGGTTGCAAACTCAGCTCCATAATGGGCACTAGCCTCCCCAGCATCCAGGACATCTTCAAGGAGCGATGCCTCAGAAAGGTGGTATCCATCATTAAGGACCCACGTCAGCCAGAATGTGCCCTCTTTTCGCACAAAGATGAGAAAATCTGCAGATGCTGGAAATGCTTTGTTCTCATTGTGACCACCAAGGAGGAGGTACAAGAGCCTGAAGCCAAGCACTCAATGATTCAGTAATAGCTTTGTCCCCTCTGCTATCTGCTTTCTGAATGAACATTGAACCCACGAACACAACCTCACTACTTTTTCTTTTCTCACTCTTTTTGCACTACTTGTTTCATTTAACTTTTAAAAAAAATGTGTTTGCGTGCACACGAGCACACACACACACTCTATCAGTTTTTATTATGTGTTGCAAAGCACTGCTGCCACGAAACATCAAATTTCGCGACATATGCCAGTGATGTTGATTCTGATAGTGCAAAAGAAACTTTGGTGAAGAAGTGAAACAAGTTTAAAATGGTGCTGCAGGATTTTTAGTTTTATTTTTTGCTTATGTGGGTGTGACATATATATGGCATCTGAGTGAAGGTTCTACATGTTCTAAATTTTGTTTTAACTGTTAAGATCATGAACTTTAATAAGAAACCTGAAAACTCTCTGGATCTTTCTATGGATGTCGAGCCGTTAACTTGAAATACGAATTTTTCCCTATCTTTTTATATTTACTTTCTGCACTCCCAAGTTTCACTTGGTATGCGTTCTTCTTAACTAGTACAATACCTATGAATAGTCGTGATTGGTTTCACATGGACGAGTATATTGTAAATGAATGTGATGTAAAATAAGACTAGGAACACACACAATGCTGGAGGAACTCAGCAGGCCAGGCAGCATCTATGGTAAAGAGTATAGTCGAAGTTTCAGGTCGAAACCCTTTGGGAAGTCCTTTGCAGAAGGGTTTTAGCTTGAAATGTGGACTGTACTCCTGTCTGATTGGTATCCATGCTTGTTCTTGACTGTTTATTGTGCAGAATTTATTCAACTATGCAGTTCTTCATGCTTCCGGAAGAGCTGATAAGTTACTTGAATGCAGCAGAACTTCCTAAAACCATGAACACATTTAAAAGATCGGTCTTTGACAGGTCTCTTATTTGGTGTTCTCAAAATTTTAAATGGGGCTGCAGTTCCTTCATTTGCCCTTTGGTGGTGCTGTTGATGGAGAATAACACATAATGTTTTGATTTTAAATCCGTGTTTAGGACATAGAAATCCACAGCACATTACAGGGCCTTTGGTCCACAATGTTGGGCCGACCATGTAACCTATTCTAGAAACTGCCTAGAATTTCCCTACTGCATAGCCCTCTATTTTTCTAAGCTCCATGTACCTATCTAAAAGCCTCTTAAAAGACCCTTTTGTGTCCGCCTCCACCACCGTCACCAGCAGTGCATTCCACACCCCCCCCCCCACCCTCTGTGTGAAAAACTTAACTCTGACATCCCACTTGTACCGATTTCCAAGCACCTTAAAACTATGCCCCCTTGTGTTAGCCATTTCAGTCTTGGGAAAAAGCCTGTACAGCAGCTTTGAGTGTCCTATGGACATGGGCCCCAAGATCTCTCTGATCCTCCACACTGTCAAGAGTCTTCCATTAATATTATATTTTGTATTCAAATTTGACTTACCAAAATGAACCACTTCACACTTACCTGGGTTGAACTCCAACTGCCACTTCTCAGCCCAGTTTTGCATCCTATTCATGTACTGCTGTAACCTCTGACAACCGTCCAGACTATCCACAACACCCCCAACCTTTGTGTCATCAGCAAACTTACTTACCCACCCTTCTACTTCTTCATCCAAATGATTTATAAAAATCACAAAGAGGTGGGGTCCCAGAGCAGATCCCTGTGGAACCTCGCTGGTTACCGACCTCCATGCAGAATATGAATCATCTACAACCACACTTTGCCTTCTGTGGGCAAGCCAGTTCTGGATCCACAAACCAAGGTCTCCTTCAATCCCATGCCTCCTTACTTTCTGAATGAGCCCTGCATGGGGAACATTCCCCAACATTTATTTTACCCCAATGCCCCCCCCCCCCAGTACTTTCATACTTGCCAATGCCCTCTTAGGCACAATATACTTTCTGGTGCCACCATTGGTGAAAAACATGTTTACCATATGCTAACATGAGAAAAATGACTCTGCTTTAAATTATTTTGTCTCTAAACATAGCTTACACAGTACCTGTGCGCTGTCAGGAACTTCAATATCAATGTGATCCTTGAGGTTGATGATTTTTAGTAAGAGTTGAAATATCTGGTTCAATTTGTGATACCAAAAACCCCATGCGTAACAATGTCAAAACCATTTTGTATTTTGTGAGTACGTGGTTTCTGCACTGAAGTCTTATTTCAACAAGGTTGGAGGATGGAAATGCAATGAAGAGCAGTTTGGATCTTTTCCAAAGACCAGGAAACTTCATATGACAGTGTAGCCACAAACCGCAAAAGCCGACATTTTTGAAAAAAGTTTTTGCTGCTTCATCCTTCAGAATTGCAACAATTTCTTCTTGCAAGCTCTCTTCCTGTTCTTCCATCTTGCAAAGAAATGGGAATTACACAGTCCAGCATTTCCAGATCATTCAAGTCCTTGAATCGATTCTGAAAATCCTTCAGTGACTGCAGGTGCACGAAGTACTCTTGCAAATCATCATCTGTGAACGAGAGAGCCATTCTTTCCATGTAGGGAAACTGTGAGAACATTCTTCTATTTGGTTGGTAAAGTTGGATGAGATTGTCGCGTTTCAGATGCGTTTTGACAAGTGCTCACTGCCTACAGAGCTAAGGTCCTTCCTGTGCTCCAGTGTCTCATCCCCTTTTTCTGCAAGTGGCTGCTCTACTAATGGTTAGTCAGGTCTTGTGCCTCAAATTAGGGTGCAGCTTACCGCCCCCCCCCCCCCACCCGATGACTTCTATGTCCCCTAAAGCCCCCTTAGGAGACATACCGTAACTGTCCCCTTGGGGAGGGGGGGTACCGCCCCCGTTGAGAATCACGGTTTTAAATTAATATAAATGCTTAGGTGTGTATTTGGCCCGTTAGTTTTAAGAACTGAACTAGGCTGCAACAAATCAGAGCACTATTCTACCACAGCCAAATATAGTTTTTTTTTCAAACTGCAGATTGCAATATAATTTGATTCCTAGCAATTTAAGACCTTGATTAAGATTTGAGAAATTGCCAACAGCTAGTTTAAGTAGGCTAATATCTATTTTATATCCTTATTAAAATTAGTTGTCTTCCTACGATCATTTTGTATAAGAGAAAGCAGCAGGAATGGGCATTTGATCTCTTGAGCCTGCTACACTTCAAAGGTTCATTTATTATCAAAGTATGTATGCAGTATGCAACTCTGAGATTTGTCTTCTGAGATAGCCGTGAAACAAAGAAAACCATGGAAGTCCTTCAAAGAGAAACATCAACCCCACCTCCCCGCAAAAGAAACTGACAAATTGTGCCAAATTAAATTGTGCAGCAAGTAGCTGATCTTCTGCATTGTTTCCCTGACTCCTTTTACTGTTCAGAAATCAATCAAATCTGTTTTGGGTGCAATCAATAACTGCATCTCTGCCCTCTTTAGGACTGAATTCTAAAGATTAATCAGCCTCTGAGTGAAGGCATTTCTTCTCGGTCTTAAATATGCAGCTCCTTATTTTGAAAGTGTGACCTATTGTTCTAGACTTCTCAGGCCAGAAACTTTCACCTAGAAGCATCCTCTGGACATCCACCCTGTTGCATCCTCTAAGAATTCTGTACATTTCAGTGAGGTGTATCACCAACCTAAAAGATAAACTCAGTTTCTCATCCCACAGAAGTGGCCTGACCTGCTGAGTATTGCAAGATTTCTGTTTTTGTTTCAATTTTCCAATGTGTACCTTTTTGTTTTTTTTCATATTTTTTGAGTGTCTTAATGTCACCTCCCTTATTGGTCTGGTTGAGTTGTTCTCCGATTTTGCCAGTTTACTTGCTAGTGTTTCATGACTATGTGAGGAGACATCGCCAGTCTGCTGTTGATTGTGGTGTGTCCTGAATAGTTTTCAATCAGGCCAAGCATTCAGAGGAACGCACCACAATCAATAGCACACTGGCAATGTCTCCTCACTTGGAGCCAAAATGTTGGCAAGTAAATTGCAAAATCGGATACCAACCCAACCATCAAACACCTGAGCTACACATCTTCTGAATTATTTCCAACCGCTGAATTATTTACCTACCACTGATGGTGGGCTGCCATTTTGTAGGACTCCATTTTACTTGTCCATTGTTTCTTTTCTTTGAACTTTGTTTCTAGACATAGTTACTTCATACATTAAAATGCAATGGATACATATAACTGGTTCCTCAGCATCTGTATTGAGACGTTAACCTTTCAACTGCAGTCTCTTTGAAAGGATAGAGATTGTACTGATTAAGAGTCTACATCTGATATGTTGACCTGTCTTCTTTTCAGATGTAATAGTTCTGTGTAATTCCAGCTTTTTTTTTTCAAATTGCTATTTTTGACTCGTGGAATTTGCAGCTTTCCTTTTATCAGTGCTTGCCAGGCTTGCTTGTTCTTGGGACAGCTTCTTGTAAGCGTAATTATGATGTTAAAAACAATTTAATATGTTTTTGTTGCTGGAACAGCATGAAATGCCTAACTCTGGTATTATCTAGGGAGGAGAAATTGAGCAGAACGTTAACAGGAATTACAAGGCAGTTTCTATAAGTGTAACAGATGCTGTTTGTCCAAAGTTCAAAATAATTTATTATCAAGGTACATGAATGTCATCCTATACAACCCTGAAATTCATTTTCTTGTGGGCATACTCAATAAATCCATAGAATAATAACCACAGCAGAATCAATGAAAGACCGCACCAAGTTAAGTGTTCAATTTGTGTGCAAATGACAACAAACTAATGCAAATACAAAAGAAAGAAATATTTATTTATTGATTGATTTATTGACATACAGCGTGGAGTCGGTCCTTCTGGCCCACCCAGCAATCCCGCGATTTAATCCAAACCTAATCACGGGATAATTTACAATGACCAACTAACCTCCCAACTGGTATGTCTTTGGAATGTGGGAGGAAAGCCACACGGTCATGGGGAGAAAAACTCCTTACAGGCTGTGGCGGGAATTGAACCCGGGTCACTGGTCCTGTAAAGCGTTCTGCTAACCACTGCATAACCATGCCACCCTACGTAAATAAGCTATAACTATCAAGAATATGAAATGAAGTGTCCTTGAAAGTGAGTCCATTGGTTGTGGGATCATTTCAATGATGGGGTGAGTGAAGTTGTCCCCCACCAGGTTTTTAAAACAAAGGGGATAGATAACTTACTCAACTTCCAAGGTTTTGTCAAAGTTATGTGTAGTCTTTAATGCCCATCCTGTTACATATCATTCAGATGGTGTCGCTGAAAGAGAAAATCAAAGAACTACATCAACAATACAGAGAAGCTTCTGAGGTGAAGCCGCCTCGTGACATCACTGCAGAATTCCTGGTTAAAAGTAAACTGAGAGACCTGACTGCTTTATGCAAGGTGATTTTATTTCTAATCACTACATATGAGTTAAGTTCTGGGATTTATTTGGCAATGGTTATTTTTATTTCCTTTTAACTGTTACTTTTTTTCCTTTCCACGTTGCCCTTTCTCTTAAAGTTTGGTGGGCTTGTTATTTGATGGTTAATTGTTTGAATGAATGTGCTGGTTTTGGGAAGGGTTCCCATGTCTTTTGAAACTGCTGATGACTGATTGCCGCGTTGAATTTTGAAATGCTAGCTCTCTTAAATGTGTCCATTCATTACTGACTTCCTACCTGTTACGCCACTGAGGACATTCAGAGTCAGTACAATGACCAAATAACCTACCAACCAGACTGTCTTTGGACTGTGGGAGGAAACCCATGCAGTCACAGGGAGAATGTACAAACTTGCAGGCGGTGGAGCGAACTGAACTCGGGTCGCCGGTACTACAAAGCATTGTGCTTTAGCAATTGGCAACCATACAATAAAGGATTATAGAACACTCTCTCAGCGGTCAGCAAAGAAATGACCGCCACTGGTCCCAAGCTACAAACTGCCAAGAAATAGACATAACTTATTCCTTTTGCTTTTACCACTCGTGACTTGTTACTAATAAACACACGGCGCAGTATACATGGCTCATACACAGCAGAATTGATTTTTTTTTAAAAAAGATAAATTTTTCTCGCCTTTGAACGAGGAGGCAATTTCTTGAATTATTTGTAAAGATTTTGCTCAGTTCATAAGATCCATGTCTTGCTTCAGCATGCATGCTGTTGAAACCCTCTTTCATACGTTTATTACCTCGTTATACTTCCATTTCCCTGTTTGATAAGCTTCATTTTTCTGCCTTCCTCCCTTTTATTCTTTTATTCTTTGTGCCTTGCCCGAGTCTCATTCACTCATTGCATTGAATTCACCCCCCCCCCCACCCCATCTCCCAGGCTTCCTCTCCCGTAATCCTTCATTTTAAAATCTCTTACCTGTGTTTCAAAGGATGCAAGAAATAGGAACACGGCTTACTCTTTGAGTCCTTGAGCCTGCTTCAGAATTGAGCAAAGTAATGTTTAACGTACTATTCCCCCATTTCCTGATCTTTCACCATATACTTTGATTTCTGAAAAAAAAATTGTTGTTTTGAATGCAAGCATCAAGTCCCCACATTCCTCTGAGGTAGAGAATCCACCACTCCCTAAGTAATTTTCCAGCATTTCAGTCTTAAGTGCCCTGCCTCTTATCTATAGTAGAACATCCACCCTCTCCCTTCTCCTCACTCCACATTTCTGGAGAGCTTTCTAAGGGTCCATTGCATTTAAGTGAAGTTACCTCTCATGGGCTGGCACTGTAGCATAGTGATTAGCACAGTGCTTTACAGTATCAGTGATCCAGCTTCATTTCCCACTGCCATCTGTAAGAAGTTTGTCCAGAGACGTGGTGGTTGGTAGGTTAATTGGTCAATGTAAATTGTCCTGTCATTAGGCTAGGGTTAAATTGGAGGATTGCTGGTCACCTGCTCGAAGAACCGGAGGGGCTTCCTTCGCACTGTATCTCAATAAGTAAACAAATCTCTAAAATACGGAGAACAGAAACCAAGCCTAATTGATCTCTCTATTGCATATTTGATCTTTTTGAGGTCTGAGGCCTCCGTCGGTCAGAGTTGATCATGAATGTTGCATCCTAGTTGTCTGGATATGCAAAGCCAGGGCAATACAATATGGAGAGCAAGCTTCCTCTCTTAGCGCATCTAATAACCCAAAGGAACGTCAGACCAGTACAGTTTGGCACCAGCATTTGCGAGTCAGCATTGAACTCTGTGTAGGACTGCCTTAGGGATTCCAGCTTTGGATCTTTTTTTTCTCCCCATCGGGGGTTTACTCCCGAAGCCTACCCATGTGTGGATATAGCCACAAAGCACCAGAGATTTGAGATTAGAGTTTTCCTTCCAATTGAGCTGCCAACCGCAGTAGATGAGTCCCATCTACCCAAATAAACAGGTTTTAGGATGCCAGTAACCCACCTTTACCCTTTCTCCTGTCTGTAGAAATGGTTCTGCTGGGCTCAGTAGCAAAGTCACTTGTGAAGGCCAGGAGCTGGACGTGGTTGTCAGAGGCTATTTGTGGCATACGTCATTGAGAGTATTTAATAGGTAGTGGGAGCTTATCTTCACTACCACCCCCAGCAATAACAACCTTAAGGAACTTCTTCTTGAGATAAGAAAGCCAAAACTGTGCGCCATATCCAAGTGTAGTGTCACCAAGGCCATATGTAACTATGATAAGACATTCTTAGTCTTCTATTTAAATCTTCTTACCACAATGTATTTGCCTTCTGAATTTCTGAATGTAATTGCATGCCAGCTTTCAGTAGCTTTTGTGCAGGAAAATCTTTTCGATTTACATACAGTGAACAACTTTTGGGTATGAATATTTCCAAAGTTCTCCATACTTAAGAAGCATTTTATTTCTGTTGAAGTGGATAACTTCATGTTCTTTGTGCATTACATTCTATCCTTCATATTGTTGCCCACACTCAGTTGGTTTATTGTCCTTGAAACCTCTTTGCCTCTTCGCTGCGATTCTCAATCCCATTTAGTGACAGTTTGTATTTGATCTTCTCAGTCAGTTCGTAGCTTTAGATTGTGGATTTCAGGGTCCAGTGATTGATCAGCATAGTAGTAGTTAATTACTTCTTACATACTCATGAACTCCCCATCCACTCAGACTCCAGCTGGACAATTACACTGCACAATTTTTTCAACAAGAGTTGCTTCCTCAGAATTTTTTCTTTTGTTTATGATAGACTGCTTGAAGCCGAACATAAATGTAATTTCAGACTACTTTGAATCATGTAGGAATTTGGAGAAACAAGAAATTAACTTGTATTTAATATAATGAGTTTAATTGTATAATGGTGCTGATGCTTAGCAATAGTTCTTACTTAGTGACCGTTATACCGCTGGTGTCTAAGGCAGCAATAAAGGTCCTCCATCTCATTCTGTCCTTTGTCACACACAGATATAGAAGGGTTCTTCATTGCTGTTTCTGTAACAATTTTCTTTTGACCAGTCAGGATTGTTAGCCCTGAGCTGAATCCCCGAACCTGAAGCACCAGTGGACCACTCTTAGTCTGGCCTCTACCCTTTGACCTGTTTGGCATGGGTGACCCTACCAAGAGCCAGAGCACAAAGATTCCAGCTAATTGAGGCACACAAACCCCCAAGCCCCATGACAAGGTTGTAGTCCTCTTGGAGGTTGATCCACGTGGCACGCTGTTATTTGCCTGCTGACCAGAGATGGACTAATTAATTCCTGCCCTTTTGGTCATCTGTCTCTGGGGGGCATGGGGGGGGAGTGTTTGGAGGGGAGGGAAAAAAACACTCAGTTCCCTTGACTGCATGTGATCTTGTTCACTAATTTCCTGAGGGTGCGTATCTGTACACTGCCTGTATAGATACTTCCTTCCTTATCTACTTGGTACATCCTCAAAGAATAGAAAACATAATTTCCCATTTTGTAAGTCCATGTTGACTCTGCTTAATCAAATTATTATTTTCTGTGTTTATTGCTGTTATATCCTTGAGTTGCATGATTGTTTCTGTTCTCAATGTCAGCCTCGACAAGTTGATTATTGCCCATTTTATCTATATTTTAAATAGTGGGTTCACACACTTGCCATACTCAACCTGCAGGAACTCTTCCAGAATCTCCAAGAATGTGGAAGGTGATTCAGAGTACAGTACGTGATCATCTCTATCACAGCTCCAGGCTCCTGGAGATGTATCAATTTTCAGACTATTCACAAATACTTGCTTTCCTTAATTTGCACTGAACCTTTTCTCCAGTATTTCTGGGATCTTTGTCTTCCACGAACACTAATCCTTAGGACACTACCTTCCGGCCTGAACAAAAAGATAATTTTTTTTGGAGTCTCTGTTATCGTATGACAATAGACAATATGACATATGGAAGGCACTCTTCTTTAATCTATGCTAATACAGTACTGTGAGCTCATATCTTGTAGACCAGCCTTTAATTGTATTGTGTTGGTGTTCCTTTCCATGCCTTCGGGTACATGGAGCAACAACTTTGCCATTTCTTTAGCACCTTTGTCTGTTTTTTTTACGAGGCCAAGTTGCTAGCTCGATGCTCAAGCCATCAGGGATGGAAAGCTTGCAAGGAGCTGGCCGGATTCAAACTCGGGACCACTCAACTTGGAGTCCGGTGCTGATGCCGCTACACCTCCAGCTGGCTATTTGTTGTAAATTACATATTAATGCTATTTAGTGTAGTAATTTTTAACATAGTTGAAAGAATTAACACACAAACTGTCAAAGCCATCTTTTGTAGTTGTTTTGGTTAAAGACTCTAGTTTTACGTTGAACTAAATTATTTGCAAGCTTCACAGAAAATTCTGTCATTTTGAGCACTTTCTCAGAAGCCCCTCAGTTACCGTTAATTAACATTTTAAAAAATTTTGAGATACAAGGCAGAATAGGCCTTTCCCGCCCTTCGAGCTACACTGCCCAGTAATCCCACTAGTCTAATTATGGGACAATTTGCAACTGGTTATCTTTGGACTGTGGGAGGAAATCCAAGCACCTAGAGTAAACCCATGCGGTCACAGGGAAAATTTACAAACTTTTTATAGGCAGTGGCGGGAATTGAGCCCGGGTTGCTGGTACTGTAAAGTGTTGTGCTAACCACTACACTACCATGATGCCCCAACTCTTTTGCATTACACAATGTGAGATCTAAAATGCCCTATTGGCTTCTCAACAAACTGACTGAAAAAGCTGTTTCTTTCCCATTCCCATAAATTTGCTGTTCAATTAATTGCTGTTTATTTGGTTTGCTCGGTCGAGATGTAGATTAAAAGTTTCAAGTCATTAATTTTCTCACACTTAATGCAAGTGTCTAATTTCTGATTTAATCAATGCCAAAAATTTCCATTACTGCTAGCAATGGGGGTGGGTCTATAGATATTTCCTCCTAATATTTTGCTTTTCCTTATTTCTTATAAGCTCTACTCACACTCAATTTTTTTCTGTTGCTTTTATCCCATGTGTTATTGTGTTGAGCCAACCATTGTATTGATTTGACTCTTCTACAAATTAAGTTTCTAGGAATATTTAGTTCTCCAAATCAAAGTCATTTTTATTAGCTATTCCAACTGTGTCATTTAAAGTCTATTTGCACTGATTGTGGAGGCCAAGTCACTGGGTATATTTAAAAGTGAGTTTAAAATCATCATCATTAATGGCTATGTTGTATGAGATAGATGATTATGGCCTTTTCCTTGACCATGATTGTTCTTGGTAAATTTTTCTACAGAAGTGGTTTGCCATTGCCGCCTTCTGGGCAGTGTCTTAGACGGGTGATTCCCAGCCATTATCAATACTCCAGAGATTGCCTGGCGTCAGTGGTCACATACCAGGTTTTGTGATAAGCACCAGCTGCTCATACGACTGTTCACCACCTCCTCCCGTGGCTTCACTTGACCCTGATCGGGGGGCTAATCAGGTGCTACACCTTGACCAAGGAAAGAGTGCCTTACACCTCTACCCCGCCACCCAAGTTTGGTAGTTGTTGATTAGGAAGGGCACCAACGGTTACGGAGAGAAGGCAGGAGAATAGGGTAGCGAGGAGTAATAAATCAGTGTTGATCGAATGGCGGTGCACACTGAATAGGCCGAATGGCATAATTCTCCCACTGTGTGTTATCGTCATAGTTAATCAGATCTTACTGTGATCGCTGCATGTACAGTATTTGGATAATGAGCCTTCAGTTTTGTCTTTCTTGCCTTTTTTTTTTCCTTTCCCAGAATTGATGGTATTCTTCAATCCCTTAATGCTCTGTCCTTGCTGAAAACTCTGGTTATCACTGCCTACTGGCACTGTTATTCTTTCTCTTTGACTTTCTAAATTTCCCCTCACTAGAACAATTTACCCCGCCCTCCCTTACAAATACTGTTTAGTTTAAAACCTTATCTTTGGACTTAATTATTTGATTCGCTTAGGCACTTGTCTCAACCCATTTCATGTAAATCCCACCCCATCAAAACAACTCCAGTGCTGGTGCCAGCATTCCATAAATTGAAGACCATTTCTTTCATACTAATCCTTAAATGATGTAATCCATTCTGATCCTATTGATCCTGTGCTAATTTGCAAACTTGTTGGTTATTTGTCTGGTTTCTCCTTTTGTTGCTTGATGTTAAATTTTGCTAATTTGTACAGTAATAAGATAAAGGAGCAGAACTTGGCCATTTCGCCCATCCAGTTTGTTTCACTGTTCATCATGGCTGACCCATTTTCCCTCTCGGCCCCAGTCTGCCGCCCTCTCCTTGTAACCCTTCATTCCCCGATTAAATGAGAATCTTTCAACCTCTGCCTCAATGGCTGGGCCTCCACAGCAGCTTGTGGCGGTGAATTCCACAGATTCACACTCTCTGGCTAAAGAAATTCCTCCTCATCTCCATTCTAAATGGATGTCTCTCTATTCTGAGACTGTGTCCTCTGGTCTTGGACTGCCCCCACCACAGGACACATCCTCTCCAAATCAACTCTATCAAGTTCTTTCAACATTCAATAGGTTTCAATGAAATTCTACCCCCTTCCCATTCCCCCCAGCCCCCATTCTTCTGAATATAGGCCCAGAACCATCAAATGCCCCTCATACCACAAGCCTTTCAAACCCGGAATTGTGAACCTCCTTTGAACACTCTTCAGTGTCAGCACATCCTTTCTTAGATAAGGAACCCAAAATTCCTCACAATACTCCTATCTTGCTCCTTGAGCCATTTCATTAAGTCTGAGGCAATAGTTTCAGCTCAAGTTATTGATGACTTTTCTGAAGAGAAGTTGATTTGGTTAGAATTGATTGCAAAATATTTATGTCAGCATATAGAGGCAATTAATATTTTTGAAGTGGACGACAATTTTTAAGTTTGGACCAGGACTGGTTTTAGAGTGTTCCTCAGCTCAGTGACACCTAGATTGAACTTACTGACCTTTTAGACTCCAAAATGTCTTTCCTGAATTTCTTGTTTGCCAGTCTGGGCCAGAGTTCCACCAGGAAGCAGAAATGGAGCTTGTTCCTATCATGAGGTGCCACTTGATTCCTTTTCATTATGTGACCAGTTCTTTTTGTTTGAATCCACTATAGGAATACGATGAACTCGCGGAAGCCCAAATGAAACTTGAGGAGAAGCTCCAGGAATTAGAAGCTAACCCACCCAGGTAACTGCTGCTACCTTGCCACCATAATGTTGTTGTAGGTCAGACTGAAATGCAGTAAGACTCAGTGTACTTGCTGTAGTTGGTATCTTGTATCTTGTGCACTGGTGGGCAAATCTTAACACTGCAACAACAGCCAGAAATCAGAGTTCAAAGTAAATTTATTATTATTATTTATTTATTACATGTTTCAAAGTTCAAAGCATTATCAAAGTATGTATGTAATATACAGCCCTGAAATTCATCTCCCCCACATATGGTCATGAAACAAGAGCAACCATGCACCCAACCCATCCAAAGAAAAACATCAAACCCTGCTCCCATGCAAAAAATCATGCAGACAGCAACAAAAAAAAGACCAAAAACACAGAATATAAAAACAAAATCAAAAGGCATATTTCAGTTTGGTTCATCTTGGTAGTAAGAGAAAAGAGCGTTCAGAACTAGAAAACATCGTAAACCTGGGAGTCCAAATCTTACAAACCTTGCTCCTGCCTCATCTGCTGACAATAATAAGGGAGAGAGACCACCACAGCCAGACATCTTCTCCGGCAGCAGTGAGCAAGAGCCTGGTAGACGGCTCTGGACACTCGCTTGCCTCCACACCCACCTCGTTTGTGTATATGCTTTATTGTATATGTCATCATATACAACCCTGAGATTTATTTTCTTGTGGGCATACTCAATACATCTATAGAAAAATAACTAACAGAAACAATGAAAGACTGCCCCTCTGGGGTGTTTAACGAGAGGGCAGAAGGCAACAAACTGTGCAAATAGAACAGAAGAAATAATAATAATAATAATAATAATAATAAATAAAAAATAAATAAACAATCATATCACGAGCAGGAGGCGAATAAGTCCTTTAAAGAGTGATTCCATAGGTTGTGGGAAAATTTGAATCATGGGGCAAGTGAAGTTGAGTGAAATTAGCCTCTCTGGTTCAAGACCCTGATGGTTGAGGGGTAATAAAACCTGGTGGTGAGAGTCCTGAGGTTCTTGTACCTTCTTGGTGGCAGCAGCAGGAAGAGAACCTGCCCTGGGTGGTAGGGGGTCCCTGATGATGGATGCTTCATGTAGAAATTGATTGGGTGTATTTTTCTAAAACACAAGTGTTAGAGCTCTGTAGTGGTCTAGAGTATGTAGCTTATAATATGGAATTTACAGGGGGAAAATTTATTTTTCTTTGCATCTTTTAGTGATGTTTACCTGTCATCAAGGGACCGGCAGATACTGGACTGGCATTTTGCTAACTTGGAGTTTGCTAACGCAACACCTCTTTCCACTCTATCGCTGAAGCACTGGGACCAGGTAAATATTTAATGTAAAATGCATGCTGGAGCTTAACCATGACAATTATATATTGTGCCACTGTGATTAGTGTACAAATTGGTGTCAATTTGTCTATGACATGTTCATGTTTCCCCATGACTAGATGCGTATTAAGCAACTGGTAGTTTTCCATTGCAGTGGACGTACTCAAGGGATTTGATGTCAGTGTTGCTATTTAACAGTCACTTTTCTCAGCCCTTCTGTCCTCTGTGTCAATACTTTATAATTGCATTTGTAAACATTTTAATTAAAAATAGATGATGAACTAGAGTAAGCAGAGGCTTCTACACTTGTACATTTACTTTTGATGGATAATGTAAATTAAACAAAAGATACTGCTGTGGTATCCATAAATTTTTTTAAAAAATGTTTCCTGTTTATTTTCTCTTCAGGACGATGATTTTGAATTCACCGGCAGTCACTTAACAGTACGAAATGGTTACTCTTGTGTTCCTGTAGCACTTGCAGAAGGCCTTGACATTAAATTAAATACAGCTGTACGACAAGTCCGCTACACTGCCTCAGGTCGGTTGATACCAGTTCTGTTTGTTATTGGCCTCTTAAATTCTAGTTATTAAAATATTAGCCATCAACAGTTCGTAGGATATTAGCCTATCCTGCTAATTTAAAGCTTCTGACAGTCAATTAGATCTTATGTCATGAACTAATACCATTAAGCACAGGGTCTATGGACTCCAGGTTGGGAATCCCTGAACTAGATGTTCATAAGTGCTGCCCAAGATCTTTTGGCAAACTGCTTCAGCACATTTTGCAGATTCCACGCAGCATGGCTGTGTTGTGACTGTTTTGGAGGATATGTATGTATAAGGTAGTGTATGGAGTTACAGCATTGTAGGTGGCCATTCAGACCATTGTCCCCACTCTGCCACCTCCCCCCTGCTTATACAACCACCTACTACCTGCTCCATGGCCTCATGTGACCCTGATCGAGGGCGAAGCTGTGCTACTCCTTGCCCAAGGGTGACCTGCAGACTAGTGGAGGGAAGGAATGCCTTACTCCTCCTTTGGTGGAGATGTACTAGAATAGTTTACATAAATGTTCTCGTCCCTGTTAAGTGTTTCTTGCAAATATTATGTGGAAAAAGAAAGAGATAGACTTCTGAGGTCACGAGCCCTTCACCAGTTCATCCAGTGAACATCTGGGAGGGGGGTGATTCTTGCCTTGAAGTTACTGTAGGTTCAATTCCGTGGTCTGCCCATGTCCCTCATTCCAGGAATCAGTAAGAAGAAAAGGAGCGAGATTAACTTGTACTTGAAGTTAGAGGATAAGTGATTTTATTGAAGTGTACTGTATGGGTAGTGGGGTGGCGAAACATCTCTGTCATAGGAGGTGTGAGGAGCTCCTTCCCTCCGCTAAAGAGTGGCACCTGCTTAGCTCTCCTTCCCCCCCGATCAGCTGCTGACATGAATTCATGGGAGCAGGTGGTGGATGGTCGTATGAGCAGCTGGTGCACATCACAAGTCCTGGTTATGCGACCACTGACGTCAGGCAGGCAATCTCTGAAGTGTATTGATAATATCTGGGGTCACCTGTCGTGTAAAGACACTGCCCAGAAGAAGGCAATGGCAAACCATTTCTGTAGGAAAATTTGCCAAGAATAATCATGGTCATGGAAAGACCATAATCACCCATGTCATACAACATGGAGCATAACGAATGAACGAACTGTATGTCTGACTGGGATGAGATGAAAGAGATGCCAAGAAACAATTTCCTGTAACCGATAATTGTAAAGCTGAAGGAAATAGTCCCAGGCTCAGGGCTTGGTTAGTGAGGAATGTGAGGGTTATTTTTCCCTCTCATGTGGTAACTCTTGGAATTTGTGGCTTCAAGCTGGACTGTGCATATTCAGTTATGAAGAACATTTATTGCAGATATATCTAGATCCAGAGAGAATCAGAGTAATGGGAGGGACAACATTGTGCATGATGTGAATGTCGTAGGAGTGAGGGGCTATGTATAGTTTATTTCTTTCTTATTTTCTTGAAATATTTACTTTGTCAAATGGTAAAGAGCCAAACTGAAGTGAAGTGGATTCTTCACTGAAGGAAATGGAAGGCTGCTTGTGTGGAAGGTTGGGCAGCATGGAAGTTTTACTGGGGTACATAAAAGCTACATAATCCCATTGAGTACTTCATTTCAAGAAGTGCATTTGACCCCCAATGGATGCCAAGTCTACTGTAATACTGCGGCTGTACCATTTAGTAGAGTGTTCCTTTTGTAAGCGCTCCCGATAATTGCAGATGATTGAGTTTTTTTTCTCATGCTCAGCGCAATTGCTCTTTCTGTTAGTAAGCTTATCTGTAACTAAACCCAAAATCTAACTTTATAATGATGCAGCATTTGGATATTTCACTGTAGTCTGAATAATGATATGGTATGAATTATGTCTGAGGTACCTGATCTTCCTGTCCAAAGGTCAGTTAAAACCATGACAGGTCGTGTATATTAGTCTGCAATCAAGCTTTTGAAGTAATTAATCAGAATGAAGTCCAGGCACAAGTTTTATATAAACCCATCATAGTTTAGCAGTTTTATGCAGTATTTAAAGCAGTTTGCATTCTTGATGAGTTCATTGAGGAAGGAACAATTCACAAGTTTTCTTTGGCACATAAAAGAAGTGAATAACCATGTATATACATACATACCTGTATTATTCCTTTTGTCAGAAAAAATTGTCAAAGGAGAATTAAAGGGGTATCCTCAAAAGTAAATCTGTGCACAGACTTCCTGGTTTTTAAGGTTATTTGCAAATCTTTTTCTTAATACCCAACTGTTTTGTGCACTTCATGCAGTCCTGGGTAGGTCTGTAGTCTAGTGTAGTTTTTTTTCTGTGTTGTTTTTTTTTTACATAGTTCAGTCTAGTTTTTGTACTGTATCATGTAACACCATGGTCCTGAAAAAACTTTGTCTCATTTTTACTATGTACTATACCAGCAGTTATGGTCGAAATGACAATAAAAGTGACTTGCCTTGTTTGTAATGGGTATTGCAAGTTGAGTAGTGGACTGATAACTTGATTTACCTTTTGAAGTGGAGTTGTATCAGATGTTGCTGTTTTTAGCTGCTACAACTTTGAAAGGGCCAGCTGTCAGAACAGCAAAGGTAAATTATGGAAATGGAATACCTTTTGTGTCAATTAACAGCCTCTTTATTCCATCACAGTTCATTAGTATTCTGCAGTTTCATCTTCCATTGCATTGAAGATTATTCTTATTTAAATCTCAGTGCTTCGTTCAACAAATAATTTTATATATTTCTGCACCCCCCAAAGACAGCTTCACTAGACTGCAGTCATGATGGATGCAGTTGGTTTAGATGGTGAATTTTTTAAATTAGCTTTTGAAAGAGAAGCCACTGAGGCGGGGTTTATAATTTTGGTCTCTAAACCGATTCTTGTATTTCTTTCGTGTTAAATAAGTAACATTAAACTAATCTAATTAACTGCAGGTGCAAAGTTTGCTTCCCCCTAAATCAACTCTTCAGGCTCTGTTCTATAATGAAAGCATATTATTCATAGGAAGCCAATGGGACTTCAGCTAAGGCTTGAAGGAAAGTACACCATTACACCAGGACAGTTAGAGTGATATCATCACTGCTTGGAATGTACGGTGGAATATTTGCTGGTTTGCTGCATAGGCATGAAAGAAATTACCATATTGTTTTTGGCAAATTTATTCCACATCTGCCCAAATAACTTCGCCGGGACTAATTTCTATTTTATAGCAGTACGCCAGTGTTCTTCAGAATTATATAGTGTTACGTTTGCATAAATATTTTACAGGATGTGAAGTCATTGCTCAGAATACTCGTTCGAATAGCCAGACCTTCATTTACAAGTGTGATGCAGTTTTATGTACTCTCCCCCTGGGCGTGTTGAAACAGCAGCCACCAGCAGTTCAGTTTGTACCGCCCCTTCCCGAGTGGAAAACTTCTGCTATCCAGCGTATGGGCTTTGGAAACCTCAACAAGGTAAGAGAACAGAAAGCTTAGCTGCCTTTGACTGCTTGTGATTGCATTATTGAAGTGTTACTGTTTATTAACTTATTTTTTGATGATTAATTTTTGTTTACCAGTGGATATTTATTTTTTCAGAAATGCAGCGCAGACCAGGCGCTTACACCCAACGCGCTGTGCCTCCCTGCAGTCACCTATTCAACACTACCCAAACCACATGACCATTTACAATAACCAGTTAACCTACTGTTGGAAGCCACTGTTTTTTTTAAACAATACTTTTTATAAGATATGTACTTCTTAAGAAACTCGTGTTTTTTACACTCACTGGCAGAAAGCGGTATAGCAGTTAAACTAATGGTTTACCACCTTTCTTATTTTTTCATTGGCTAAGTATTAGCACATTGCCCATGTGATGTATTCGTTTTAATTATGTAGCCTTTTAAGTAATTTATCACTAGAAATTTTCTTTATCTTGCCAATAGAAGTGATAGATTTTTCAGAAGCAGCATCTTTTTATTTCTTTTTATAACTTTGTCTTACACCCCTTAACATTAATTCCCCTTTTAGCATCGTTTCTTAGTTCTTTATTTAATTTGCTTAGTACTTGTATGTTTGTACTCTGAAATAAACTGAAATCTTCAAATTAAGATTGCTCGCCATTTTTGACACCTGAAAGAACCGTAAGGATCAGAAATTAAGTGGAAATCCAGTACTGCTAACCAGCACGTCTTTGGACTGTGGATGGAAACCAGACCAACCGGAGGAAACGTGGAAAAATGTACAAGCTCCATGTACATGTACATGGAGGCAGAATTGAACTCCAGAGTCCAAAAACCTGGACTGTAATAGTTTTGTGCGAACTTCCATGCTGTGGTGGCGCTGAAAATGCATCATTCCAGCCAATGATGATATATGCAGACCCTTGCACCAAATCCGGTTACTCTAGCATAGTATGGGTAACTGCTAATATCCCAGAATTGATTCAAGCAAACTTCTAATAACACAAAGTCCATAGATGCTGGAAATCCAAAGCAATACGTACAAAATGCTGGAGGTACTCAGGCAGCATCCATGGAAATGAATAGATAGTCGACGTCACAGGCAGAAGCTCTTCTTCTAAAAGCTTTTAATAATTTGATATTGCTGAATATTCTCTCTTGTGTTCTCTGGCAGGTTGTATTGTGTTTTGATCGTGTGTTCTGGGACCCCAGTGTAAATCTGTTTGGCCATGTTGGAAGCACTACTGCCAGTAGAGGAGAATTATTCCTTTTCTGGAATCTCTATAAAGGTAGTTGTGCCCCAGAAATTAAATTCATGCACTAAAGAAATCATGCTTTAATAAGGAAGAAAGAATAATAAGATGTGATGTAACTCTTGATAGTAACACTAATTTATTTTTACTTTGAAAATTGCTTTCTTTATGGAATGAACAGCTTCAACTAATCATGAAAATTATGGACTTAATTTTAATCTTCATAAAATTTAAATTATTTTTCATGGTTAATGGTAGCCATAAGCTGCAATCAACTTAAGCTATAGGCATTTACAGGAGCTGATAAAAGTTTTAACATCATTTGGTTGATGATTATTGGAGTATGAAGTTTTCATGGACTGACCTAGAAATTTATCAGAAAGTCATTAAAGCTTTGCTGCCATACTAAACATGACAGAATTTGCTTTACCTCTCACATTCAAGTTCAAGTTTAATTATTATTCAACCAAACACATGACTACAGCCAATCAAAACAACATTCCTCTGGGGCCAGGGTGCAAGACACGGTGCCAACAGTTGCACATACTGTATGTAACGCACATAATTCATCATCGCTATTATATGCGTTGTTGCATGAATTATGTGATCATGGTGACCATGACTGCTCTTGGCAGATTTTTCTACAGAAGTGGTTTGCCATTGCCACCTTCTGGACTGTGTCTTCACAAGACGAGTGACCCCAGCCATTATCAATATTCTTCAGAGATGGTCTGCCTGGCGTCAGTGGTCGCATAACCAGCACTTGTGATAATCACCCCCTGCTCGTACAACCATCCACCACCTGCTCCCATGGCTTTACATGACCCTGATCGGGGGCTAAGCAGGTGCTACACCTTGCCCAAGAGTGACCTGCAGGCTAGTGGAGGGAAGGAGCACCTTACACCTCCTTTGGTAGAGATGTATCTCCACCTCACCACCCAACGTGATGTATCACCAATTACTGCAGAAAAACGTGTAGTTACAAAAAAATATATATATATAAAAAATATAGGCCAGGTCTCTGAGTGTTATAGCATATAGATTGATGGTGCATGGGATGTTGTCCTGGAGCCAGATTTCCACAAGAACAAGTCTACAGCTGTTCCTCTGCAGTAAAATCACAAGTGTCAGGATTACTATGAGAAAATGTGTTTGCAGTTCCTCTCATTACTGACTTTATCTGTTACCAGCCCCTATCCTGTTAGCCCTGGTCGCTGGAGAAGCTGCCGGAATCATGGAGAACATTAGCGATGATGTCATTGTCGGCCGATGTCTAGCCATCCTGAAAGGGATATTTGGCAGCAGTGCGGTACCACAGGTGCGAGTTTAAGTTCCCCGTGTCTTCATCTGTGTGTCTTCTAATGAAGAATGGAAGGGTGGTAATGGTATTTGATGATTTTAATATCTCAATGAACTCTTTAGCTTATTGTCTCTTTATTGTCTTGTTAAGCATCGCTAAAGAATTTTAGTTTTTCATTTTTAAATTGATCAACTGCCCCATCATTGAAATGTTCCCACAGCCAATGGACTCACTTTCAAGGACCCTTCATCTCATGTTCTTGATATTTATTGCTATTTATTTATTATTATTAATTCTTTGTTTTGCACAGTTTGTTGTCTTCTGCAGGCTGGTTGAATGTCCTAGTTGGCTGATCTTTCAAGTCTTTAATTGATTCTATAATGTTACCATTCTATAGATTTATTGAGAATGCACGTAAGAAAATGAATCTCCGGGTTGTGTATATACAGTTGCAAGAAGTTGGTGAACCCTTTGCAATTACATGGTTTTCTGCATTAATTACTCATAAAATGTGGTCTGGTCTTCTAAGTCACAATTATAGATAAACTAATAGCACACAAACAATTGTACTTCTCATGTCTTTATTGTTAAATCATTCACAGTCCAAGCTGGAAAAAAAGTATATGAATCCTTGTATTTAATAACTTGTAGAACCTCCTTCAGCAGCAATAACCTCCACCAAATGTTTCCTGTAGCTGTTGATCAGACTTGCACAATGGTGAGGAGGAATTTTAGACCATTATTTCATACAAACCTGTTTCAGTTCATCAGTATGTCTGGGATACCATGCATGAACAGCCCTCTTCAGTCATGACACAGTATCTCAATTAGGTTAAGGTCTAGACACTAACTTGGCCATTCCAAAACACAAATTTTCTTCTTTTTGAACCATTCTGTTGTTGATTTACTCTTGTGTTTCCGATCATTGTCTTGTTGCATCATCCAACTTCTATTAAGCTTCAGGTGATGGACCGCTACCCTGACATTCTCCTGTAAAATGTCGACACAATTTTGAATTCATTATTCTCTCAACGACTGCAAGCTGTCCAGGCCCTGACACTGCAAAGCAGCCCAAACCATGGTGCTCCTTCCACCATGCTTCACAGTTGGGGTGAGGTTTTGGTGTTGGTGTGCATTGTCCTTTTCCCTCCAAACATAGTGGTGTGCGTTCCTGCCAGAAGGTTTAGCTTTTGTCTCAGCTGTCCACAGAACATTGTCCCAGAAGCATTGTAGAACATCCAGGTGGTCTTTTGCAAACTTGAGAGGTGCAGCAGTATTTTTATGGAGAGCAGTGGTTTCCTCCATGAACACCATTCTTGTTCAGTGTTTGTCTTACAATGGGCACATGAATAGAGACTTCAAGTTCTAGAGATTTCTGCAGGTATCTTGCAGTTAACCTTGGATGCTTTCTCACTGCCTTTAGCATTGCATGTTGTGCTCTTTTGATCTTTGCAGGATGCCCACTCCTGGGAAGAGTAGCAACAGTACTGAATTTCCTCCATTTGGAGACAATTTCTCTTACCGTGGACTGACGAACATTCAGGTATTTAGAAATGCCTTTGTAGCCTTTTCCAGCTTCATGCATCTCTACAGTTCTTCTTTTAAGATCCGCAAGTTGTTTTGATTGAGGCATGGTACACAAAAAAATCTTTTGGAGAAGAACAGGCTCTGTCAGTAACCTGATTTTGTGTGTCTTTTTTATCAGGCAGGGCACCTCTACAACCGACACCTCCAATCTCATCTCATTGAGTGGAACACCTGACTCCCAAATTTGTTTTTGTAGAAGCCATTACCCCAGAGGTTCACGTACTTTTTTTGAACTGAGACTGATTGTTTAAATGGTGTACTCAGCATTGACAAGAAGTACAATTGTCTGTGTGTTATTAGTTTTAGGCAGATTGTGTTTGTCTATTATTGTGACTTGAATGAAGATCAGACCATATTTTATGAGTAATTAATGCAGAAAACCAGGTAAGGGGTTCGCAAACTTTTTCTTGTAACTATATTGTATGTGCCTTGATAATAAATTTACATTGAGTTTTGAACTTTAAGGTGGAAGGAGTTTAAATAAGATGTACAAGATGGATATTTTTACATCAAAAGTGGTAAGAACGAGCTTCAGGGGCTAATCCTTTGATGCGGAGCAGACTATGCTATCAATTGATCTTAACAAATACCCTGCCTTTCCACATGGCTTGTTCTCCTGACCCCGGTCTTAATCCTGTCGCAGTGTATTGCATTTCATTGTCTAATGATTGATCTGCATAAAGAGTATGCACAATCTATACAAAGAGTATGTATGAGCTGTGACAATAATAAGCCAATTCCAATTCTTGCGTCCCTGGGCCATGAGCGCCTCCACTTCTTGTACTTCTTCACTAATGTTTTAAGACTTCCGCATCCCTACTCAGTGCTGTTCAACACATGAAAAGCCTATCAATAATACGCTTCTAATCTGTGTTTCAGCTTATAAAACCACCTGACTTTTTTGTAATTTATTTTTTTATTGAAGTTCATCAAACAAAGTTCCATAAGATGTATTTCAGACATTGTACATATACATCATATAATCATATATATCAGAAAATCTCCACAAAATACTTATCTGAGTTATACACTTATAGAAAAGAGTGGAAAGAGAAAACAAGCAAAAGGAAAGAACTATGTACAAGTAGGGAGTGATCTTTTTTTTTACAACAGATTCATTGATTTGTGAGAATAAAATCAGGCCTATGAGTCATTATGTAGTTAAACCATTTTTCCCAGTATGAATCAAATTGTTCCAGCTTATGATGCTGCTATCTTCTCCATTTTGTAAATGTCCATTGTAATTTCCATCCATGTATTTAAAGTTGGGCTCTCCTGTGATAACGATTTCCTAGTAAGAGTTTTTACCAGCCACCAACAAACAGTATATTCATTAAATATTTATCTCTTTTCAACCATTCTTGAGGTATATATCCAAAATATATGGTCTTAATCTCCAAGGGTATTTCACATTTAAAGATGTCTTGTAGGGCATTGTGTATCCCCCTCCAATAGTTTTTGATTACAGGGCAGTCCCAAAAAATATGATAATGATTTGCATTTTGATTTCCACAATTTCTTCAGCAAACAGGGAGGTTACTATCATAATGGGATTTCTGAGAGGGTGTAATAAAATATCTTATCAAGTTTTTCCATCCAAACTCCCTCCATTTCTGTGAATTGGTACACTTCCATTAATATCTCCATATTGTTGTCCATTCTTCCTCAGATATAATTATCCCTCCTTCCTTCTCCCATTTTGTTTTAATGTATGAAGTCAAAAGTTTTTTTTTAAGATTTGGGAACCCCTTATACATGCTTGGAATGATTCCACTACCATTATCTGAATTATATGCTTTTCTAAAGAGCTCTATCAAGCATGTACTTGCCTTGGTTACATTTTTAAACGTCTTATTAACATACTGCCGAATCTGTAAATACTGATAAAAAATCTTGTTTTTCTAATAAGTGTTTCTCTTTCAGCATTTCAAAACTGAACAGCGTTCCTTCTTTCATTATGTTGCAAAGAACTGTTATTCCTTTAGCTGTCCAGTCCTTAAATCTACTATCCGATTTATTTGGTGTAAAATCAGAGTCATATGCACACCATTTAAGAATTGCAATATCTCCCTCTAGATTATATTCTTTTATAGTGGTTTTCCATATTTTAAGAGTCAAGTTCACCCATGGGTTATCAATAGTATTTATGTACCTTTGCAGGTTGTTATCAGCCAAAATTGCTTGTATGGGGATGGGAAGTACCCGCTCCTCAATGTTTTTCCATTGAGCGTCATATGATGGGTTACACCAACATATCACAGCTCTCAACTGTGCTACAAAATAATAATGTCTGAGAGAAGGCAGGCCCCATCCCCCCCTTTTCCTTTGCTAATTTCAATGTTTTGAGATGAACTCTAGGCAAATATACCCTGCCAAATATACCTTGATAGCATCTTGTTCCATTCATTGAATTGATTGTGATTAATCTCTATTGGTCGGGTCTGGGCAGTACATTCATTTTAATAGACTCAATCCTTGAACTGAGACTGAAGAAAGGAATCAAGCTCCATCTTGCCACATCTTCCTTAATTTTTTTATATAGAGGCTGATAATTACATTCTGATAATTTTGCCAAATCTTTTGGCATAATGATGCCCAAATATTTGAAAGACTCTGTGTGCCATGCCCAGGGGTATCAACTTTCAATTTCTCTTGGTGGGCTATAGTAATATGAAAGTAATTGGGCTTTATCTATGTTGATCTTGTATCCTGATAATTGACCATATTGTTCAAAGGATTGCTTCAAATTAGGTAAAGAGTATGTTGGTTGCCCTAGATCAGGGGTCAGCAACCTTTACCACTGAAAGAGCCACTTGGACCCGTTTCCCACAGAAAAGAAAACACTGGGAGCCGCAAAACCCGTTTGACATTTAAAATGAAATAACACTGCATACAACGTTTTGTTTTGCCTTTATGCTATGTATAAACAAACTATAATGTGTTGCATTTATGAAATTGATGAACTCCTGCAGAGAAAACGAAATTACATTTCTGCATGCAACAAAAACATGTTGACCTCCGAAAAAAAGACGTTGGGTTGAAGGTTACTTTTAAGTAAAATACTCAACGTCTATTTGAGTCCTTCTTGTATTTATGAAAAACGCCAAACTTAAATTTGCCGCCAGCAGCAAACCAAAAATAACGTCAGCCAGCTGTCAACCTGAAAAATAAAAGGACTATTTCACTGAACAATGAAAGCATATGAATATACGTAAAATAATAGGCAATTAAAATATTTATCATCCTTGTTCAGGTTGACTCACACCTGACAATGCAGTCGTATTCAGTAGGGATGGATCGATGCTTAGGGGAGTGACCAGGAAGGATAATGTGTTTTTTTCCTCTCTGAACTCACAGAAGCGTTTCCCAAACGATGTTTGCATTGCGATGATTGCCCAATGTAAATACTCCGAATTTATCATGTCGTGACCTTTTTTGAACTCTCTCAAATTGGGGAAGTGAGACAATGTGCCTTTCTGTAAATCTCTGGCAAGCAACGTCAACTTGCGCTCGAATGCCAAAACATCCTCCAACATGTGCAGGGCTGTACGTCCTTACCCCGTTGAAGAGCTGTGTTCAGCGTGTTCAGGTGCGCTGTTATGTCTACCATGAAGTGTAGCTTTTCCAGCCACTCTGGCTGTTCCAGCTCAGGAAAGGTGAGCCCTTTGCTGCCCAGGAAAGTTTTCACTTCTTCCAGACACGCGACAAAGCGTTTCAGCACCTCCCCTCTGGACAGCCAGCGATAAAAACACGTTGTAGCGGTTGCTACACGCAGTCAGTAAACTGCAGTCAAAGATAGCTTTATTCGAACTAAACAGCCTTGCTTTTAAGCCTCCCTCAACCCGCCCCCCATGGGCGCGGATGCTGCAAAAGACACGTACTCACAAACCCCCGTAGGCTATCTCCCTTAGCCTGAACGCTGGCTAATTGTGAGCCGGTTCGGATGTGTCAGGAAATGGGTCGCCACAAAGTCTTATTTAGATTGTACAAGATCACCATAATCTTCAAATTTGGATTTACATTTCAAAAACTAACAAACTAACATAAAATACATTTTAATTAAATACTGACCATGTAGCGGTGTGCTACACGCAGCGCTAAAATTACGACACGGAGTCGGTAACTGCAGTCGAAGGAAAAAACTTTATTCGAAATCTTCAGCCTCACTTTTAAGCCTCCCTCAACCTGCCCCCCATGGCGCAGAGGCTCCAAAGCTCTGTGCTCGCAAACCCCCGTAGGCTATCTAATTGTGAGTCGGTTCGGATGTGCCAGGAAAAGGGTCGCCACAACCAATTATTTCCCAAAGCAACAGGGAGCCGCAGCACAGACGTAAAAGAGCCACATGCGGCTCCGGAGCCGCGGGTTGCCGACCCCCGCCCTAGATAGATCAAAATGTCATTCGCATACAAGCCAATTTATGCTCTGTCCCTTTAATAGTAATTCCCCTGATATCTCATTTTGTCTGATGGCACAACTCTGTCTCATGCCCCTTTCTAGGGTAAGACTATTTGATAAATATCCATTGATTTTAATCCTAGCAGTAGGATTTGTCATATAGTGTCTGTATAGTTTTAATAATTGTGTCTTGGAAACTAAATCTATGTAAAACTCTGTAAAGAAAATTCCAACCGAATCAAATGCTTTTTCAGCGTCCACACTTATCATTATTGCTTCGATTTTATTTTTTTGTATATGATCCATAATGTGAAGTGTCCTTCGTATATTGTCTTGAGTCTGGCGTTGTTGTATAAAACCTGTCTGATCATTACGTATCAGTATGTGTAGAAACTCCACTAATCATTTGGCCATGATGGAGGTAAAGAACCTATAATCTACATTAAGAATGGATATTGGTCTAAATGAGAACCACCTGACTTGCAGGTGGATAGAGTTTCTTAGAAATGATGTGCTGACTTTGGAGAGGGTTCAAAGGAAGTTCATGAAAGCTATTCTGGGTTTGAAAGGCTTGTCATATGAAGAGCGTTTGCTGGCTCTGGGCCTGTATTTACTGCAATTCAGAAGAATGAGGGGTGACCTCATTGAAATCTATTGAATATTGAATGTCAATAGAGTGGATGTGGAGAGAATATTTCCTATGGTCTAAGGCCAGAGAACACAGCCTCTGAATAGAAGGGTGTCCTTTTAGAACAATGAGGAGGAATTTCTTTAGCCAGAGAGAGGTGAATCCGTGGATTTTGTTGGCCACAGGCGGCTGTGGAGGCCAAGTCATTGGGTGTATTTAAGCCAGAGGTTGACAGATTCTTGATTAGTCAGGGCTTGAAGGGATATGGGGAGAAGGCAGAAGATTGGGACAGAGGGAAAATGGATCAGCCGTGATGAAATGGTGGAGCAGACTCGATGGGCCAAATGGCCTAATTCTGCTCCTATTATGGCCATAATACTTGCGCTTTGGTTAAGAATGGCTGAAATACCCATTCACTGAATAAGCCATCTTTCTGAGGGAGGAAGTTAGTTAGCTTTTTATTGATGTTTTTCTCCTTTTGTGTATATTTTTATCCCCGCAGCCTAAGGAAACTGTAGTTACTCGCTGGCGAGCAGACCCTTGGGCACGTGGTTCCTACTCCTATGTGGCTGCTGGCTCCTCGGGGAATGACTATGACCTGATGGCACAACCAGTGACCCCGGGTCCCAGCATCCCTGGTGCTCCTCAGGTAAAAATATGATCATTGAGACTTCACCTGTTTTATGCCGATTCAATTACTTCAAGAGGAAACTTGCCTTTTGATTCCTGTTATAGAGTCATAGAGAAGTACAGCACAGAAACAGTCCCTTTGGTCCATCTAGTCTGTGCCAGAATCACTTATACTGTCTACTCCCATCAACCTGCACCAGAACCATAGTCCTCCATACCCCTACCATCCACGTACCTAATCAAACTTCTCTTAAAAGTTGAAATCGAGCTTGCATACACCACTTGTGCTGGCGACTCATTCTACACTCTCATGACCCTCTGAGTGAAGAGGTTTCCCCTCACGGAAACATTAAACTTCTTACCTTTCACCCTTGACCTTTGGTTGTAGTCCCACCCAACCTCAGTGGAAATATCGTGCTTGCATGTACCCTTTCTATACCCCTCACATTTTGTATATCTCAATCAAATCTCAACTCCAATCTTCTGCATTCCAAAGAATACAGTCCTAACATTTTCCGTCTTCCCTTTATAGCTCAGGTCCTCAAGACCCGGCAACATCCTTGTAAATTTTCTCTGTACTCTTTCAACCCTGTTGATAATCCTTTTCGTCCATTCCATTCTACACTTATTTATTGCTAAGTTTCCTTGAGACTTGCTGATCATAGAATATTAGTAATTGCAATCAGCGAGGCACAGGGGTAGCCCAATTCTTCCAATTAAGCTAAAAGCAGCCAGTGATGCAGTCAAACCATATCTTTCCAGAAACTTTGGAGGGTACTTGGTCAGCCAGCACTGAGGGTAGAGCAAGTTTGGCACTGCTAAGTAGCCCCAGCAACCCGGGTTAAATTCCCACGGCTGTCTGTAAGGAGTTTGTACATTCTCCCTGTGGTTGTGTGTGTTCCGGCTCTGGGCATTCCCACATTCCAAAGACGTACAAGTTAGGTTAATTGGTCGTATGCATGTAATTGAGCAGTGCAGGCTCATTGGGCAAGAAGGGCCAGTTACGGTGCTGTATTTCTACATATATAAAATTTTTGTATACCTGACAAAGTGTTTTTGTTCCAGTAGCAACAGAATCCGAATGTAAAACAGAATCAGAATCAGGTTTAATGTCAATGGCATATGTTGTGAAATTTGTTAACTTTGTGGCAGCAGTACAATGCAATATTTAATAGAGAAAAAATAGTGAATTACAGTAAGTGTATATCAATAGTTAAATAAGCAGTACAAAAATTAGAAATAAAAAGTAATGAGGTAATGTTTATGGATTCAATGACCATTCAGAAATCAGATGGCAGAGGGGAAGAAGCTGTTCCTGAATCGTTGAGTGTGTGCCTTTAGGCTTCTGCACTTCCATCTGGTAGTATGGTAGTAATGAGAGTAGGGCATGTCCTTGGTGATGGGGATCCTGAATGATAGAAGCCTCCTTTTTGAGGCGCTGCTCCTTAATGGTGTCTTGGATACTACAGAGGCAATTGCACATGATGGAGCTGACTAATTTTACAACTCTCTGCTGCTCACTTTGTTCCTGTGCAGTAACCCCCCCACCATATCAGACGGTGATGCAGCCAGTTAGAATCCTCTACACATACAATGTCCCCAATTTCCTGAAGTTAATTTGACTGTACCAGGGCTTAATGGCCTATCTAAGAAAAACAGAATCTGCTGTAAGGCAGAAAATGCAAACGCACTTCCTGAAGTGGGAAGTGTTTCGCCGGCTACTTTTGTTACATAGTTGAGTTGCCACAAAATGTGTGAGCTTAATCTGATGTGAAAGTCCTGTTCAGATTGTGTTGAGCTGCTATGTGCAATCAGCCCCTGTAGCATGGACTCTGGGGAAGCGGGAAAGCAGCTCGCCTTGTGGCAGAATGAGGGTGGTTTGAGATGAGCTGTGAGAGACGGTATGTGACCTATTTCTTTCACTTTGAGAAACAGAACACTGATGAGCAACTGAATACTGATTAAAACGATGAGACGTCTGAAAAGAAAGCAGCATGGAGATGGAAATAGATTTTGTCAAGAATTTGCAGTCACACTGCGGGTGTCCAGGCTTGTGACATTGAGTACTTGAATTACTTCATCACGAATGCCTTTGTGGACTTAACCTTGGACATGGTCATTCATTCTGGAAGGGGGAGTGTTTATCTATGATACCTGTGTCAGTCTATAAAAGGATCTGCATCCTCTTCCATCCCCATGGTCTTGAGAAAACTGCTTTTTCAATTATTTATTTATTGTTTTGAAAGATGTTAGGGTGATTTTGGGGTTTAGGACATATACATTTAGCAATTGACTTGGTGACTACCAGTCTTCACATCTGGATATGTATTGTGGATTTAATTTGGAGTGCAACTCTGAACAGTGGGTATGTGGCCTATCAGCGGTGTCAACAGAGCTTTACTAAGAAGGGCTTCTTGCAGGCCGGCAGCAGTTATTTAAAATGGGAGCTTCGAGAGTGTTTGTCCATTGTACGTGGCCTGTCAGCGACTATAACTGGAGCACCAATCGTGAGTTAGATAGCAGGGAAGGTTCAGGCATAAAAGGGAGACGGTGCCTAGCGGAGCGGTTATTGACGGGGTGATTTGAGGCAGAGTGGTAGGCCTTTGGCTCATTCAGGCTTCGATGATAACGGGTCGCGATGAGGTAAATTACCTGTGAGGAGTAGAACCAGGAAGTGTGTCTGTGAGGCCAGTGTTCTGTACTGGGTGTCAGATGTGGGATGTCTGGGAGACTCTCAGCCTCCCGGACAGCCACATCTGTGCCAGGTGCGTCAAGCTGCAGCTCCTTAAGGACCAGGTGAGGGAACTGAAGATGCAGCTCAATGACCTTTGTCTAGTCAGGGAAAGTGAGGAGGTGACAGAGAGGAACTATAGTCAAATAGTCACACCGGGAACTCGGGAGACAGATAAGTGGGTAACAGGAGAGGGAAGGGCAAGAGTATCCCTGTGGCTGTCCCCCTTAACAGTAAGTACTGCTGTTTTGAGTACTGTTGGGGGGGACAGCCTGCCTGGGGGAAGCAACAGTGGCCACGCCTCTGGCACAGAGTCTCGCCCTGTGGCTCAGAAGGGTAGGGAAAGGAAGAAGGCAGCAGTAATAGGGTGGTCATAGTTAGGGGGTCATGGAGGCAATTCTGTGGATGCAGGAAAGAAACATGAATGGTAGTTTACCTCCCAGGTGCCAGGGTTTCTCATTCCGTCCATGATATCCTGAAGTGGGAAGGTGAACAGCCAGAGGTTGTGGTACATATTGGTACCAATGACATAGGTAGGAAAAGGGAGGAGGTCCTGGAAACAGACTACAGGGTGTTAGGAAAGAAGCTGAGAAGCAGGACCTGAAAGGTAGTCATCTCGGGATTACTGCCTGTGCCACACGACAGTGAATATAAGAATAGAGTGAGGTGAGGTGGAGGATAAATGCGTGGCTGAGGGATCGGTGGGGTGGGGGGGGGTGGGCAGGGATTCAGATTTCCGGATCATTGGACAGGCGTGACCTGTACAAAAAGGACAGGTTGGATTTGAAGCTGAGAGGATTCAATATTCTGGCAGGGAGATTTGCTAAGGCTATTGGGGAGAAATTAAACTAGAATTGTTGGGGGTGGGAACTGAACTGAAGAGATGGTGGTGGGGTGGTTGGCTCACAAATAAAGAAAACGGAGACCGTGTGAGAGGGAAGAAAGGCGGGTGATAGAGAAGGGATATGCTCAGACTAATGGTTTGAGATGTGTCTATTTTAACACAAGAAGCATTATGGACAAAGCAGATGAGCTTAGAGCGTGGATCAGTACTTAGAGTTATGATGTTGTGGCCATTACAGAGACTTAGATGGCTCAGGGGCAGGAATAGTTACTTAGAGTGCCAGGCTTTAGATGTTTCAGAAAGGACAGGGAGGGAGGCGAAAGAGGTGGGGGCGTGGCACTGCTGATCACAGATAGTGTCACGGCTGCAGAAAAGGAGGAAGTCATGGAGGGATTGTCTACTGAGTCTCTGGGTGGAAATTAGAAACAGGAACAGATCAATAACTCTACTGGGTGTTTTTTGTAGACCACCCTATAGTAGCAGGTACATCGAGGAGCAGATAGGGAGACAGATTCTGCATAGGTGTAATAATAACAGGGTTGTTGTGGTGGGAGATTTCAATTTCCCAAATATTGATTGGCATCTCCCTAGAGCAAGTTGTTTAGATGGGTGGAGTTTGTTAGGTGTGTTCAGGAAGGTCTCCTGACACAAAATGTAGATAAGCCTATAAGAGGAGAGGCTGTATTGGTACTGATCTGTTATTGGGAAATGAACCTGGTCAGGTGTCAGTCCTCTCAGTGGGAGAGCATTTTGGAGATAGTGATCACAATTCTATCTCCTTTACCATGGCATTGGAGAGGGATAGGAACAGACAAATTAGGAAAGAGTTTAATTGGAGTAAGGGGAAATATGAAGCCTATCAGACAGGAACTTGAAAGCATAAATTGGGAACAGGGGTAGGAAATGCATGGCAGAAATGTGGCAGATGTTCAGGGGATATTTGCGTGGCGTTCTGCAAAGTTACGTTCCAAAAAGACTGGTTAAGGATGGTAGTGTACAGGAACCATGGTGTACAGAGGCTGGTGAAAATCTAGTCAAGAAGAAAAGAAAAGCTTACAAAAGGTTCAAAAAACGAGGTAATGATAGAGATCTAGAAGATTATAAGGCTAGCAGGAAGGAGCTTAAGAATGAAATTTGGAGAGCCAGAAGGGGCCATGAGAAGGCCTTGGCAAGCAGGATTAAAGAAAACTCCAAGGCATTCTAGAAGTATGTGAAGAGCAAGAGGATAAGACATGACAGAATAGCACCAATCAAATTTGACAGTGGAAAAGTGTGTATGGAACCGGAGGAGACAGCAGAGCTACTTAATGAGTACTTTGCTTCAGTATTCATTAAATTTTGGAAAAGGATCTTGGTGATTGTAGGATGATTTACAGCAGATTGAAAAGCTTGAGCATATAGACATTAAGAAAGAGGATGTGCTGGAGCTTTTGGAAGGCACCAAGTTAGATAAGTCTCCAGCACCAGACAAGATGTACCCCAGGCTACTGTGGGAGGCAAGGGAGGAGATTTCTGAGCTTCTGGCAATGATCTTTGCGTCATAAATGGGGACAGGAAAGGTTCCAGAAAAAATTGGAAGATTGCAGATGTTGTGCCCTTATTCAAGGAAGGGAGTAGAGACAGCCCAGGAAATTATAGAGCAGTAAGTGTTACTTCAGTGGTTGGTAGGTTGATGGAGAAGATCCTGAGAGGTAGGATTTATGAACATTTGGAGAGGCATAATATGATTAGGAATAGTCAGCATGGCTTTGTCAAAGGCAGGTCGCACCTTACGATCCTGATTGAATTTTTTGAGGATATGACTAAATACATTGATGAAGGAAGAACAGTAGATGTAGTCTATATGGATTTCAGCAAGGCATTTGATAAGGTGCCCCATACAAGGCTTATTGAGAAAGTAAGGAGGCATGGGATCCAGAACTGGCTTGCCCAAGACGGCAAAGAGTGGTTATAGATGGGTCATATTCTGCATGGAGGTCAGTGACCAGTGGAGTGGCCTAGGAATCTGTTCTGGGACCCCTACGCTTTGTGGGTTTTGTAAATGACCTGGTTAAGGAAGTGGAGGGATGGGTTAATAAATTTGCTGATGACACAAAGGTTGGGGGTGATGAGGATAGTGTGGGAGGGTTGTCAGAGGTTACAGCAGGACATTGATAGGATGCAAAACTGGGCTGAGAAGTGTCAGATGGAGTTCAACCCATGTAAGTGTGAGGTGGTTCATTTTGGTATGTCAAATATGATGGCAGAATATAGCATTAATGGTAAGACTCTTGGCAATGTGGAGGATTAAAAGGATCTTGGGGTCCGAGTCCATAGGGCACTCAAAGCTGCTACGCAGGTTGACTCTGTGGTTAAGAAGGCATACGGTGCATTGGTCTTCATCAACCATGGAATTGAGTTCAAGAGCCAAGAGGTAATGTTACAGCTATATAGGATCCTGGTCAGAACCCACTTGGAGTACATGCTCAGTTCTGGTCACCTCACTACAGGAAGGATGTGGAAACCATAGAAAGGGTGCAGAGGAGATTTACGAGGATAATGTCTGGATTGGGGAGCATGCCTTATGAGAATAGGTTGAGTGAACTTGACCTTTTCTCCTTGGAGCAGTGGAGGATGACAGATGACCTGATAGAGGTGTATAAGATGATGAGAGGTGTTGACCATGTGGATAGTCAGAGGCTTTTTCCCGGGCTGAAATGGCTAACACAAGAGGGGATATTTTTAAGGTTCTTGGAAATAGCTATAGAGGAGATGTCAGGAGTAAGTTTTTTTTATGCAGAGAGTGGTGAGTACGTGGAATGGGCTGCCGGCAACAGTGGTGGAGGTGGAAACGATAGGGTCTTTTAAGAGACTCCTGGGTAGGTATATGGAGCTTAGAAAAATAGAGGGCTGTGGGTAACCCTAAGTAATTTCTAAAGTAAGCACATGTTCGGCACAGCATTGTGGGTTGAAGGGCCGTATTGTGCTGTAGGTTTTCTATGTTTCTAAAAGCAGTGAATCTCAGACCAGACAATGCTGATTAAAATTCATATGGATGTCTGTAGGGTGGATGCAAATCAGGAGGTGTGAAGATTGTACGTAATTTTTCTGGTGACTTAATTCATGTAACAACAAAAGGTATTTGGATAGTGTCAGATTGGGAAGGTTGATGTGCAAAGACTTGTGTGTTCTTATACAACATTGAAGTCAGGCGTGGAGGTACAATAAGCAGTATCAAAGGCAAGTGGTTTGTTGACTCCAATGCAAGAGCCTATAGATACAGAAACAAAGATGTCCTCCTCTTCACCTGTTCTTGGCTCTGCCGGACATGGATCATTGCGTGTAGTTTTACTCACCTTACACAAGAAAAGGTGTACTTATCATAGAGGGAGCACACCATAGATTCACAAGATTGGTTCTTGAGATGAAGCGACTGCCAGATTAGGAGGACCAGCTTTCCATTGACTATAGAGGAATATGAGGGGATTAAACTGAACCATCGAAAAGTCTGACGAGGCTAGACAGACTGGATGTAAAGAGGATTTTTCCCTTGGCTGTAGTATCTAGAATGAGGGGTTACAGGGTGAGCTAATTAGAACTGGGAAGAGGAGAAACTGCTTGTAGGTCAGTGAACCTGTGGAATTCACTACTGCACAGGATGGTGTAAGCCAAGTTGATGAATGTATTTAGGGAGCTGGATAAAATTCTGGGTCCAAAAGATGTATGGATATTGAAGAAGGGTTTCTGCCTGAAACATAGACTGTTCACTGTTTTCTGTAGATGCTGCCTGGTCCGCTGGGTTCCTCCAGCATTTTGTGAGTGTTGCTCTGGAAGTATAGGAATAAATTGGGAAAATGGTACAGGGGTAGAGGAACAGGACCAAATGGGTGAATGTCCCATTAGACTCCTAGTTTCTCTGTTTCTATGCATTATAATTATGCTTCACATTATGTCTTTGAAGTCTCTGTTAGAAGTTTTATGAGCATTGAATAGAAACTCTTAGTAAACATGAGTAAGTCTTCAAATGCTGGCAATCTAGAGCAACACACAAAATGCTGGAGGAACTCAGCAGGTCAGGCAGCATCTATGGAAAAGAGTAAACAGTTGCTATTTCAGGCTGAGATCCTTCATTAGGATTGTGGCTCCCTTCATTTATTAATAGTTTATTTATTTATTTCCAATTCTATTATTGCTAATAATATTAATAGTGCTTGCTTATTTGTGGATCAGATTGAACTTCTTTTTATTTCCCCATTACAGCCTGTTCCCCGCCTCTTCTTTGCTGGAGAACATACCATCCGCAACTACCCTGCTACAGTTCACGGTGCTTTATTGAGTGGATTAAGGGAAGCTGGTCGAATTGCTGATCAGTTTCTGGGTGCAATGTACACTCTTCCTCGGCAGACGACGCCTACTCAACAACCCAGTAGCATGTAACTTCAAAAAGGGAAAGGATTATAATATGAACGTCGTTCCAATTAGAATTTGAGCTGGAATAAAAAAAAATCTACTGCGGCTTTACAGTAGACCTGCTGTAGACTTAATGCACTGGTTTCAAACTTCTGTCCTCCTCCACATAACTGCCAAGTGTTTGAGGCACCAAGATCACGAGACTGAGCCAAAAGGAGCCGCGTGCTTTGGGAAGTTGGAGCAATTCTGACCAAATTACAACCGATTCTAATGCCTTGGGTATTCTGTAGCATTAACTGCTGTGTAAATGCATCAGAAGTTTTGTCTTTGAGAGCAAGTTGTGTGAGTGATTGTGTTACTGTTGGTGTTTTTTTTCCCGGCCATATTAGTATGAGCTTTAGGATCTTCTGAGTGTATTTACACAAATAAACTACTTTGATGTGATAGTCAAAACTGTTCATCAAGTAGGCATTTAATTTACTGCATGGTCACTCTAAACACTAGGGCTCTTCATGGAGAAAGGTAGCACCATATCAAAATTTGCTCCAATTGTATCAATGTTTACACTGCATAATATTTATGAAGAGGTTTTTTGGACCATTTGTGCTATAATGAATTTCAGTTGCTATCATGTCTCCTAATTTCCCTAGGGTTTATTATTCACTGAGTTGTTCATGATATCCTGTAATCTCTGTTTGTCATAGTTACCAATCTTGCCCAATTTTTCTAAAACATTACTTGAAACGTAAAATACGTACTGTTCATCCAGTGTTACTCAGCCCTGTTACTTATGGCCAATTGACTTAACTCAGAAAAGCGCCGTTAACATGTCACAGTTTAGAGTAGTGTAGCTCTTCAGTGATTTCCCAAGAAACAAGGAGCGGAGCTCCAAATAACTTGTCCAACTCGCTGATTTTTATCAGTTCTTTTGTTTTGTGCTGCTCAATGGACCAGGAATATCTTTTCCCCTTTCCCATCTTTCACCTCTACAGTGCAGCAGGACCCTGAGCTCATGTACTGACAACAGCGAGGCAATTCATAGCGCTGCCACCTCACTGCTCCGTTGCCCCTGATGTAGTCCTGACCTTGGATGCTGTCTTTGTGTGGAGTTTACATGCTCTTCCTCTGACCATGTGGGGTCCCTGGATGCCGAGATTCAATGAACTTGTAAAAATGTGTGGGTCAGTACGTTAATCGGCCACTGTATGTGCCCATTGTGTGAGTGGTCAGAGGCATTGATGGAAGACTAAAAATATGTTAGTGTAGGATTAGTGTAAATGTATGTCTGATGGAAACAACTGTCTCAATGGTCTGAAGGGCCGATGAGCTATATGAAAATCTCACTCTCGGTACAGCGCTGCAGGTACAGAACTTGCTGAATCTTTTCATTGGAGGCCTACTTGCTTCACTGCTGCTTGTGATCAAACTTGTGCTGGTTCAGCCTTTTCTGTCCATGCGCTGCTTGTGGCTTGATGCTCTTCATATTTGCTCTCTCCATCTGCCTCTGCAGAATGCTTCTTCGTGGTGCTTTTTAATTTTACGGATATGAACAACATCAGAAAAACTTCATTAGTAACTTACTGCCTGTTACACTGCTGGCATTTACAGCACTGGTGAAGGTCCTCCATCTCTGTCTGTACCATCACACACAGATATAAAATGATTCTTCATTGCTGTTTCTGTAACAATTTTTTTTTGAAGTGTCAGGGTTGTTGGCCCTGAGCCGAAACGACCCCCCCCCACCCCCGGAACCTGGGGGACTGGTGGACCACTCTTAGTCTGGCCTCTGCCCTTTGACCAGTTTGGCATGGGTGACCCTACCAAAAGCACAAGGTCTTGACTCCAGCCAACATAGTTCTCTGGGTCATTGAGGCACTCAAGACTCGAAGCCCTATGACTAGGTTGTGGTTCTCTTAGAGGTTTGTTAGTAAGTTCCCTAGAAAATGGATTTTGATTTTCACAATCTGGAAATGTTAGTCAACGAAGTACTTTTCATGTGTGGTCAGTGATGAATTCAGAGGTCAATTTGAACACACCGAGCTGCCACAAGTAGGAATGTGGTCAATAACCCAAAAACTGGTTAATAACAAAGAAGATACTGGCCATAATACTAAAAATAATTCCATAGTGCTTCAAAATAATTCCACTGATTCTTTTATGCTTCCAGAAAAGGGTGAAAGATTTCTTCTGTGAAAGAAATTGCTCCTTTGTGATGAAAAGTTGCCAGGCTGAGGAAGTTATATTTCGTTTTCTCAGCAATTCCTGTTCTAGCTGCAGCGATAACCTTAATTGACAGAACTACCAGATTGATTGCTGTCATATAAAGGTGGAAGAATGCAGAGACCTGAAATCCAACATGGAAACAAATACTCCGACGTGCTGTAGCTTTATCAGCACTTTCTGTTCTGGTGGTATTTAAATGTTACCTGCTCAATACTGCAGACTTCAAATAGCTGAACTTTTCTGGTGCTGAGTAAGAGATCAGTGTCTCCAAATAGGAATCACATTTGATTGCTGGATTCACCAGTTGTATACCAGGAAGAAGACCAGGCAGTTTTAAGACAATTGAAAAATCAATAAAAATAAGATCTATTATTCAAAAGTAGTCACAGATTATTTAGATACTTCTATTTTCTTTCATTTGTATTTAACAGATTGTGCTTATTGCAGTGGTCTGGAAAACACTGCCTACACATTGAAAGTACTTCATTGGCTGTAGAGCAGGGGGTCCCAACCATCCCCTACCATTAACTGAGGGCTCCACAGACCCCAGGTTGGGAACCCCTGCAGTAGAGCATATTGCTTTTAAAAGTGTGAATGTATAGGCAACATACTTCCTTTAAGTTTCCTGTAGGGATATGTTTGTATTACATTTGGATATGTGTAATGCATCTTAGGTGACATTGGACCTAAAGCTGTCATTTTTTTTAAAAAAAGCGTTGTAATAGTTTCCTTTATTGCCGGCTACCAAGATCCAAGATGTGAGGGTTTTTTTTAAATACAAACTGTGAATCACTAACATTTAACATTGTCAACCCTAGTGTCTATGGTCCATGCAAATTATATTAGGCTTTTTATTGTTGTAACAATGTAGATTGATTAAACTACAATGATAGTTTCTAAGCAGAGGTGCATTGAAATGCATCTGTTAGACTTACCTACTGTTTTACAGGTTTGCAAGAAATGCCAATTTAACTTGGTATTTCTTGCACATTTTAAACAGTGGAAAGGGGGGCACTTTATTTTTGAATGCCCACCTGAGAGCTTGGCTTGCAAAGAAGAGCGCTTAATTTTTTCAAAAGCGCCTTGTTTGAAGATTTTGCACCTTTTGTCATCTAAGTGCTAACTTGACTCCTGTAAGTCCACAAATATATTTTAAATAAAAAGCTGTATGTATGATTTATGCTTTTCTGTAAGTATTTTATTAACTCTATCGAGGTTCTGAAATGGTTATTGAAAGCTTATTGGTTTTCCTTCATGGTCATGTTATTCCAAGCCTCTTGGTAGCTTAAAACACTGCCCTGTTTATTGAGGTACACAGTTCAAAGTACATTTATTATCAAGCTATGTATGCAGTATACAATCTTGAGATTCATCATCTGGCCGACAGGCACAAAACAAAAACAGCATAGACTTGGCATGGTTAGCACAATGCTTTACAGTATCAGCGACCTGGGCTCAACTTCCACTGCTGCCTGTAACAAGTTTTTCTGTTCTCCCAGTGACCACGTGGCTTTGCTCCGGGTGCTCCAGTTCCCCCCTCACAGTCCAAAGATGTGCTGGTTGGTAGGTTAATTGGTCATTGTAAATTGTCCTGTGATTAGATCGAGGGATTGCTGGGCAGCACGGGTGCTGCATCTCAATTTAAAAAAGAAAACCTGTTTAAAGAGAACCCCCAAACAACAAGAGTATCAGATGTGTGGGGAAATAAAAACAACAAACCGTGCAAACGGCAAAAAATGAATAAATAACACACAAACATAAAAAAATCAGACCCACAGAGTCCTCAGCCATGAGCTGCCGAGGTAAGTAAACCCTGTCCAGGAGCTGACTGGTAAGATCCCCATTAGGTGGTCAACCAAGATCTAGGTTCAGGTCCCTGATCATCGTTCTAACGGGCAGAGTGAGTGGCAGCTGCTGTGTTACATACAAGAGGATCTTCGCTGGAGAATCATGCCTGGCTAGCACTTCCCTTGTTTCTTATCACTGGAGAATGTGGGACCTGGTTCAGAAAATGGCAATAGTATATTGGGCAACTGAATTAATAATTTAATTCATGGAATTTGACTCTGCTTGATTGAAGTCTGCTGAGTTAAAAGGTTGCACAGTACTTACAAAATATACTGTAAATTAAATTAATTTATTATCCATATCAGTGTTCTTTAAAATGTGACTGAAGAGTAATTGCATATATGATAGTAAAGTTACAGGAACTGTGCACTCAGCACAGTTGCATAGATATTGATCTTTAATAGAAAGTTGCATGTAATAGCTGATCACAGCAATGCATCAGTTGATTTGGACCATTGTGATGTTGAGCTGGAGGCTGTCAAATTTCATCCTATTGTATAAGTTAACACAGCAAGAATATGGATTCCTTAAGTACCGTATTTGTGCATGATTGCTTGGATGGTGCTGGTGAAAGTTCCTCTACCCAGCATCTTGTTAGCAAATGTACAGTTGCTTGAGAACAAATTTCAGGAACGAAGGGAAAGATTTCTTTATCAGAGGGAAATGGGGAATTGCTATGTTCTGTGTTTCATGGAGACGTGGTTCACTCTGAACACACCAGATTCATCAATCAGACCCAGAGGGCTTCTAGATGCACAGGAAAGTCTGAGTTGCTGATCTGGAGAGGGAAAAAAGTGGGGTCTGTGTTTCATGATAAACTCTCTGTGGTTCTCAGATCCTGTGTTCTTATTGTGCTCTTGTTTTCCACCCCCCCCCCCCCAATCTGGAACATCTAATGGATAAGTGCCAACCATTCTACTTGCTTAGTTCTCCTGGATTTAATTTCAACTTTTAAGAGGTATTGGGCTAGGTACATGGATGGGAGGGGTATGGAGGTCTATGGTCCTGGTGCAGGATGACGGGACTAGGCAGATAAATTGTTTAGCATTGACTAGATTGGCCAAAGGACATGTTTCTGTGCTGTAGTTTTCTATGACTGTAATCCTGATTGCAGTTTATGTAATGAAAGCTGCCATAACCAAAAAAGTCTGTCCACCTCACTTTATTTCAAATCAGGGACTTCAATCACACTTGCTTGAAGACATCTCTACCCATTTATTATCAGCATATAACCACAGCAATCAGGGGTCCCAACACACTAGACCACAGTTACACTATGATTAGGAATGCCTACTGTTCTATTACTGGGCTGCATTTTGGGAAATCTGATTACCTGGCTGCCCTACCTATATAGGGGCAGAGCCTCAAGAGCAAGAGGTGGTTGTGGCAGACAGACGAGTGGCTACAGGATTGCGTTGAGTCAGTGGGCTGGGCCATGGTCAAAGACTCATCAGGGGATCTGAATGAATGCACCAGGGTTGTCATGGACAATCAGAATGGTCTTCCCCAACCAGGAGGTCTAGATGAATCATGATATCCACAATCTACTGAAGGCCAGTTAAGTGCTGTTGAGGTCCAGTGAAACGTGTAAGATATAAAAGGTCCAGAGAGCTATCTCACATGCAAAGTGACAATTCCAGATCAAACCTGAGTTTGAGGGATGCTTGGTAGGTCTATAATGCTATTACCTCTTACAAAATGAAACCAAGTGACGTGGGAGACAACAAGGTTTCGCTCCCAAATGAGAATGCCTCTATGCTCGCTTTGACTTTCTAAGCATGGAGGAACCTTCACAAATCCCCATTGCCCCCGATGACCCTGGTGGTTTCAGTCTGAGCCCAACGTGAGAGCATCCTTCAGAAGAAGGGTGAATCCAGAGAAAGATGCGGTACCTGGCTGAGCACTAAAGATCTGTGCCAATGAACAGGCTGGAGTGTTCACTGATATCTCTAACCTCTCGCTTCAGCAGTCAGAGGTACCCACCTGTTCCAAGCAGGCTTCAGTTATATCAATGCCCAAGTCGAACGTGGTAACCTGTCTCAATGACTTTTAACACTCAATAGCACATACATCCTCTGTGATGAAGTACTTTGAGAGGTTGGTGATGAAACATATCAACTCTAACTTGAGAAGTGACTTGAATCCGCACCAATTTGCCTACCATCACAACAGGTCCACAGCAGATGCTATTTCATTGAGTAACTCAACCCGGAACATCTGGACAATAAAGATACATCCATCAGATTGCTTTTTATTGATCTCAGCTTGGCATTGAACACAAATCAATAACCTTTAAACCTTTTGGCCTCGATATCTCCTTGTGCAATTGGATTCTCAATTTCCTCACTTGCTGACTCCAGTCAGTTTGGATTGGCAACAACATCTCCTCCACAATTTCCATCAGCACAGGTCCACCACAAGACTGCGTGCTTAACCCCTCCTCTACTCGCTTTACACTTAAAGCTGTGAGTCCAAGCACAGCTCCAAAGCCATATGTAAGTTTGCTGACAAACACCACTGTTGTTGGCCAAATCAACAGTGGTGATGAATCAGCATGTGGCAGGGAGATTGAAAATCTGGCTGAGTGGAGCCACAGCAACAATCTCTCACTCAATGTCAGCAGGACAAAGAGCTAATTATTGACATCAGGATAAGGAAACCAGAGGCCCGTGAGCCAATCAGGAAATCAGATGTGGAGAGGGTCAGCAACTTTAAACTCCTCTGTGTTATCATTTCAGAGAAGCTATCTGGGGCCCAGCATGTAAGTGCAATTCTGAAGAAAGCTTGGGAGCACCTTTACCTCCTTGGAAGTTAGCAAAGGTTCGACATGACATTCAAAACTTTGACGAACATTTACAGGTGTGTGGTGGAGAGTTTATTGACTGGTTGAATCACAGCCTAGTGTAGAAACAACAATGCCCTTAAACAGAATATCCTTCAAAAAGCAGTGGATATGGACCAGTCCATCACAGGTAAAGTTCTCCCCACCATTGAACTCATCTACATAGAGCATTGTCATGGGAGAGTAGTATCCATCATTAGGGACCCCCACCACCCAGAACATGCCGTCTTCTTGTTGCTGCCATCAGAAAGATGGTACTGGAGCCTCACGATCAACACCACCAGATTCAGGAACAGTCATTACCCCTCAACCATCAGGATCTTGAACCACAGTGAATGATTTCACTGAGCATCAGACTTGATCAGCAAACAGTTTACACAATCTATGAACTCATTTTTAAGGACTCTTCATTTCAGTTTCTTGATATTTATTGTATTCTCTTTTGTATTTGCATAGCTTGATGGCTTTTGCACAGTTGGTTGTTTGTCCATCCATCCTGTTGGGTGCGGTCACTCATCGATTCTATTGTGTTTTATGAATTTACCATGTATGCCCCAAAGAACAAATCCCAGGGTTGTATATGGTGACGTGTATGTACTTTGATGATAAATTTCCTTTGAACTTGTATCATATTTGTGATGTTAAGTTGCATTGTAAAACTTTATTACACATCTGTAAAGTTCTTTTAATAAATGGGCAAATAATAGATTAAATATTTTTCTTTAAACTCCACTTGCTCTAATCACACTTTGGACTGTAAATTGAAACTCCTATTTGTGCTGAGGGTTGAAAGGGTTTAACAATCATCTTTTCAACGACTGGCTCATTTGTACCTCTGCAACACACACTAAATGCTGGAAGCACTCAGCAGGTCAGACAGCTCCTATGGAAAAGAGTAAACAGTCGATGTTTTGGGCCAAAACCCCTTCGTCGGGATTGGGGAAAAACAGAAATCAGAGTAATAAGGTTGGGGGGGGGGGGAGGAAGAAGTACAAGGTGGTAGGTGATAAGTGAAACAGAGTGGGGAGGGGGTGAAATAAAGAGCTGGGAGTTGATTGGTGAAAGAGATAAAAGGTTAAAAGTTGGAGAAGGGGAAATCTGATAGGAGGGGACAGAAGGCCATGGAAGAAAGGAAGGGGGAGGAGAATCAGAGGGAGGTGATGGGCAGGTAAAGGGTTAAGATGAGAGTGTGAAATGGGAACGGGGAAGGAGAGGGGGTGCAATTAGCAGAAGTTTGAGAAATTGGTGTTCATGCCATCAGATTGGAAGCCACCTAGAAGGAATATAAGCTTTGCTCTTCTCAGCAGAAGAGGAGACAATGCACTGACGTGTTGGAATAGGGATGGGAAGTAGAATTGAAATGGGAGGCCACGGGGAGATCCTGCTTTTTCTGGCAGGTGGAATGTAGGTGCCTGGCAAAATGGTCTCCCAATCTACATCGGGTCTCCTCAATATACAGGAGGCCACACCGGCAGCACCAGATACAGTAGATGACCCCAACAGATTCACAGGTGAAGTGTCATCTCACTTGGAAGGACTGTTTGCGGCCCTGAATGGTAGTGAGGGAGGAGGTGTAGGGGCAGGAGTAGCACTTGTTCTGCTTGCAAGGGTAAGTGCCAGGAGAGAAATCAGTGGAGAGGGACGAAGGGACGAATGGACAAGGGAGTCGCACGAGGAGCAGAAAGTGTGGGGGAAGGAGAGATGTGCTTGGCGGTGGGATCCCGTTGGACATGGCAGAAGTTACAGAGAGTTGTGCTGGACGCGGAGGCTAGTGGGGTGGGGTAGGTGAGGACTAGAGGAACATGATCCCTGGTGGGATGGCAGGAGAATGAGATGAGGGCAGATGTGCGCAAAATGGAAGAGAAGCAGGTGAGGGCAGCATTCTTGGTGGAGGAAGGAAAGCCCTTTTGCAGAAGGAGGACATCTCTTTAGTTCTGAAATGAAAAGCCTCCTCCATCCAGGCCATGTTCTCTCTCTTCTCATTACTACCATTTGGAAGGAGGTACAAGAGCTTTGCTCACCTACCTACAGGAATGATGCAAATAAGGTTCAACAAGTACAGATAAAGTTTCTCAGGGTGTTGCTGGGTCTTGAGGGTTTGAGTTGTATGAAAAGACTGAATAGGACTTTATTCCTCGAAACAAAGAAGATTAAGAGGAGATTTGACAGGTATACAGAACTATGAGGGGTATAGATAGGGTAAATGCAAGCAGGCTTCTTTTCCCCACTGAGATTGGGTGGGACTACAACCAGAGGTCATGGGTTAAGGTGAAAGGTGATAAGTTTAAGGGGAAACTCATCTGCTGACCTCATCACCTCTTTGGACCGAATATGGACCAAAGAGCTAAATGCTGGAGGTGAGCTGAGAGTGGTAGCCCTCAACACCAAGGCAGCATTTGTCTGAGTATGGCATCAAGGTGCCCTAGCTGAAACAGAGTCGATGGGAATTGGGGGAAACCCCTCCGCTGGTTGGAATCATACCTGACACAAAGGAAGATGGTTGTGGTGGCGGGAGGCAAATCATCTTGTCCTCAGGATTTCCCTGCAGGAGTTCCTCGGGGAAGTGTCCAAGGACCAACCATCTTCAGCTGCTTCATCAATGACCTTCCGTCCGTCAAAAGGTCAGAAGTGGAGATGCTCGCAGACAACTGCACAATGTTCTGCACCACTCCCAACTCCTCAGATAGTGAAGCAGTTCACACCCAAATGCAGCAGGACTTGGACAATATCCAGGCTTGAGCTGACAAGTAGCAAGTAACATGACCATCTCCAACAAGAGAGGCTCTAACCATCATCTCTTGACATTCAGTGGCATCACCTTCACTGAATCCCCTACTAGCAGCATCTTATGGGTTACCGTTGACGGGAAACTGAGCCAATCTAGCCATTATCTAGCATTAATTGCCATTGAAAACAAAATTTCTATAGGTCAATATATCAGAGAAATGTTTACAATATACATCCTGAAATTCTTTTTCTTTGCAAACAACCTCAAAAACAGAGGAATGCCACAAAGATTGAATGACAGTTAAATGTTAGAACCCCAAAGCTCCCCCCAACTCCCCCCTCCCACACATTAGCAGCAGCAAAGCAAACCCCCTCCCCCCCACCACCAGCAAAATAAAAAGCTGGTGAGTTATACAGCTCTCGTTACATGCACATGCAGTTCAACTTTTATGGTGTTCAATTCTGGTCACCTCATTATAGGAAGGATGTGGAAGCTATGGAGAGGGTGCAGAGGAGATTTACCAGGACGTTGCCTGGTTTGGAGAACAAGTCACGTGAAGCAAGGCTAGCAGAGCCGGGACTTTTCTCTTTGGAGCGTAGAAGAATGAGAGGGGACTTGATAGAGGTCTACAAGATTATGAGAGCCATAGATAGGGTGGATAGTCAGTACCTGTTTCCCAGGGCACCAATAGCAAACACCAGAGGGCATATGTACAAAATTAACGGAGGGAAGTTTAGGGGAGACATCAGGGGTAAGTTTTTTTTACACGGAGGGTTGTGAGTGCCTGGAATGACTTGGCAGGGATGGTGGTGGAGGCTAAAACATTAGGGGTATTTAAGAGCCTCTTGGACAGGCACATGGATGAAAGAAAAATGGAGGGTTATGGGGTAGTGTGGGTTTAGTACTTTTTTTAAAGGATTGTATGGGTCAGCACAACATGGAGGGCTGAAGTGTCTGCACTGTGTTGTAATGTTCTATGGTTCTTTGAGTGATTATGCAGAAAGTTTGAAGTTAATAACTCATCTCCTTCTACCTTAGGCCATGAACTTATCAATCACCCCTGCTGTGTGGACACTTTCTGGAGGTCCAAGGTTCGTATGCTCCACGACCGCTGGACTAAGTGTGTAAATGTAGGGGACTATGTTGAAAAATAAATGTGCTAGGTTTTCTAAAATTAACTCCTTCTACCTTAGCCCACAAACTTATCAATCACCCCTCGTATTGTTAAAGTATGCACCAACAATTCTGATATTTGTCTTCTCCAGATAGCCATGAAATGCAGCATGGGAGTTGTTGGAAAAAAAAAGGCATCTACTCCCCTCCCCCGGGGCAGGAAAAAACAAACAAAACTCGCAAACTGTCATATGTACGGAATGTACAATTCTGAAATCTGTCTCCTTACCAGGAGCCAGGAAAGAACGAAACCCAGCCGAACCCAGTAAAAATGACTGCCAAATACCCAACGTGCAGAAGACAAAACAAAACGTGCAAGCAGTGAAAGTAAGCAAATGATATTCAGAACTGATGCTCATGTACGTGAATCCACAGCCACTGTAGCCAATTCAGGAGCCTGTTGGGTGTAGGCCTCAGTTCAGCGCAGAGATGAGTAAACCGCATGGGGCAGCGAGCTGAACGCTGGTCCATCCGTCTCATTTCCAATCCAGTCCAGCGCTTAAACCGGCCAATCCTCGGGTTGTTACTTGCTCTCGGGCCTGGGCCCTGCCACCTCGATTTGGTCCGTACCCAACCTTTCCAATTTAGCCAGAGGGTTAAATCGGTCAAAGCTCAGATACTTCCTTGCGCTCAGGCCCAGGCCCAGCCTCCTCAATTCTGCGTCACCTCTGCTTGTCCCGTCTCACCAGTGAGCAATTCCAGGGCCTAAACCCATGGAACTCATTCTCCTCAGGGAAATGGAATCAGTAACTAGAGGACAGAGGTTTAAAGTGAGAGGGAAAAGAGGGAAGAGAGGAAAAGAGGGAAAAGGACCCAGGGTAGTGGGGAGTAACTTCATACAAAGGGTTGAGCTGCCAGAGGAAGTGGTTGAGAAAGACACAATAGCAGCAGTTATAAGACACTTGGACAGGAGAGAAAAAAAATTGATAGGCCAGAAGGGCCTAATTCACACTATTATTATTATTGAGAGACTGTGGAATAGGCCCATCTGACCTTTCGAGTAGCACTGCCTGGCAATCCCCCGATTTAACCCAAACCTTATTACAGGAGAATTTACATTGACCAATTAACTTCTCAACTGGTACGTCTTTGGAAACCCAACACGGTTGCGAGGAGAATGTACAAACCCCTGACGGGCAGCGGCGGGAATTGAACCCCGGTTGCCCGTACTGTAAACCATTGTGCTAACCACTACGCTAGCATGCTGGTTAGAGGGAGATGGGTTAAACATTGGCAAATGGGACCATCTTAGATGGGAATTTCGGATGAATTGGGCCTGTTTCTATGCTGTGTGTCTCGGTATATCACAGTGGAATATTTGCCTGTATAAAGTGAACAGTTGTCAGCAGCCCTAGCTGCCAAAGAAAGGAAAGTCAAATCAAGAACAGAAGAGCTACATAATTGAAACTGTGCTACACTGTGTGATAAACTGCCACTTTGATTGATGGAAAATTGTTGGACGCTTAAGCAAAAATCTTCAGATGATGACTACAAATGAAAATCATCGACGAAACATTTTTAGCTTAGTTGAACTATTGCAAAGTGCCAGCACTTTTCTATAATCAAATGCATTATATTCAATAAAAGTTAATTTCTTGTTCCTCCAAATTCCTTCGTGATACAAGTAGTCTGAAATTATACTTGTGTTCAGTTTCAAGCAGTCTATGAACAGCACAGAAAATTTCTGAGGAAGCAACACTTTTGAAAAAAAACTTGTTGTTCGGTGTAATTATGCTATTTGGTTCCATTCTATCATTGACTGTTGCCAAGGAAGATTTTTTGATGCTGACCCACTGTGTAGCACGGTGTTGCTGATGCCAGAGCTCGGAATTACCCAGCTGCTTTTGGCAAAGTTCGCCTTTCTACCTCATTGAAGTGCTGCGTCAAAGATCAAGTGGCAGTCTCCCTCAGAAGCATCATTTCACTCCGTAACCTCTTCCCATACGGATATCACGTCCGGGCTTGAGATCCCGACAGCCGAGCCTCATAATATCCGCGTGAAAAGAAAAGGTCAGCTTTATTTGCCTCATGAAGAGGGACTGTTATGGAGGCATGCTCTCGTCTAGCTGCTTGTCTCTTCTCGCTGAAATTGGAGAAGGAACCCTCCTTTGAATTGGAAGCCCTCAAGACTATAATCCTTAGAATCTGTCTTTTTTATTAACCTTTTTAATTTTGTAAATAAATATATGTTCTGTAAGTGTAAATTTAACAAGTAGAAAGACAATGAAGTGCTGTCGCAGGAAAGCAGCGTCCATCGTCGGATACCCCCACCACCCAGGCCATGCTCTCTTCTCGCTGCTGTCATCAGGAAGGAGGTACAAGAGCCTCAGGGCTCACACCACCAGCTTCAGGAGCAGTTATTACCCCTTGTAATGCTGTATCAGGTTCACGGGTCTGGCAGGTGAGACAGGAAAAGCACTGACTTCGAATAGGTATATTGATAATTTATTTACAGGCAGTAAGAAGTAATCTCAAACAATAAAGAGGTGGCCTACAGGGAAGAGGTCATCTCTCTGACAGAGTGGTGTCAAGAAGACAACCTCTCCCTCGATGTCACAAAAACAAAGGAGCTGGTTGTGGATTACAGGAGGAATGGAGACAGGCATATTGACATCAATGAATCTGGGGTTGAGAGGGTGAACAGCTTCAAGTTCCTCGGCATCCACATCACTGAGGATCTCACGTGGTCTGTACATACCGGCTGTGTGGTGAAAAATGCACAGCAGAGCCTCTTTCACCTCAGACGGTTGAGGAAGTTTGGTGTGGACCCCCAAACTTTCTACAGGGGCACAACTGAGAGCATCCTGACTGGCTGCATCACTGCCTGGTACGGGAACTGTACCTCCCTCAATCACAGGTCTCTGCAGAGAGTGGTGCGGACAGCCCAGCGCATCTGTAGATGTGAACTTCTCACTATTCAGGACATTTGCAAAGATAGGTGTGTAAAAAGGGCCCGAAGGATCACTGGGGACCCGAGTTATCCCAACCACAAACTGTTCCAGCTGCTACCATCCGGGAAGCGGTACCGCAGCATAAAAGCCTGGACCGACAGGCTCCGGGACAGCTTCTTCCACCAGATCATCAGACTGATTAACTCACCCTGATTTGACTGTACTCTATATTACACTGACTGTTCTATTTATTATAAATTACTATGATTCCACATTGCACATTTAGACAGAGATATAACATAAAGATTTTTACTCCTCATGTATGTGAAGGATGTGAGAAATAAAGTCAATTCAACCAAACGTTCATGTTGCCCAAGTTACAGACACTACGAAGCTGAATACTCACCAAATATACGCACATTTAACAAGCATACTTAATTAAAAGTGTGCACAGAGCAGATCTCCCCAATGGTCATGACTTGAAGGAAGAAGAGAAAAGGCCCCTTCCACATGCTATTTTATATACCCAGGATATTCAAAACTAGACACCAGGCAACCATCCAATGAGAAAAGCAGCTGTGGTTTCTAAACCAACCAATCACAACTAAAGCGGCTTTCGAAAATCAGAATAAGGCACGCCCCCGCAGGACACCACTCAACATCGGGCTCTTGAACCAAAGGGGATAATTTCACTCAATTGCACTTGTCCCACTATTCAAATGTTCCCACAACCTATGGACTCACTTTCAAGATCTCTTCATCTCATGCTCTCGATATTTATTGATTATTTATCTATTATTAATTTCTTCCTTTTGTTAGCACAGTTTGTTGTCTTTTGCACACTGGTTGAACACCCAAGTTGGTGTGGTCTTTCATATGTTCTAATATAGTTATTACTCTATTATTGATTTATTGAGTATGCCCACAAGAATATGACTCTCAGGGTTGTATATGGTGACATATACGTACTTTTGATGATAAATTATTTTGAACTTTGATGTATGTCAACACATCCAATGAAATGCATCATTTGTGTCAATGACCAATACAGTTTGTGGATGTGCTGGGGTGGAGGGGGGGGGGGTTGTGTCTGCAAGCGTTTTCATGAATTCGGTTCTCAATGTAGTACGCCCTCAACCTACTAACCCGTGCGTCTTTTAGGATGTGGGAGGAAACCGGAGCACTCCAAGGAAATCCACAGGAACGTGTGCCTCCACTTCCTCAGGAGTCTGCGGAGATTCGGCAAGTCATCGAGAACCTCGGCAAACCTTCATAGGTGTGTGGTGGGAAGTGTGCTGACTGGCTGCATCTCGGCCCGGTATGGAAACATCAGTGCCCTCGAGTGGAAAATCCTACAGAAGGTAATGGATTTGACCCAGTATATCACCGGTATAACCCTCCCAACCGCTGAGCACATCTACATGAAGCATTGCTGTTGAAAAGCAGCATCCATCATCAAAGATCTTCACCGCCCAGGCCACATTCTTTTCTCACTGCTGCTGCCAGGTAGAAGATGGAGGTGCCTCAGTGAAGTTGTCCCCTTCGGTTCAAGAGCTTGATGGCTGAAAGATAATATCTGTTCCTGAACCTGGTGGTGTGAGTCCTGAGGACTCTGTGCCTTCCTACCGATGAGCAGTGAGTAGAGAGTCATGGCTAAAAGGAGAATATTAGATACACTCAGCAGGCTAGGCAGCACCTATGGAGGACATCTCGTTCGATCTGGAATGAAAAGCCTCATCCTGAGAGCAGAGACAGGAATTGAGAGAACGGCATTTTAGCCAAGATGAGCAAAGGATGCAACAGACAAAGGCAAAACTGGGCACCTAGTCCAACTCAAGAATGCGGCAATCCAAACACAAATTCAGTAATCCAAGATCTTGATGCACAAATAAGATCCCAAAATGGGAGGCAGTAAACAGACATATTAAAAAAAACACAGAAAAGATAAAATAAAATTGAATAAACACCAGGAGGGTCTTACTACTTACAAGATCACACTTTTCAGACTGAGCAAAGTAAGGTACAGGAAGCAGGGTTTAAATACACAGATATTAATTGGGAACACATGCAGTCAACGATCAGTAACAAGACAGTCCAATCGGTTCTGGAAAAACCCTCAGGGAGCTGTGTCTGCCCCTGCTGGCCAACCCCAGAATAGGCCAGCGTCCCAACAAATCCCAGACTTGGAACGTGTCTCCTCCTCATAAACAGGGAGAGTTTCAATCTATTATATGAACCCATTCGCTTTTGATGTGACCCCCTGCCCTCTTCCCCAGCTGCTTCGTTTCTGCTTTGGTTTTCAATGTGGTTTTGTGTACACGAACCAGATGGCTGTTCTGTCCCTCTACCCGTCTGGAATTCCTTCATCAGAACTGTAGGCTGAGGCAACCACTAAGTTATTTTAACCTGATGTTGCTCACCACACTGATTCATCACATGGCTGTGCGTTTCACTCAGTGCTTGTCAGGATAAGATCGAGTTCAAAGTGCATTTATTATCAAAGTGTGTACGCAGTATTCAACCCTGGGATTCGTCTTCTCCGCGAAACAAAGAAACACCGTGGAAACGACCCATTCGATAGGAGAGGACAGAGGACCATGGAAGAGATGGAAGGGTGATGGACAGGTAAGGCGATAAGGTGAGAGAGGGAAATGGGAATGGGGAATGATGAGGAGGGAACGTTACGGGTAGTCCTAAGAATTGATGTTCACGCCTTCAGGTTGGAGGCTACCCAGATGGAATATGAGGTGTTGCTCCTCCAACCTGAGTGTGGCCTCATTGTGGCATTAGAGGAGGCCGTGGATAGCCATGTCGGAGTCGGAATGGGAATGGGAAGTGGAATTGAAATGCATGGCCATGTTGACTGTTTACTCTTCTCCACAGATTCTGCCTGGCCTGCTGAGTTCCTCCAGTGTTTCGTGTGTGTTTTGCCAGTGGTATGAAGCTCGATTCGGATTCGATTGTCAAAGTTGCGGACGACAAATGACCGTGTTTTTCAGAGTGGTGCAACGAGAGCTGCTCTTGCAGCAGCGTCACAGGCAGAGGGGTGAAAAGCCATCCGTTTATCCTTCAGGAAGAGTAAAGCCGTGAGCGGTCGGCGTTGGCGTTGGGATAGATGAGGCCCCTTCATTTTCAAGCTGCTCCCCAGCACCCTACGCTTTTGCCTGATGATGAGGAACCGGGGAAGACAGGGCCTACAGTGAACATCAGGGAATCCTGGAGGTGGCCGTAGAGAGGGTGTTTGATGTTGTGGTGCTTGCCGAGCTTGGTAAATAGCTTGCAGATGTTTCATCACCAGTCTGGGTGACATCCTCAGTGCGGAGTTGTTGGTGTTTCTCTCTGGGAGTGCTCGCGTTTATATACCACCCCCCCCCCCCACAACAATCAGAACCTTGGTCCTGATTGGCTACCCCTTCAGTTGACCTTTGAATTCTATTGGCTCGTGTTTCTTTGGCTCTTAGAGACTGCGTCCATTTGGTAGATGTTTGTTTCAGGCGAGAGAGGGTGTTTCTTTCAGTAAGAGAGTCCGGGATCGGCAGACAGAGCCTCAGGTAAAAGGGTGTCCCTTTAAAACTGAGATGGGGGAAAAGTTACTTCAGATGATGAATCTGTGGAATTTTTTGCCACAGAGGGCTGTGGAGCCAAATCATTGGGTGCATTTAAGGAAGAAGTTGATAGGTTCTTGACCGGTAAGGGGGGTCAAAGGTTATGGGGAGAAGATTGGTGAATGGGGTTGAAGAGAAATCAGACATGGCAGACCCAATGGCTGAGTGGCGGGACTCTGCTCCTATATCTTACGATATAGTTATAAATAGTTTGGGAGTTCGACAGATTAGGTTTTGTAGGGTTCGTGTGCACGATCTCATTCTCATGAAACAAAACATGTTGTTCGCTCACAAACATCGCCAGTGTTAAGTCAATAGTATTTTCTTTAATTTAGAGATTTGTTTCGAGATGCAGCTCAAAAACAGGCCCTTCTGGCCCAGTGAGACCGCTCAGCCCAATTACATCCCCGTGACCAATTAACCTACTAACCCGTTCTGTAAAGTCAAGTCAAGTCAAGTCAAGTCACTTTTTAACTTTTTATTGTCATTTCGACCATAACTGCTGGTACAGTGCACAGTAAAAATGAGACAACGTTTTTCAGGACCATGGTGTTACATAACACAGTACAAAAAACTAGACTGAACTACGTAAAAAACAACACAGAAAAAACTACACTAGACTACAGACCTACCCAGGACTGCATACGGTGGACAAAACAATGCAGGCATTACAATAAATAATAAACAGGACAATGGGGCAGTAAGGTGTCTGTCCAGGCTCTGGGTATTGAGGGGTCTGATAGTAATAGTCTGGTCGTGAGAGCCCGAGTGCTTCGGTGCCTTTTCCCAGACGGCAGGAGGGAGAAGAGTTTGTATGAGGGATGCGTGGGGTCCTTCATAATGATGTTTCCTTTGCGGATGCAGCGTGTGGTGTAAATGTCCGTGATGGTGGTGAGAGAGACCCTGATGATCTTCTCAGCTGACCTCACTATCCGCTGCAGGGTCTTGCGACCCGAGATGGTGCAATTTATTTTGGAATGTGGGAGGAAACCGAAGCACGTGGGGTGGGGTGTGGGGGGGGGGGAGCCCAGGCAGACATGGAGGAGAAGGTACAAAACAGACAACGGCAGGAAGTGAACCTGGGTCATTGGCGCTATAGTAGCGTCACGCTGACTTCTACGCTCCCGACCTGCCCCCAAACAGACCTCAGAATGGGATCTGCAAAGAGCGGTGGGGGGCGGGGCGGGGGTGAATGAGGTGATTCATAACTCTTAAAGGGTCTCGAGGAAGGGCGGGGAGGAGGTGGATCATTCCTTGGCTAGGGCAACTTGAAGCCGCGCTTGAGCAAGTATTGGTGCCACGTTGATTTGTCGAGGAGTTGGGAGTGGCGTGGTGAGCTGTTTGACGTCGCCATTCACAAAGGAAAGGCTTACAGATCTTGTCAGTGGCTGGGGAGGAGGAAGGGGTGGGGGTGCCTCGGGAGGTGCTGCGGTAAACGCTTCTGAGAAGAGTGCAGTCTGACATTGAACCATTTAGGTTAAAATGTCAATGATTTGGATGATGGAAGTGATGGCTTTGTGGCCAGGTTTGTGGAAGATACAAAGACATTGTACGTGGAAGATAAGGAGGCGGAGAGGCTACAGAAGGACCTCAGTGGATTAGGAGAACGGGCAAAGAAGTGGCAGGTGGAACACAGTGTTGGGAAGTGCCTGGTCATGCACTTTCGTAGAAGAAATAAAAGTGTAGGTTATTTTCTAAATGGAAAAAAAAGTTCAAAATGCTAAGGTGCAAAGGGACTTGGGAGTCCTGGTGTAGGATTCCTCTGCCTTAACGAATTCCCTGAAGGTTTATTGAGTCAGCGGTGAGGAAGGCAAATGCAATGTTAGCATTCATTTCGATAGGACTAGAATATAAAAGCAAGGATGTAATGTTGAGACTTTATAAGGCACCGGTGAGGCCTCACTTGGAGTATTGGGAGCAGTTTTGTGCTCCTTATCTAAGAAGGAATGTGCTGATGTTGGAGATGAAAGGCTTATCATAGTAGGAGCATTTGACGGCTCTGGGCCTCTACTCACTGGAATTCAGAAGAATGAGAGGGGGATCTCACTGAAACCTATCGAATGTTGCAAGGCCTCGACAGAGAAAGGATGTTTCTTATGGTGACGGAGCCTAGGCCAGGAGTGCACAGCCTCAAAATAGAGGGACGTCCATTTAGAACGGAGATGAGGAGGAATTTCTTTAGCTAGAGAGTGGTGAATCTGTGGAATTCTTTGCCACGGGTGGCTGTGGAGGCCAGGTCATTGGGTGTATTTAAGACAGAGATTGACAGATTCTTGATTAGTCACGGTGTGAAGGGATACAGGGGGAAGGCAGGAGATTGGAACTGAGAGGGAAAATGGTTCAGCCATGATGAAATGGCAGAGCAGATCCCATGGGCCCACTGGCCAAATTCTGCTTATAGTGGAAATTGGTAAAAGGTCGACATGGTTACTATACCGGATAAAATGTGAGATGAGATGGAATTTCACAATAGAATTAAGCTTTGACTTAGAACATTGAACATGAAACAGTACAATCCAGGATATTGTGTCAACCTTTTATCCTTCTCCACAGATATGAACTCTACCTCTGTTCCTTTACAGTTAAGACCACAAGACCACTAAGATATAGGAGCACAAGCAGGCCATTCAGTCCATTGAGTCTGCTCCGCCGTTCAATCATGGGCTGATCCAATTCTTCCAGTCATCCCCACTCCCCTGCCTTCTCCCCATACCCTTTGATGCCCTGGCTAATCAAGAGCCTATCTATCTCCACCTTAAATACACCCAATGACTTGGCCTCCACAGCCGCTTGTGGCAACAAATTCCACAGATTTTCCACCTTCTGACTAATGGACGTACTGTCTGTTTCCGTCACTATGGAATCCCCTATGACTACTGCATTCCTCATCTTCCCTCCCTTCCTCACCACAAAACCAGGCTCAGTGCCAGAGACCCGATCGCCGTGTCATCCTCTGTCAGGTCACCCCCACCTCAACTGCATCTGAAACGAGGTAGCGATTACTGAGGGGCATGGCCACAGGGATGCTCGCTGCTGTCTGAGCTCCTCCCATCCCTTTCCTGACAGTCACCCACTTGTCTAACTCCTTCACCTTCAGGGTTAAGAATCCTGCCATCAACCTTGTATCCTGACTTCAAATTTGACCTTGTGGAGTGAATCAAAGTTTCAGAAGTACATTTATTCTCAAAGAACGTGTAAATTATACAGCCTTGAGATTTGTTTGCTTACGGGTAGCCACAAAGCGAGAAACCCGAAAGAACCAATTAAAAATAAATAATAAAGATCGATACCCGCTGCGCAAGGGAAAGGGAAAAGAAACACAAATCATGCAAACAATTGAAGTGAGGAACGATATTCAGAACCAAATGAATCCTCAGATCCAAACCCTGGAACAGCCCGGCATAGGCCCAGATCCTCAGTATCAGTTTATCATATTAACAGGAATGGATCACAGCAGCTGGGACAGTCTTCCTAACCTCAGCGCCACAGAGAGTAGAGAATGAGCGAAATCGGTTCTCGCCTCCGATCCTGACACAGTCTCTTTCCCGGCTATCTGGGGCGGCATTTAATTTGCCCAAATGATGAATCGTACCTTGTGCTAGGATCTGAGAACACTGCAGCGAAAGGCCCTGGCGCCGTGGAGAGAGGAGTGAACACCATGGGAGAGACAGCGAAATCGCCTCTCGCCTCCGATCTGGGCCGGCATTTAGACTGTCTAAACAGTGGATCGTGCGTTCCATTATGATGCAGGAACCGCTATTGCAGAAGGCCCTGGGCCTAGACCACGCTGCCCAATGACTTCACACTGTTCCAAATTGAACCCCACCTGCCACTTCCCAGCCCAGCTCTGCATCCAATCAATCTCCCGTGGTAACCTACAACAACCTTCCACACTGTCCTCAACTCTGCCAACTTTCGTGTCATCTGCAAACTTACTAACCCACTCCCCATTTCCTCATCCCAGAGCAGGATATTCACCAACCTTCAGGCTGAATTCATTGCATCTACTATCTCCCTTGGCCTCCCGTGGATAAACCGGTTCTCACCTCTGATCTTGGAAATTCCGCCAACTGGAGAAGGCTAGATAAGGAGTCAGCAACAGACATTCTGCTAGAGGAACTGAGTGGGTCAGGCAGCATCAGTGGTGGTGGGAGGATCTCTCAATGTTTTGGACTGAAACTCCATCAAGAGCTGCTGGAGGAAGCCCCAACATCTTCACACAACCCTCAGCCTCTTAAATATTCAAGAAGTCACCCGACCATCATCTTCTCAAGGGCAATTTGGCAAGAACATCCATGAAAATAAATCAGCCATGTTCGAAAGGCAGAGCAGACTTATAACCATATAACAATTGCAGCACGGAAACAGGCCATCTCGGCCCTTCTAGTCCGTGCCGAACACTTACTCTCACCTAGTCCCACCGACCTGCATCCAGCCCGTAACCCTCCATTCCTTTCCTGTCCATATACCGATCCAATTTTTTTTAAGTGACAAAATCGAACCTGCCTCTACCACTTCTACTGGAAGCTCGTTCCACACAGCTACCACTCTCTGAGTAAAGAAGTTCCCCCTCGTGTTACCCCTAAACTTTTGCCCCTTAACTCTCAACTCATGTCCTCTTGTTTGAATCTCCCCTAATCTCAATGGAAAAAGCCTACCCATGTCAACTCTATCTATCCCCCTCATAATTTTAAATACCTCTATCAAGTCCCCCCTCAACTCTGCTCCTGTGTCTTATGGTATTATCGCCAGAGGTACCTATGACCTGATAATTAAGTAAAAGAAATAATACTAATTGAGATTCAAATTTATTTATCACAGGAACATCAAAACATAAAGTGAAATGCATCATTTGTGGTAACAACCAATGCGCACAGTAACGTGGCGGTTATTGGCCAGCAGTAAGTTGGGAATCGATTCCCACCGCTGTCTGTAAGGAGTTTGTACGTTCTCCACATGACCACGCAGGTTTCCTCCAGGTGCTCTGGTTTCCTCCCACATTCCAAAGCCTTACATGTTAGTGAGTTGCGGGCATGCTATATTGGCACCAGAAGCATGGGGACACTTGTGTGGGCTGTTCAGCACAAAGCTTGCTAATTGGATCTGACATACATGACGCATCTCACTGTATGCTTCCATGTACGGGTGACAAGCTAATCTTTAAACACACCCAGATATGTGCTGGGGGCAGCCCATGAGTGTCGCTACACATTCCGGCGCCATCTTGAAGGTTCTCCAAACTATTTCTTCATCTTCTTTTTGGGCCCTCGGCTCCCAGTGCAGCTTAAGCTACTGATGACCCGTCTCCATTGTCCAAAGTCAATGACACAGTTGGAGTTCTGGAATTCTGGTAGCGTGCATTACTGAGGAAGATCTTTTTTGGGCCCTCGGCTCGCAGTAGAGCTTAGGCCATTGATGACCTCCCATCACCATCGTCCAAAGTCAGCGGTACGGTTGGAGTTCATCAACAATTCTGCAATCCACTGCACAGGGGTCTGGCCGATACAGGCTTCACCAGAGCCCTGTTGGCTGACCTTACCCAACTGCACTTCTCATGACGGGGAGCTAGGGTTGGACTGTGAGAATTACTAATTCGTCACTGATTTCTTTCTTTAAAACAGTGTATTACTGTCATCCTGCTCTACAGCATGACTGCTTCAAGTGTAGACAATGTATACATATACTGTTTATAGTAAATAGGCTAAGTTTCTTTAGGATTTCACCTGTTGCTTTGGTAATCATTTTAACAAGGTGATTTTGGTCTGATTGTCGGATTGGGTGGATGAGATCTACGGTGAGATCCAAAGTCCAGGAAGGCAGTTCTGCGATGCTCCGTGGAGAGCGAAGGGCGTGACAAGGCACAGAAGACGTCGCGGTCGTCCACTACAACCAAGGGAGACCCCAGATTGTGATGTTTGCTTGCACCACTGGACCTGAACGTCTAAGGTCGAGAGAGCGGAACTGCCCCAGTGCAACGGCTTCTCCACTTTAAAAACTCTCCCGCACAGGTTCCCTGTCTTCATCGGACACGATGGACAACCAGCTTTGGTTTGAGCAGACAGACTCCCAATATGGCTTGTTTCTGCCTCATTCCTTCAATGTGGCAGGAAGTCACCTCCCGTGCTATTTCGTTCCTTGCCAGTCACCGGACAATTTGTACTCCTCCCCCCAACAATTTTATTCTGGCTTCTCTTTGCCTCCTTTCCAGTCCTGATAACAATTTCAGCCTGAAACTTTGACCATCTATTCTTCTCCATAGATGCTGCCTGACCCCCTGAGTTAAAAATGATTTATTATTGTGATACAGTGCGGATTAGGCACTTCCTGCCTTCGAGCTGTGCCCAACAATATCCCGATTTAATTCCAGCCTGATCAGGGGACAATTTACCAATTAACCTCCCAAGCAGTAGGTCTTTAGGCTGTGGGAGGAAACCCACACGGTCATGGGGAGATCGTACAAACTCCTTACAGGCAGCAGCGGGAATTGAACCCGGGTCACCAGTACTGTAAACCGTTGTGCTAACCACTACGCTACCACGCCACCTTCTAGCAATTGTGCACATTGCTTTGCATTTCCAGAATGTCTGGTGTTCTCATTTTCAATTGTGCCTCAATCTTTACTCTAGTCTGCGACTAATTAGGGAGCTAGTAGGAAAGGAAGAAAAGGAAGAGGTTTGAGTAAAAGAGTGAGGGGAGGGGAGGGAGAAAGGAAAGTGTTAGGTGAAACCACTTCCTTCTCTTTATTCCTCCTTCCCATCTCCCTCTCTAACCCTATCTCCATGCCTCCCCATCGCCTCCCTCTGGTGCTCCTCCCCACTTTGCTTTCTTCTGTGGCCTCCTGTCCGATCCCCCTCCCCTTCTCCAACCCTGCATCTCCTTCACCAATCAACTTCCCAGCTCCTTACCTCACCCCCCTCCCCGACTCCTTCCCGATTTCACCTCTCACCTCATGTTTCTCCCTCCTCCCCTGCCCCGGACCCTTTTACTCGGACTCCTCGTCTTTTTTCCTCCCCAGTCCTGCCGAAGGGTCTCGGCCTGAAACATTGACTGTTCTCTTCTTCCACAGATGCTGCCTGACCTGCTGAGTTTGTGTGTGTGTGCGTGTGCATGTGCTTGTGCGTGTGCGTGTGTGTGTGTGTGTTGCTTGGATTTCCAGTAGATTTTCTCTTGCTTGTGAGATAGTAGGAAACCTACGTTCTGCTGACCTGCCGTGTTTACGTGCTCAAAACAAAAGTATGACATGAACTTTTAAACTTGAGAAAATAGCGTGCCTCGCTTTGTTGAAAGCAAATATTATAAATACCTTAAGATACCACTTTGCGTCTGGCTTATTTATTTAGTGTAATGACTAGACATCTTAATCTGGGAGTGCATTAAGAATTGAATTACCAATGTCTGCATGAAATGTTTGTTGTTAAAGCACAGATTAAGTGTGTTGAGGTTTGGAAATCTAGCTTGATCCAACGCTGTGCAAGCCCACGCCTATTTCTGCTGAGTTCTGTTGGTTACTGGTGTTCTGGTCACTAAGATAACTAGTTAGTGATATAAAAATAATAGGTTATTAGAGGAATAACGCCTGCAAGTAGCTTAAGGCCAGGAATTATAGACTGTAAGAATGTGGTGAAAATTATGTCGCGTCTCTGGCAGAACTATTGAATGGGATGGTTACTAGGCAACAGAATTTCATGTTTGAAAGATGTGACTAAGTAGCTGGCAGGGGTGGCACAGTAACGCAGGGGTGGGCACAAGGCTTTACAGGAGCAGCGACCCGGGCTCAATTCCCGCAGCTGCCTTGCAGGAGTTTGTACGCTCTCCCCGTGACTGCATGGGTTTCCTCCCACAGTCCAAAGACGTACCGGTCGGTAGTTTAATTGGTCATTGTAAATTGTCCTGTGATTAGGCTGGGATTAAATCAGGGGATTACTGGGCGGTGAGGCTCAAACGGCCGGAAGGACTTATTCCCACGTTGGATGTCAATAAAAAACTTTGTGTTTTTAATTCGAGCTTCTATATTACCAAGCACTGCATAATTTGAATTTAATACATTACTAAATCTCAGTTAATTGTGCAGTTCCCATTGCTTGGCTTAGGCTGTTGGATAATTCCATTTTCTGTAGAACAAAAAATACTTTCAGTGGCCTCTGTACCTAATCGTGTGCTTCTGATCTATAGTACTGTTCAAAAGTCTTAAGACATATAAATATAACCAGGATGCCTAAGATCAGGATGTTTCTGATCGTGTCCACGATATTTGAAGTGGGAAGGAGAACAGCCCGAGGTCGTGGTGCATATCAGTACCAACGGCATAGGCAGGAAAAGGGAGGAGGTCCTGTAAACAGACTGCAGGGAATTAGGGAGGAAGTTGTGAAGCAGGACCACAAAGGTAGCCATCTCGGGATTACTGCCTGTGCCACGTGACAGTGAGTATAGGAATAGAATGAGGTGGAGGATAAATGCGTGGCTGAGGGATTGGAGCAGGGGGCATGGATTCAGATTTCTGGGTCATTGGGACCTCTTTTGGGGCAGGTGTGACCCAGGTTGCGCTTGAATCTCAGGGAGACCAATATCCTGGTGGTGAGGTTTGCTAAGGCTGTTGGGGAGAGTTTAAACTAGAACTGAAGTGATGGAGGAAAAGGAGGTTGGCTAACAAATAGAGAAAGCTTGGAGACAGTGCGAAATGGAGGATAGGCAGGAGATAAGGAAGGGATATGCTCAGACTGATGGTTTGAGATGTGTCTATTTTAATGCGAGGAGTATTATGAACAAAACAGATGAGCTTCGAGCATGGATCAGCACTTGGAGCTATGATGTTGTGGCCATTACAGAGACTTGGATGGTGCAGGGGCAAGAATGGCTCCTTCAAGTGGCAGGATTTAGATGTTTCCCAGAGAAGGAGACAAAAGAGGTGGGGGCGTGCACTATTGATCAGGGGTAGTGTCCCGGCTGCAGAAATGGAGGAAGTCATGGAGGGGTTGTCTATGGAGTCTCTGTGGGTGGAAGTTAGAAACAGGAAGGGGTCAATAACCCTACTGGGTGTTTTTTATAGACCACCCAATTGTAACAGGGACATTGAGAAGCAGATAGGGAGAGATTCTGCAAAGGTGTAATAATAACAGGGTTGTTGTGGTGGGAGATTTTAATTTCTCAAATATTGATTGACATCTCCCTAGTGCGAGGGGTTTAGATGGGATGGAGTTTGTTAGGTGTGTTCAGGAAGGTTTCTTGGCACAATATGTAGATAAGCCCACAAGAGGAGAGGCTGGACTTGATCTGGTATTGGGAAATGAACCTGTTCAAGTGTCAGGTCTCTCAGTGGGAGAGCATTTTGGAGATAGTGATCATAATTCTATCTAGCATTGGAGAGGGATAAGAACAGACATGTCAGGGAAATGTTTAATTGGAGTAAAGGGAAATATGAGGCTATCAGGCAAGAACTAGGAAACATAAATTGGAAACAGATGTTCTCAGGAAGATGTATGGAAGAAATATTCAGGGGATATTTGCATGGGGTTCTGCACAGGTACGTTCCAATGAGACAGGGATAGGATGGTAGGGTACAGGAACCGTGGTGTACAAAGGCTGTTGTATATCTAGTCAAGAAGAAAAGAAGAGCTTATGAAAGGTTAAAAAAACTAGGTAATAATTGAGATCTAGGAGATTATAAAGTTAGTAGGAAGGAGTTTAAGAATGAAATTAGGACAGCCAGAAGGGGCCATGAGAGAGCCTTGGCGGACAGGATTAAGGAGAACCCCAAGGCATTCTACAAGTATGTGAAGAGCAAGAGGATAAGATGTGAGAGAATCGGACCGATCAAGTGTGACAGTGAAGAATGTGTATGGAATTGGAGGAGTTAGCAGAGGTACCCAATGAATACTTTGCTTCAGTATTCACTGCAGTAAAGAATCTTGGTGATTGTAGGGATGACTTGCAATGGACTGAAAAGCTTGAACATGCAGATATTAAGGAAGAGGATGTGCTGCAGCTTTTGGAAAGCATCAAGTTGGATAAGTCACCGGCACCAGACGGGATGTACCCCAGGCTACTGTGGGAAGCAAGGGAGGAGATTGCTGAGCCTCTGATGATGATCTTTGCATCATTAATGAGGACGGGAGAGGTTCCAGAGGATTGGAGGATTGTGGATGTTGTTCCTTTATTCAAGAAAGGGAGTAGAAATAGCCCAGGAAATTATAGACCGGTGACTCTTACTTCAGTGGTTTGTAAGTTGTTGGAGAAGATCCTGAGAGGCAGAATTTATGAACATTTGGAGGCATGATATGATTAGGAAGAGTTATCACGACTTTGTCAAAGTCATGTTGTGCCTTACGAGCCTGATTGAATTTTTTGAGGATATGACTAAACACATTGATGAAGGTAGAGCAGTAGATGTAGTGTATATGGATTTCAGCAAGGCATTTGATAAGCCTTGCAAGGCTTATTGAGAGAATAAGAAGGCCTGGGATCCAAGAGGATATTGCTTTGTGGATCCAGAACTGGCTTGCCCACAGAAGGCAGAGAGTGGTCATATTCTGCATGGAGGTTGGTGACCAGTGGTGTGCCTCAGGAATATGTTCTGGGACCCCGACTCTTCATGATTTTTATAAAGTACTTGAATGAGGAAGTGGAGGGATGGGTTAGTAAGTTTGCTGATGACACAAAGGTTGGGGGTGTAGTGGATAGTGTGGAGGGCTGTCGGAGGTTACAGTGGGACATTGGTGGGATAAAAAACTGGGCTGAGAAATGGCAGATGGAGTTCAACCCAGATGAGTGTGAGGTGGTTCATTTTGGTAGGTCAAATATGATGGCAGAATACAGCATTAATGGTAAGACTCTTAGCAGTGTGGAGGATCAGAGGGATCTTAGGGTCCAAGTTCATAGGACACTCAAAACTGCTATGCAGGCTGACTCTGAGGTTAAAGAAGGCATATCATCAATCATGGGATTGAGTTTAGGAGCAGAGAAGTAATGTTGCAGCTATAAAGGATCCTGGTCAGACCCCACTTGGAGTACTGTGCTCAGTTCTGGTCACCTCACTACAGAAAGGACGTGGAAACCATAGAAAGGGTGCAAAGGAGATTTACAAAGATGTTCCCTGGATTGGGGAATAGGTTGACTTAACTCGGCCTTTTCTCCTTAAAGCAACAGAGGATGAGAGGTGACCACAGATGTGTACAAGATAATGAGAGGCATTGATCATGCGGATAGTCAGAGACCTTTTCTCAGGGCTGAAATGGCTAACACGAGAGGGCATAGTTTTAAGGTGTTTGGAAGTAGGTACAGAGGAGATGTCAGGGGTAAGTTTTTTACACAAAGAGTGGTGAGTGCGTGGAATGGGCTGCTGGCAGCGGTAGTGGAGGCGGAAATGATAGAGTCTTTTAAGAGGCTCCTGGATAGAGGGCTATGGGTAAAGCCTAGGTAGTTCTAAGGTAAGGACATGTTCGGCACAGCTTTGTGGGCCAAGGGGCCTGTATTGTGCTGTAGGTTTTCTATGTTTCTTGTACTGTACTTGTCAACATGGAGCAGAGAGCAAGCTTGTAAATCTGGCAGGAGCAAAGGATGTTGGGAAGGGTGAGGGTGGAGCATTGCAGAAGGGGTGTGGGACAGGTGGCAGAGAAGGAGTGCTAGGGGCAATGAGTGGCAGAGTTACAGACACACCCAGCCCTGAGACACCATACAAGGTTATTTGATTACACACAATTGGTTTATTGATCATTACTGGATGTCTCTCTGGTGCTTTCCACTCCCTTCCCCTTCTCCCAACCATGATTCCCCTCTCTCTGCCCCCCTTCCCACTCTCAGTCCATATCAGAATCAGGTTTATAATCACTCACGTATGTCATGAAATTTTTTTTTGTGGCAACAGTACAGTGTAATACATGAACTTACTAAGGCCCTTGCACAGTACTGCATGTTCATGGTCTTGTGTTGCTGTAGCCCATCCACTTCAAGGTTCAATGTGCTCTGTGATTAGTTACACTCTTCTACACACCACTGTTGTAACGTGAGGTTATTTGAGTTACTGTCGCCTTCCTGTCAGCTTGAACCATCTGGCCATTCTCCTCCGACCTCTCTCGTTAACACGGTGTTTCCGCCCACGGAACTGCTGCTCACCAAACATTTTTTTTTGTTTCTCGCACCATTCGCTGTAAACTCTAGTAACCGTTGTGTGTAAAAACGCCAGGAAATCTCCACTTTCTGAGATACTCAGATCACCCCCTCTGACACTGACGACCGTTCCACGTTAAAAGTCACATTTCTTCCCCCATTCTGATGCTTGGTCTGAACAACAGCCGAGCCTCTTGACTATGTCTGTGTGCTTTTATGCCTTGAGTTGCTGTCACGTGATTGGCTGATTAGATATTTGCCCCATCCAGCAGGCATTCCTAATAAAGTGGCCACTGAGTGGATATCACGGTTGACCAGGCTCCGGATGAGAGTCCGTCTGTACGTTTGGCACCGTAATCAAAGTAAGCATCCACCATGCTTGGTGTTAACGTTTGAGCTCAAGGTTTAAGTAGATCCCAGTATTCCTCCAGTCCCGGCACTCACTTGTCGCTCTTTCTTGGACTCATCTCCATGGTTCCCGAATGGTTAAAGCTGCCGGTGGACTGAGAATCCCCCTCAGTCATCAGGTCACATTATTGGACACTGGGCCACAGCAGATACAATATTAGGGGCTTGATACGGACATGACAAATACAGGATTCACCCCACCAGCAGTACATGATTTTCATGAGACTTAAGGCCATCACCTCTCGTGTAATAAAACCGGTCAATTTTTTTGAAGGAGCCAGCCATTTCCCAAATGATCATTACCACTAGGTACTCACTCTTTATCAACCCTGAGCCCTTCTGTTTACACCTGGTTTTTACATCATGTCTTCTTCCCTACCGAGGAACATGTGCTGTTTTTTTTTTGTTTTTAACTCGATGCTGCTGCACTTTTAACAGGTCAGTAGCCGTGTCAGGTTCGTTTTAAAACATACTTCATCGCCAGTGGTACGTTTTGTATCTCATCAATTCATTAAATTAATTCACAGGAGTCCGAAAATGCGGGTGTAACTTCGTCTTTTAGTTTGAGCGAGGCGCGCACGTATCACATGGTAGTGCGATGACGTAGGCTATGCTAATTTTTTCCATAAAACCCGTAATTAATTATTTAACCACACAGAAATGCTCAATCAACCAATATATGTACTCAACCATTCCGGAAGTGTTTAATGCACAATGGACAGTAATGAAGTTCAAGGAACTAGCCAGCTCTGAAGCAACTACAGACAGACAGACAGACAGACTTTATTGATCCCGAGGGAAATTGGGTTTTGTTACAGCTGCACCAACCAAGAACGGTGTAGAAATATAGCAATATAAAAACATAAATAATTAAATAATAATAAGTTAATCAAGCCAAGTGGAAATAAATCCAGGACCAGCCTATTGGCTCAGGGTGTCTGACACTCCGAGGGAGGAGTTGTAAAGTTTGATGGCCACAGGCAGGAATGACTTCCCATGACGCTCAGTGTTACATCTCGGTGGAATGAGTCTCTGGCTGAATGTACTCCTGTGCCTAACCAGTACATTATGGAGTGGATGGGAGACATTGTCCAAGATGGCATGCAACTTGGACGGCATCCACTTTTCAGACACCACCGTCAGAGAGTCCAGTTCCACCCCCACAACATCACTGGCCTTATGAATGAGTTTGTTGATTCTGTTGGTGTCTGCTACCCTCAGCCTGCTGCCCCAGCACACAACAACAAACATGATAGCACTGGCCACCACAGACTCGTAGAACATCCTCAGCATCATCCGGCAGATGTTAAAGGACCTCAGACTCCTCAGGAAATAGAGACAGCTCTGACCCTTCTTGTAGACAGCCTCAATGTTCTTTGACCAGTCCAGTTTATTGTCCATTCGTATCCCCAGGTATCTGTAATCCACCATCATGTCCACACTGACCCCTTGGATGGTTACCGGTGCCTTAGCCCTCCTCAGGTCCACCACCAGCTCCTTAGTCTTTTTCACATTAAGCTGCAGATGATTCTGCTCGTACCATGTGACAAAGTTTCCCACTGTAGCCCTGTACTCAGCCTCATCTCCCTTGCTGATGCATCCAACTATGGCAGAGTCACCAGAAAACTTCTGAAGTTGGCAAGACCCTGTGTTGTAGTTGAAGTCCGAGGTGTAGATGGTGAAGAGAAAGGGAGACAGGACAGTCCCCTGTGGAGCCCCAGTGCTGCTGACCACTCTGTCTGACACACAGTGTTGCAAGCGTACATACTGTGGTCTGCCAGTCAGGTAATCAATAATCCATGACACCAGGGAAGCATCCACCTGCATCACTGTCAGCTTCTCACCCAGCAGAGCAGGGCGGATGGTGTTGAATGCACTGGAGAAGTCAAAAAACATGACCCTTGCAGTGCTAGAGCCAAACCTTGAGTAGTTGGACTGATCTGGGTGGGTACAGGAGTTGGGATGTTATGCCGAGGATGTCACTGACTCACCACCTCTTGCACCGCTGGGGTTGAGGGGTTGCTGGGGCAACGTGGCTTGAAGGGCCTTCCATCGCCAACTAAATAAACGAGCCGAGCAGTGTCGCAGCACCGATCATGCACTCAATGCCAGTGAGACCAAAGAGCTGACTGTGGACTTTAGAAAGGGCAAGCTGAGGGAACACAAACCAATCCTCATAGAGGGATCAGAAGCGGAGAGAGCGAGCAATCTCAATTGCCTGGGTGTCAATATCTTTGAGGATCTAACCTGGACCCAATAGATCGATGCATCTGTAAAGAGGGCATGACGGTGCCTATATTGCATTAGAAGTTTGAGGAGATTTGATATGTCACCTAAAACACTGGAAAAGTCTACAGATGTACAGTGGCTGCAATTCATTATCTGGTAGGGGTGGGGAGTCTGCAGAAAATTAGTCAGCTCCGTTGTATCCAGGACATCTTCAAGCAGCGGTGCTTCTAAAATTCCAATATTAAGGATCCCCACCATCCAGGACATGCCCCCTTCTCATTGCTACCATCAGGAAGGAGGTACAGGAGCCTGAAGGCACACACTCAGTGATTCAGGAACAACTTCTTCCCCTCTGCCAAATGATTTCTGAATGGACATTGAATCCATGAACACTACTTCACTACTTTTTTAATTTCTATTTTTGCACTACTTATTTAACTATTATATATATGCACTTACTGTAATTCACAGATTTTTTCTATATTATGTATTGCATTTTATTGCTGCTGCTGAGTTAACAAATTTCATGACATATGCTGGTGATAGTGAACTTGATTCTTAAATAAAATCATTCTTTCCCAATATATTCCCACATGCCAACATATTCCCACACTGCACACACCCTTCAACCCACCCCCTCTGTCACAAGCCCTATATTATGTCCCTCCGCCCACCATTGACCGTACACTAACCATTGCGCAATTATTGAACCGGGAAGTAAGCACACCGCACCTTATGATTAATATATATATTTTAATTGTTTAGCGGACAGTTTAAATTTAGGAGCAATACATGCAGAAATCTCCACAGAAGGGGAAAATCAGATAAACATGCGTTGAACACAACCGATAAGCGGCTTTCTACCTTCTGACTGAAGCTCTTGCAGTGTTGCAGAATAGACCGGTGCAGTTTTGATATTGCAAGCTGTTTAAAATACCTTAGAATTTGCATTTTACCAAATAAATAATGTTCTTGAAACTACTTTGTTACATATCTTTTTGTTACACTTGCATTTTTTAAAAAATCTATTAAAACTGCTGCTTAAAAAAAATCCTTTACATCAAGCCAATCGGTGGCTATGTGCGTCTAGGCAATTAACAGGCTGAAGCTTTGCTGAGGGTGAACGCCGTTGAAGTACCAGTCCTAGTTTGCTCCGGGATTACACCGCGTCTGCCGCGGAGCGGATAAATCCGTTTAACAAGACCTATTAATTCGTTAACTAAAATGGATGGCGGAGGCAAGCAAGAAGAGGGAGCGGTGTAATATCAGGCCTACGTGAATTAAGGCTGTAATGCTATCGTAATTTCCTCTTAAAATATTGTTTTGATATATAATGGTACATTTTATAATGACTCTGTAAATGTGGCTCACAGGAACGAGCGTTGTGCAAGTTTTATTCTACAGGAGCGAACCTTGGCAGCACTGCGGGGAGGGGTGGGGTGGGGGGGCGCCTGAAGTGCGAGAAACGCACCCGAACTATTGACACTGAATCGCACCTTCCACAAAAGTCTTTAGACTCTGCTCCGAGTTGTCACTCCAGCGGGGTACTGCATCAGTGCGGCACTGTGTGGCCCGAACCCCAACCCTGAGGATACTGCACGCCTCCTAAGTCATCTCCAGCACGGATTCTTTGGCCCTTTTTACTGCAAAGGCATTGGGTGGATCTCATTGGAGAATTCCATTCAACGTAGCTTAACTCAGATAAACCGAGGCCACCAGTGACATCGATTCTAAGTCGAGGAGGGAAGCTAGGATCGTCTGCTGAGGGACTCGAGTCACTGAGGTCTGGAGGAGTGGACTACGCTATGGACAGGGCATACCAAACGCTGGGGGAGCTCCGCAGGCCAGGTAGCATCTACGGTAAAGAGTAGACAGTCGACATACTGGGCTGAGAAGGAAGGGGGGAAGATGCCGGAATAAATAAAAAGGTGGAGGAGGGGAAGGAGGATAGCTGGAAGGTGAAAGGTGAAGACAGGTGAGTGGGAAAGATCAAGGGCGGGAGAAGGAAGAATCTGGTAGGAGAGGAGAGTGGACCATAGGAGAAAGGGAGGAGGAGCAGTAATAGGCAGGCGGAAAGAGGTAAAAGATCAGGGTGGGAAATAGAGGAAGGGGAGGGGGGTTTATTCACCAGGAGGAAAAATCGATACCCATGCCGTCAGGTTGGAGGGTACCCAGACGGACTATGAGGTCTTACTCCTCCACCCTGAGGGTGGCCTCATCTTAACGCAAGAGGAAGGCATGGATCGACACATCGGAATGGGAATTGAAATGTTTGGCCACCGGGTAGAATGCTTGAGGGATCTTGAAGCTTTCGCAAAGAGGCAAAGGGCAGAAGCTCAAGAGCGGGTTGAACTGGAGAGAGGGCCCAAGCGCGTGGATTGATTGAAAAGCAAATGACTTAAGGGAGAAGTTCAAAATTTGCTCAGCAGGAGCAAGAGTGTCAGCCAGTAATTGCAATCCACTCCTGATGTTCAGTTGACTGTAATGGAGTTGGATACTGGTTGGAGAGCGCAACAAAGAGCTGTCACACTCATGCCTCTCAGCAAAGACAAGTTTATAGACAATAGGTGCGGAAGTAGAAGATTCGGCCCTTTGAGCCTGCACCGCCATTTTGAGATCATGGCTGATCATCTACTATCAATACCCGGTTCCTGCCGTGTCCCCATATCCCTTGATTCCCCTATCCATAAGATACCTATCTAGCTCCTTCTTGAAAGCATCCAGAGAATTGGCCTCCACTGCCTTCCGAGGCAGTGCATTCCAGACCCCCACAACTCTCTGGGAGGTTTCTCCTCATTTGTATAGGAGAGCTGTGTGACTCATTGCTGGTACTTCCCATCCACTTCCAGTTACCCTGCAAAGACACCACTAAAAAGCCTCAATTCCTATCAGAGCAAAATCAGGAAGGCAAAAGGCTCTCAAGAGGGCGGGTCTCTTTCCAAAGCTACGATCTAATGGGACAAGCAAGTTCGTATTCAAAATGTAAAGGGGTATATTGAGCTTGGCAAATTGATAGGCTCCGCCAGTAGTATCACACTTGTAGCTTTCAACAAGGCCATGTTCGCAAGTCAACCCGACTGCCTGAAGAAAAAAACATTTCTCGCTTGGCACACGTGTAATTTGACAGGTTCCCAATTGAAGGACGTGGATGTACTTTTCGATTGATGTGAGTAGTCTTGTAAGGCACAGATAATGAAGGGCATGAAGTACTGATTTGACTCAGACCTTCTGGATTAAGTTTTAACCTCTGCCCCCCCCCCCCCCCCCAGTGTTCTGGGGCACTTTCTAGCTTCCAATCGTCAGCGAAGAGGTGATGTTTGAGAGGTACTGTCAATATCTCAGCCTACGCTGTTTCCTGTTGAATTAACACAGTGGTCTGCCCTTTCTAAACCCTGAGGCTTTGGCATTTCTCTGTGGTGAAAGTTGAAAGTGTGGAAGATTCTTGGTGATGCACATAAGATCGTGGAAGGATTCTCCAGGTCAGGCAGCATCTGTGGCGGGAAATAAATAGTGACTGTTAGCGGCTGCCCTCCAAGTGGAGGACAAACTTGTCGTGGGGTTTGGAGGCTTGCGGGCCTCAATAAACCGGAGAGCTATGCTGGCTGGAGTTAGGGCCTTGTGCATTGGCTCTTGGTAGGGTCACCCATGCCAAACAGGTCAAAGGGTAGAGGTCAGACTAAGAGTGATCCACCGGTCCTCCAGGTTTGGGGGGTTCAGTTCAGGCTAACAACCCGGACTGGTCAAACAAAATTGTTACGGAAACAGCAATGGAGAATCCTTCTACACCTGAGTGCGATGGCATTCCTGAGTCTCCACCCAGGACTTGCATGACTGACAGTAGTGAAAACCGAGCTACTGACATGGTAAAGGAAGCCAGAGATGGAGGACCTTCATCACAACGCTAAACGCCAGCAGCGTAACGGGCAGCAGATAGGTAGGCTCTGGGGCTAAAACATCGACTGTTTATTTCTCTCTATAGGTGTTGCCTGACTGGCTGAGCTCCTCCCCCTCGGGACTATAGGTGAGCTGCAGCGCACAGGACGTTGTACACTTACTCACGCCCCCCCCCCCCCCCGACGATAAAAACTACCATGAGGAAAACGTCGGCTGTTCTTAATGTGCAAAATCTGCCAGGCACTTGGTGGCGTAAGGATGGAAAGTGAGGCGTTGAAAGGGAACCTGAGGGAAGGCTTCACTCAGAGGCTGGAAATGCAGTGCAGGTGGTGGATGCGATTTCAATGTTCAAGGAAGTTTGGATAGGTACGTAGATGGCGGGGGAGGGGGACTGTCTGGGTACAGGTCAATGGGTGTTGGCTGTTTAGATGGTTTGGCATGGATGAGATGGGCCGAAGGGCCTGTTTCTGTGCTGTAGTTTTCAATTTTCTATTTCCCATGATTTTTTTTATCTGGGGTTTTAATCATAATCAGCATTATTGTGTTAAACAGACCTATCTAGTGGATCCAACTCATTAACTCAGCAGAGAATGGGTTGGAACCATTGCTCAAGGCAGCTACCATGTCTGTTATTGCAGGATATACTTACAGATTTGACCCTCTTCCTCTAAAATGACACTGGAGCATAGCTGTAATTTCATGTTAGCAGAATCAGAAGGATAATATTGCAAGGGATGATTCGAAGGTGGAGGGGGGAGTGAGCTGGGATAAAGAGCTGTGTATGAGTGATTAAGATGGCTGATTTACGAGAGGCTGAAGGACGGACACCTAGCCCTTCACCTTTACCACCCATCGGGTCCCAGCTGCTTACTTCAACTCTGCCACTCCCACCCACTGCCCTTCCCTCACCTGGTTTCACCAATCACCCAACAGCTTGTACTCCCATCACCACCTGCTCATTCTGACTTCTGCACCATTACTTTCCAGATCAGATGAAGGGTCTCGGTCCAGAGACATCGACCATCTGTTCCCCACCCTATGACCCCGTCGTGAGAGGTGGGAACGGGCAAGGCCACCCAGCAGGGCTCTGGTGAACCAGTGGATTGTAGAAGCTTTGGATTCCAGCTATGCCATTGACTTTGGATGATGAAGATGGGAGGTCATCACTCTGCTCCACTGGGAGCTAAGGGACAAGAAGCATGTGTCGTCTGAACGGCTGACCAAGTTCCTCCTGCATTTTGTATGTGTGTGTGTGTTGCTCAAGATTTCCAGCATCTGCAGAACTCCCTGTGTGTTTTATAATATTTAATGCGATACAGTGCAGAATAAGCCCTTTGAGCCGCACCTCCCAGCTGCCCTCAATTTAACCCTAGCCTAATCACAGAACAATTTACAATGACCGATTAACCTACCAACTGGTAAGGGTTTGTATTGTGGGGGGAAACCCACGCAGTCACGGGGAGATCGCACAAACTCCACAGAGGCCGCAGCGGGAATTGAACCCGTGTCACCGGTACCGCTGACCACCACACCACTGTGCCACTGAGGATGGAAGGGACTACAACTAGAGGCCTCGGGTTACGGGCGAAAGGTGACTTAAGGGGAACCTCTGCGCTCATCGATGGCGCAAGTGAACAGAAGTGGCGGATGCAGCTTCAATTGCGTCGTTTATGTATGTGGGTGGGGGGGGGTATGGCGGACTCCGGCCCAGGTGCGAGTCAGTGGGACTCCAGTGCCAGATAGGTCGAAGGGTCTGTTCATGTGCTGTCGTTCTCATTGACTTAATTTGTGTACTATTCTGTAGATATTAGGTACGAATCTGGCATCAGTAGTGGGAATACTGGCAAATCTTTGCGTTAGCTGAAGGAGGGTATTCAGGAACAATAGACAATAGACAATAGTTGCAGAAGTAGACCATTCGGCCCTTCGAGCCTGCACCACCATTTTGAGATCATGGCTGATCATCAATACCCGGTTCCTGCCTTGCCCCCATATCCCTTGATTCCCCTATCCACAAGATACCTATCTAGCTCCTTCTTGAAAGCACCCAGAGAATTGGCCTCCACTGCCTTCCGAGGCAGTGCATTCCAGACCTCCACAACTCTCTGGGAGAAGAAGTTTTTCCTTAACTCTGTCCTAAATGACCTACCCCTTATTCTCAAACCATGCCCTCTGGTACTGGACTCTCCCAGCATCTGGAACATATTTCCTGCCTCTATCTTGTCCAATCCCTTAATAATCTTAAATGTTTCAATCAGATCCCCTCTCAATCTCCTTAATAAGTATACCGTTTTGGATACTGTTGGTGGGGATGTCCTACCAGGAACAAGTTGCAGTGGTCCTGTCTCTGGCACTGAGGTTGGACCCTCGACTAGGAAGGGGAGGAGGAAAGAGAAGAGAGCGGTAGTGATAGGGGATTTTATAGTCAGGGGAGTGGATAGGAGATTTTGTGGGGAAGATCGGGAGTCTCGGATGGTATGTTGCTTCCCTGGTGCTGGGGTCCAGGACATCTCAGATCGGGTGCAGGTTATTCTCGAGAGGGAGGGCGAGAATCCAGATGTCTACAGACCCCAGGTTGGGGACCCCTGTGCTAAGGGAAGTCTAGCCTACTTCGAACAGCCTGGTTCTGCAGCCACCGTGACCAACTCGCTCCCCCGGTTCAAATCCAAACCCGGGGTACGGATTTTGGATGAGTTGCATAAAGTGGTGGACTAAAGCCTTATCCTGGGGGGGTGGGGGGGGGGGGAGAAGCATAATTACTTGGAAGTACACCTTTTTGCCTCGCTGCTTGAACACTGAAGTGAGAAACTCAGGTTGCTGGGGTTAAACGGATGCCACGTTTACACCAGCCTCTTGTTTTGGTGTGCTTTATCAAGAGGGAGCTGAAAGCAGAATGCTTATCCAGTGCCGGTCCTTGTCTAGACCATGCCTCCTCCCAGCCGGAGGAGGAACAGGCACCGAGATAGAGATAGGATGCAGACGAGGGTGTGAGTGTGGTGAGAGCTGAACAGCAAACGGGAGACAGGCGGCAGGCAACACTTATCTTGGTACGGAATGGCAAATGGAAAGACAAATGGTAGGCAATACTTATTTTGACATGGAGAGACAGAGTTACACAGGCAAACCCCGGTACTGACATAAAACTTAGAAAACACAATCCTAAGCGGCCGGGAACTTGAATGACCACACTGGCTGATACAACGATCTGGCGATGAGTGGATGCAAAGCCGGGATATTTATGCTGCAGGTCTAGATGACAATCAGGTGTGTCACAATCAAAGGGAATTAGGAGAAAATGGGGAATTAACGGAATAATGACAGAAGAAGACACAAGTGCTATGAATCATAAACACGAGGCTCTGCAGATGCTGGAAATCCAGGGCAACTCAGAAGGGGAGGGGAATAAACATCCAACATTTTGGGCTGAAACCTCTCGTCCAAACTCCACCACGGATGGTTCCAAGCCTGGCTACAAAAGGAGGGTTGGGCATGGGACCAGCTACCCCCATCCCAGAAAAACCCAGAGCCACAGAAACATCAGCCGCAGCTCCAAAGACCTCATCCCTGGGAGAGGAAGAGAAAAAAATAACCCCAGGAAGGTGGGCTACACCCGGTGACAGCGTGAGAGACTGGCCGGCACAGAGGACTCTGGAGAGCTGTTGTTGGTAGCCCGTGCAGCAGTAGGGAGGGTTCTGCCTGACCTGCTGAGTTCCTCCAGCATCTTGCATGTGTTACACAAGTGCTACAGTGGATTTAACAGACGCCTGAAGTACTTGCCACTTGGTGCTTTATCTGTACCCCCTGATATTCACAGCTTCTCTTTCCTCAGCAAATCGCACTGCGATTTCAGGCTGTTCAGTGCTGGACACGGTTTAAGCGAGGTTAAGCCTTACTAAGTGACGCCCTACCTTTCCCATCTCCTGCACAGGAGCGGGGCATACGTAACAATGTACAATACTGGGAAAGAGCACTGAGTTTGATGCAGCTGGACTAAGGAACGACCAGGAAGGAGAAAGTTAGATGACAAATGGTTACCTTCAGATGCAAAGCAGCGAGGCTCTGTATTCAATTAGCTCACTGTAAGAACGACACATGAAAGCAGAAGCAAGAATATCCTCGGGAATGAGAGGAACAGAATTATTTCAGGTGCTACGAACAACGTGGAGTGCCTGAATCCCTGATAGCTTCAGGATTCTTGCCAGAAGCCATTCCAACTTCCTCCCGTGACATACGTGCAACAAACTGGCGACTGGGGTTCTCTTGCATATTCTCTTTTACCGAGTCACTCCTGGTTCTTTTTTTTTAAAAAAAACTTTCTTTTTAAAATCTTTTTTTTTCCTCTGTTAAAAGAAAACTTTCACCAAATACAAAGAACGATTATATACACACACTGGCTGCTTATCCAGAACACTGATATACACTGGAAATTTTATACTTACTGAGCTTCTTCAGACTTTCAAATAAGATTTGCAGATTTGTACAGCTTTCACCTAGGGAAGTAACTAATAATGACTGCACTAGCTTTGAACTTGCCTCTATTGCAACTATCTGGATTTCCTGATTCTTCCCCTCTCCCAGAATGAATGGCACAGATTGAAGTGTCCTTCTGCACAAAGGCACGGTGAATTCATCACAGTCTCTGTCTTTGGCTCATTCTGTGCCAGTGGAAGGGGGGGGGGGGGCACCTCTCCTTCCCCTGAGTTGAATAATTGCGATTGTTTTCCCTGTCTACTGCAAGCAGCTGTTAGAATTTCTTCTGAACACGATCGTCTCTAGAAAAATATAGGTGTAATATGATTCACAGAGTATACAGGATGAAAATGAACCCTATACTGCAGAAGCTTGTGCAGTGCCTTATCGACACAAAAAAAAACTGCAGTGCGATTTTGAAAATCGATATCAGAAGCTTCACCGTCTCGAGGTCATCTTTATCTGGGAGAGGATACCCTGAAAAGTCAAAAGGGATCAGCGTTAGTATGCAAGATGTAATCAACATTCCCTCCAATTTTTCTTTGCACCAGCGCGGACCAACCATTGCTCCGAGCAGGAAACTTTTACGAGACCTGAAAACCACGCGGCATTTTAAACCCTTTTTTTTGGGTCATTTTTACTCTAACAATTTTTAAAATTCAAAAATTATTATTAGATGGTGATTTTTCTTTTGAAAGATTACTTACCAACAAAAGTCAGAATATAGAACTCCTCACGTCAAGTAAACACAAACCACAACTCACAACAAAGCGACCAATATCAGACAGTCAAAACAACTAATAGGCGCAGTGGCAAAAGCAAAATGTTTTGACTAGATGGCACCGGCATTCAGCAGGCTGACGGTTTATTAATAATGAGCTACCGACTTCCATTCTGTGTTTATTGTTACAATTTGTTATGGTGTTGTAACTTGAAACACTGACAATGTAAAAATGTTGGAGCTCTAAAATGTTTGAAAGCACAGGTTGGATAATTTATGTCTTATATTCAATAAAACAATTAATTACTGGGTATTTCATAACCATAAAATACAGGAGTAGAATTAGGTCACTTGGCCCATCGTCTGCTCCACCTTCATCATGGCTGATCCATTGTCCTCTCGACCCCAATCTCCTTCCTTCTCCCTATAACCCTTCATGCCCTGACTAACCATAAACCTATCAATCTCTATCTTAAATATACCCAGTGACTTGGCCTTCACAGATGCCTGTCGCAATGAATTCCACAGATTCACCACTCTCTGACTAAAAATATTCTTCCTCTTCTCCATTCTAAATGGATGTCGATCTATTCTGAGGCTGTCCTTGGGTTTTAGACTCCCCCACTGTATGATACATCCTCTCCACATCCACTGCATCGAAGCCTTTCAATATTCGATGTGCTTCAATGAAACCCCCCTCATTCTTCTGAATTCCAGTGAGTATAGGCCCAGGGCCATCAAACACTACTCATACGATAAGCATTCCGATCTCGGAATAATTTTCCGTGAACCTCCTTTGAACCCTCTCCAATGTCAGCACATCCTTTCTTAGATAAGGGGCCCAAAACTGCTCACAATTCTCCAAGTGAGGACTCACCAGTGCTTTATAAAGCTGCAACATTACAGCTTTGCTTTTATATTCTAATCCCCACAAAATGAAAGTCAACATTGCATTTGCCTTCCCCAGCACTAACTCAACCTGCAAATGAAACTTTAATATGCACGAGGACTCTCAAGTCACTTTGCACCTCAGATTTTTGAATTTTCTGGGACCCCTGCTCTTGTAATTTTTATGAATGTCTTACAGTACAGTGCGAATGTCCCAGGCACACATGTATAGCTAGGGTACTGTAGTGATTTTGTGTATTGCACTGTACTGCTGCCAAAACAAAAACTAATTTCATGACATATGTGAGTGATGATAAACCTGATTCTGATATGGGTCTCTATTGTGGACTGAGAGAGGGAAGGGGGGCAGGGAGAGGGGAATCGTGGTTGGGAAAAGGGGAAGGGAGAGGGAAGCACCAGAGAGACATTCTGTAATGATCAGTAAACCAATTGTTCGGAATCAAATGACCTTGTCTGGTGACTCAGGGCCGGGTGTGTCTGCATCTGTGCCCCACCCCCAGCCCCTCATCCCTTTTGCAGCACTTCACCCCCACTATTCCCAGCATCCTTTGCTCCCGCCATATTTATAAAATTGCTCTCCGCTCCACGTTGACAAATACAGTAATATGCAGAAGTCTTAGGCACCCAGCTATACATACGTCTTTAAGACTTTTGCATATTACCGTAGCTGAGGATGTGGAGGGATGGGATAGTAACTTTGCAGATGACATGAAGGTTGGTGGCGGGGTAATGATGCAGCTCTATAAAACTCTGGTTAGGCCACACTTGGAGTACTTTGTCCAGTTCTGGTTGCCTCACTATAGGAAGGATGTGGAAGCATTGGAAAGGGTACAGAGGAGATTTAACAGGATGCTGTCTGGTTTAGAGAGTATGGATTATGATCAGAGATTAAGGGAGCTAGGACTTTACTTTCTGGAGAGAAGGAGGATGAGAGGAGACATGATAGAGGTGTACAAGACATTAAGAGGAATAGATAGAGTGGACAGCCAGTGCCTCTTCCCCAGGGCGTCATTGCTCAGTACAAGAGGACATGGCTTTAAGGTAAGGGGTGGAAAGTTCAAGGGGGATAGTAGAGGAAGGTTTTTTATTCAGAGAGTGGTTGGTGCATGGAATGCACTGCCTGAGGCCGTGGTGGAGGCAGATACACTAGTGAAATTTAAAAGACTACTAGACAGGTATATGGAGGAATTTAAGGTGGGGGGTTATATGGGAGGCAGGGTTTAAGGGTCAGCACAACATTGTGGGCCGAAAGGCCTGTACTGTGCTGTATTGTTCTTTGGTGGAGTTGTGGACATTGTGGAGAGTTGTTAGAGATTGCAACTGGGTACTGACCCTTGCAGAGCTGGGCTGAGAAGTGGCAGACGGAGTTCAACCCCAAAATATATGTGCATTAATTCATTTGGTAAGGTCAATTTTATAGGCAGAATCCAGGGTTAACGGCAGGATTCTTGGCAGCGTGGAGAAACAGAGGGATCTTGGGGTTCATGTCCATATAGATCCTTCAAGGTAACCACACATGCTAAAGAAAAGATTTATGGCGTGTGTTACCCTTCATCAGTCATGGAATTGAATTCAAGAGCCATGAGGTAATGTTGCAGCTTGATTATTCTGTTCAGTTCTGGTCCCCTCTTTATAGGAAGGATGTGAAAGCTTTAGAGAGGGTGCAGAGGATACGTACTAGGATGGTGCCTGGATTAGGCAGCACGTCTTACGAGGAAAGGTTGAGCAAGGTAGACCTTTCTCTTTGGAGTGAAGGAGGGTGAGGGGTGACTTGATAGAGGTGTACAAGATGATAAAAGGATAGACCAAGTGCCCAGCCAGAGACTTTTCCCAGGGCAAGAATAGCTAATATGAGAGGACATAAATTTATTTTAAGTGGAGAGTGATGAATCTGTGGAATCTGTTGCCACAGGTGGCTGTGGAAGCCAAGACTTGATGGGCCAAATGTCCCAATTCTGCTCCTATATCTTATGGTCTCATAATTTTAAGGTGATTGGAAGGAAGTATGGGGAGCTGTAAGTTTTTTTTCCCCACACAGAGTTGTAGGTGCATGGAATATGTTCTCAGGGTTGGAGGTAGATGAGATACACTGTAGACTCTTAAGACAGGCACATGAAGAAATAATGGAAGGATATGTGTGAGGGATTTCCGGAAGGGTAAGACGAAGGAACACATACCAATCCTCATAGAGAGATCAGAAGTGGAGAGAGTGAGCAGCTTCAAGTTCCTGGGTGTCAAGCTCTCTGAGGATCTAACCTGGTCCCAACATATCGATGTAGTTATAAAGAAGGCAAGACAGCGGCTATACTTCATTAGGAGCTTGAAGAGATTTGGTATGTCAACAAATACACTCAAAAACATCTATAGATGTATCATGGAGAGCATTCTGACAGGCTGCACAACTGTCTGGTATGGGGGGTGGGGCTACTGCACAGGACCGAAAGAAGCTGAAGAGGGATATAAATTTAGTCAGCTCCATCTTGGGTACTGGCCTACAAAGTACCCAGGACACCTGCAGGAAGCGGTGTCTCAGAAGGGCAGCGTCCATTATTAAGGACCTCCAGCACCCAGGGCAAGCCCTTTTCTCACTGTTACCATCAGGTAGGAGGTACAGAAGCCTGAAGGCAGACACTTAATGATTCAGGAATAGCTTCTTTCCCTCTGCCATCCGATTTCTAAATGGGCATTGGACCTTTGGATACTACTTCACTTTTTAAACATATTATTTCTGGTTTTTGCATGATCTTTAATCTATTCAATATATGTATACTTTAATTAATTAATTAATTATAATTTTATTTTGTTTTTTTTTCTTTTACATTATGTATTGCATTGAACTGCTGCTGCTATGTTAACAAATTTCAGGTCACATGCCGGTGATAATAAACTTGATTCTGATTCTGAGGTTGATCTTGGAGTAGGTTAAAGGGTTAGCAGAGCCTTGTAGCCCGAAGGGCCTGTACTGTGCCACACTGTTGTATGTTTTAACAGTGGAGTTGCGCCAGCTGAAATAGCTTCTCCTTTCTGCAACTGTTTACAAACCAACCTTCATAATACTTTATTTTATCCCTTCTCTTCCAACAGAAATTATAGACATTTGGTGTTTCTTGCCCTCCTCAGCTCTGTTCAAACTCCTGAAGCTTAATCACTGTCGGGTGTGGGAAATTTGTCAGCTCATGTGTGCAGAGAAAACTCTCACAAACAGTAGTGATAACAATGAGATCAGCTCTTTCCCCCTGAGGGATAAATGGGATCCTTGGAATAATTATCCTCATCTTCCTTGGACTAGTTTAAAGAAACAGATGAAGGCATTGTTTCAACAATCAAACTAACAGATAGACCATAAGATATGGGAGCAGGATTTGGCCCATCCAAACCGCTCTGCTAGGTAATAGTGGTTGATCTTTTTTAAACCCCATGCCTTTCTTTGCCTTCTTCCCATAAACTAAAATCAAGAACCAATCAACCTCTGCCTTCAATGCACCAACACATCCCAGGGATGTGCTGGGGCAGCCAGCAGGTGTCAAAGATTCAAGGTAGATTTATTATCAAAGTATGTCTGCGGTGTACAGCTTTGAGATTCACCTTCCCCACAGACAGCCACGAAACAAATAAAACTATGGAACCCGTTCAAAGAAAAACATGCCCCTCCCCCCAGTGCGCAAAAAAGTGTGTGCAAATGGCAACAGGAAAATATGAGTGGAAAAGACAGAATATAAAACACCAAACCCACAAAAGTCTTCGATAACGTCCAGGCATATTCAGTTCAACCTAGTGCTGTGTTGTCCATTATCTGCAGGCCACTCCGATCAAAATCGCACAAAATAGCAACAGAAATACAGAGCGAGCAGAAACCGGAAACACATCGTAACATGAACTACAGAGTCCGATCCACAAACCTTGTCAATTAAACCTTGGCCAAGACCCAGAACCCCGGCACTATCCTCCAACAGCATCAAGTGAGAGGCTGAGAGAGACCATTTGAGCACAGGGACCTTCCTCCGGGTGCAGCGGAGAGAGGGAGGAGAGAGCGGAGGGGGGAGAGGGAGAGGGAGAGAGAGAGAGAGGGGGAAGAGAGAGAGAGAGGGAGAGAGAGGGGAGGGGGGAGAGGGAGAGGGGGAGAGAGAGAGAGGGGGAGGAGAGAGGGGAGGGGGAGAGGGAGAGGGAGAGAGAGAGAGGGAGAGAGAGGGGAGGGGGGAGAGGGAGAGGGAGAGAGAGAGAGAGGGGGGGAGGAGAGAGGGGAGGGGGAGAGGGAGAGGGAGAGAGAGCATCACACAGAGACACCCTCCTCCGGTTGCAGCGAAGAGAATGAGAGAGAGGGGGAGAGAGAGGGGGAGGAGAGGGGGAGAGAGAGAGAGAGAGAGAGAGGGAGAGAGAGGGAGAGAGAGCGTCACACAGAGACACCCTCCTCCGGTTGCAGCGGAGAGACGGAGAGAGAGGGGGAGAGAGAGGGGGAGGGAGAGGGAGTGTCACACGCACACACCTTCCACCGGCAACAGCAAGCCACCACACACTCTGACGCCAACATATCTAGCCCACAATGCTCGGCAGAACAACACAATCAACAACAACAGTACAACAGCAACAAAATAACAACAAGCCCCTTTCCTCTCTCACTCCCATGTTCTCTCTCACACCCATACGCACACAGTCCACCAACCCCAGGACGGGTTGCCACCCGGGTCTCCAGCAGACGGCTAGACATCGGGCCTTCCTACTTCACAGACACTGGCCCTCGCACATAACAATGCCCATTTTTCGTTATACTTTTATCACAGCCTGCCACCACGAGCTCTCTGTGCTTTCTGCATTTGTACTCCCGGTCCCATTGCAGTCAGGGGTCTGGTCAGGTGCGAGGCAACAGATAAGGTCTTCAACCCAAAGTGTTAGCCCTTCCTCTCCTTCCCCAGGGGAGGGCTTGGTTATCTGGTACCACATCAGCCTCAGTTCTCGTTTGCCAGTCTCAGGTGTGGGATTTGAAACCGCAGCCTTCCGACTCACAAGGTAGGGTGTTCCCAATGCAGCCCCAAGCTCAGAAGGTACATTTGTAATGGGAACGCAAGAAAGTAGGAGCAAAGGCCTCTCAGCCCCTCCATCCTGTCCACCATCAATAATACTCGTGGCTGATCTGCCGCAGGTCTCAGCTCCTTTTCTGGGCCAGTTCCCCATAGCTTTCACTCCCCCAACCTTTCAAATACATATCTACTTGGTCTTTAAACAGTCCTAACGTCAGGCCTCCATAACCCCCCCAGGGCTGAGAGTTCCACAGATCACTTCCATCTGCAAGAGGAAATTTCTGTTTACCTCAGTATTAAAAGACTGGCCCAAAATCTTGCCGCTATCTGGCCCCCAGTTACACTTTGTTGTAATTATTTCACTACATGTTTCGATATACGTGAGGAAAATAAATTTCATCGGGGAGGAAGGATCTCAGACTCCCAGCCACCATGAGGTCAGAGCACCCAGCGGTGAGGCTCGACGTACTTCGGAAAGTTCGCCCATCCCTGTGCGATCTGACCACCCACTATCCTGGGCCACATTGCTTCCACTGGTGGGGGCCAAAGATGTCCTTCTCCACCTCTAGGAGATCCCCCCCACCCAATGACGTCAGGTGAAGCGGACGAAGTGTTAAAAGTCGTTCAAAGCCCTGCACAGACCCTCTCACCTATCTGATGACATTGCCTCACCTAGAGGAGTGCGGGAGAATGAGGGGAGATTGATAGAGGTAAACAAAACTATGAAGGCTATAGGTGGGCTAAAATACACACAGACTTTTCTCAATGAGGTTGGGATGAGACTAGAACTGGAGGTCATAGGTAAGGGGTCAATAGTGAGACGTTTAAGGGGAACGCGAGGGGGAACTTATTCACTCAGAGTGCGGTGAGGACGTGAAAGAGCTGCTAGCAGAAATGGTGGACGTAGGTCCGATTTCAAAACGCTTCAGGGCAGCCCGGTAGCCTAGTGGTTAGCACGACGCTGTACTTTACAGCAGCAGCAATCGGGGTTCAATTCCCGTTGCTGCCTCCCTGTTGTATGTTCTCCCTGTAACCGCGTGGGTTTCCTCAGGGTGCTCCGGTTTCCTCCCACAGTCCAAAGACGAACCGGTTGGTAGGTTAATTGGTCATTGTAAATTGTCCCGTGATTAGGCTAGGGTTAAATCAGTTATGGGGTAAGGTGTCTCAAAGGGCCATAAGGGTCACAGTACATCTCAATAAATTAATAAATACAGGTTGGTTAGGTGTATGTGGAGGCATGTCGAGGACTATGGTCCAGGTGCAGGATGATGGTACTAGGTAGTTTAAATGGTTTGGCATAGATTAGATGGGGTGAAGAGCCTGCTTCTGTTCTGTAGTGCTCTATGACAGGACATCTGCAAAATTCCTGCAGAAAAAAAAATCAATCCCTCTTGTATTTTGTTCTAACTTTTCAGCTAGATTCAGAACACGGCTCAATGGTTAATCGCTCATCATGTGTTTGATTTTGCACAGCTTGATAAGACACTTTCAAGGTGTGGTTTTTAAAACAAAAAAGAGAATACCAGGGCAGGCACGATGGGGAGAGAGGCTTTGCACAGATGTGACCAATTGTGCATCCACTGCGCTCGGTAATGCATAGCACACATTCCGCAAATAGCATTCATGAGGATTTCCAGTCACACGCAGTGCTCTGTATCTGAACCATTTTACACGGGCAGCTCCAGTGTATTAAGTGGCCATGTCTGTTGCTGGGCAACTGTTTCAATACAGAGCATTCTGTGGTTAAATAGAAAATAACAGAGAAATGCATGTTGCATGGCAGAAACATGATCAAGGGATTTGAATAATTGTAAGCATATTTCTAAACCTCCAATATCTTCCTGTACTCAGCTTGTTTATGTCTTATATCATACACTTTCACATTTAACTTCCCTCATTTACTGTTAAGCCTTTTCTGACTAGGCCTCATTTGGCATTTACCTGTTCTGTTGTTAATGGCTTTATTACTAATCACCACCATACTTCTGTTCCAACAACATGTAGGAGAGGAGGAATGCCAATTCTCCAGGATTACCTGGAGCCTTTTTTGTCCCACGGACCAAAACCATTAGCCTCTTAGAGGACCGCAACCTTGTCATAGGGTTTCAAGGCTTGCGTGCCTCAGTGACCCAGAGAGCTCTGCTGGCTGGACTCAGGGCCTTATAGAACATAGAATCCTGTAGCACAGGAATAGGCCATTCGGCCCACAATATTGTGCTGAATCAGCTAAAAAGAAAATCAAAAACACCCAAACATGAATCCCTCTTGCCAACACCATGTCCATATTCCTCCATCTTCCTTATAACCATGTGCCTATACTAATGTATTTGCCCCTATCACCATACAAGGCAGCGCATTCCAGCCATCCACCACTCCTTGAGTAAAAAACTTACCCCTCACATCCCCCTTGAAACTATCCCCTCTCAGCTTCAATGCATGTCCTCTAGTGTTAGACATTCAAACCCTGGGAAACAGATACACCCCGTCTACTCTCACATAATCTTATAAACCTCTATTGGATCTCTCTTCAGCCTGTGCCACTACAGAGAAAACAACCCAAGTTTCTCTCTTTGGGCTCTCGGTAGGGTCACCTGTGCTAAACAGGTCAATGGGCAGAGGCCAGACTAAGAGTGGTCCACCAGTCCTCCAGGTTTGGCGGTTCAGCTCAGGGCTAACAACTCTGACTGGTAAAAACAAAATTGATACAGAAACAGCAATGGAGAATCCTTCTACATCTGAGTGTGACGGTATTCCTGAGTCTCCACCCGGAGTCTGACAGTAATGGAAACTCACAAGATGAAGGAAGCCCTGAGCACTGTCGGAGACAATAGACAATAGGTGCAGGAGTAGGCCATTTGGTCCTTCGAGCCAGCACTACCATTCATTGTGATCGTGGATGATCATCCACAATCAGTACCCCGTTCCTGCCTTCTCCCCATATCCCTTGACTCCGCTGTCTTTAAGAGCTCTATCTAACTCTTTCTTGAGAGCATCCAGAGAATTGGCCTCCACTGCCTTCTGAGGCAGAGCATTCCATAGATCCACAACTCTCTGGGTGAAAAAGTTTTTCCTCAACTCCATTCTAAATGGCCTACCCCTTATTCTTGAACTGTGTCCTCTGGTTCTGGACTCCCCCAACATCGGGAACATGCTTCCTGCCTCTAGCATGTCCAATCCATTAATAATCTTATACGATTCAATCAGATCCCCTCTCATCCTTCTAAATTCCATTGTATACAAGCCCAGTCGCTCCAACCTTTCAACATACGACAGTCCCGCCATCCCGGGAATCAACCTCGTGAACCGACGCTGCACTCCTTCAATAGCAAGAATGTCTTTCCTCAAATTTGGAGACCAAAACTGAACACAATACTCCAGGTGTGGTCTCACCAGGGCCCTGTACAACTTAAGTACAATGGAGTACATTCATTACTGCTCAAAACGCCAACGACATAATGGGCAGTAAGTAAGTAATACCACTAAACAAGGGGTCCACGAATTCCAGATCAGCGACTCCTGTTCTATTACTTAAAGGTTGACACCCAGAGCACAGCTGTAAACAATCTAGGAAATAAATCGTAGGATCATAGGGGTGTTAAAAAGGTGAACTGTCTTGCTAAAGCCTTTACAGAGCAGAACGGATTGGAATGAATGCTATTTAGCCTCCCCATGAAAGCCACAGAAATACCAGGCAAGCATGAGACTGCCCCGGTAACCACAGAAATGAGAAAGCGGTGGGCCGAGGAATGCCAGGTGGAGTTTGATTCAGATAAGAGCCAGGTGTTGCACTTTGGGAGGACAAATGAGGGTAGGACTTCTACAGAAAATGATCGGGCCATGGGAAATGTATAATGGAGGCACCTAGGGGTACAAGTACTTGATTCCCAGGAGGTGGCATTACAGGTAGACAGGAAAGTCAGTTACTACCCTCAACCATCAGGCTCTTGAAGCAAAGCAACTAACTTCACTCGCCCCATCACGGAAAGGTTCCCACAACCAATGAACTCACTTTCAAGGACTGTTCATCTCATGTTCTTGATGTTTGTTGCTTGCTTATTTATCTATTTATTTATTATTGTATTTGCATTTTGTTGTCTTCTGCACTCTGGTGGCGGTCTTTCATTGATTCTGTGACAGTTATCATTCTATAGATCTGTTGAGTGCGGTACAGTACGGCAGCGTAGCGGTTAGCACAACGCTTTACAGTACAGGTGACCCCCATTCAATTCTCACTGCTGCTTGTAAGGAATTTCTTCCGAGGGCTCTGGTTTCCACTCACAGTCCAAAAACGTACCGGCTGGTAGGTTAATTGGTCATTGTAAATTGTCCGGTGATTAGGCTAGGGTTAAATTGGGGGTTTCCTGGGTGGTGTGGGCTTGAAGTGCCAATTCAGTTCTGTATCCCAATAAATAAATGAATAAAAAAGAAAATGAACCTCAAAGTTGTATGTACTCTGATAATAACATTTACATTGAACCTTGGCGAAGAATGCTTTCGGTATTCTGGCCATCGTCAGTCAAGGCATCAGGTATAGAAGTTGGGATGTTATATTGCACTTGTACAAGTGAGGTTGCATTTGGAATATTGCATTCAGTTTTCCTTGCTAAAGGAAATTTGACACTGGCCTGGAAAGAGGGCAGAGGAGATTTTCAAGGATTGCTGCAGGAACTACGTTATAGAGAGAGGTTGAATGAGTTGGGACTTTTTCATTGGAGTATAAAAGACTGAGGGAGATTTTATGGAGGTGTATAAAATTATGAAGGGTGTAGATAGGGGAATGTGCAACATCTTTTCCCTGGGAATCAGGAACTAGAGGGGAGAGATTTAATAGACAATTGAGGGTCAGCATTTTCAACCAAAGACTGGTCAGTATATGGAATGAAACATGAGAAAGCCTGCAGATGCAGTAAGTCCAAAGCAACACATACACACAAAATGCTGGGGGAGCTCAGTAGGTCAGGCAGCATCTATGGAAATCAATAAACAGTCGACATTTCGGGCTGAGACCCTTCATCAGGAATTAAAAGGGAAGCGTAAGATGCCAAAATAAAAAGGTAGGGGGAGGGGAAGGAGGCTAGCTGGAAGGTGATAGGTGAAGCCAAGTGGGTGGGAAAAGTCAAGGGCTGGAGAAGAAAAAACTTGATAGGAGAGCAGAGCGGACTACTGGAGAAAGGGAAGGAGGAGGGGAGCCTGGGGAGGTGAGAAGGAGTGAAAGGTCTGAGTGGGGAATAGAGGAAGTGGCGGGGGTGGAGGGGGTAAATTTGTTCACCAGAAGGAGAATTTGATATCCATGCCATCAGGTTGGAGGCTACCCAGACAGAACATAAGGTATTGTTCCTCCACCCTGAGTATGGCCTCATCTTGGCACAAAAGGAGGCCGTGGATCAACACTTCGGAATGGGAATGAGACGGGAATTAAACAGCTTGGCCACTGGGAAGTCCCACTTGTGACGGACGGTGTGGAGATACTGATGAGGTGGTCCTCCAATTTACGATGTCTCACCGATCTAGGAGGCCGCATCAGGTGCACCGAACACAATGGGCGACCCCAGCAGATTCACACATGAAATGTTGCCTCACCTGGAAGGACTGTTTGGGGCCCTGAATGGAGGTGAGGGAGGAGGTATATATGGAACAGGCTGCCAGAAGGGGTTGAGGCAAGTCGATTGACAACTTTTAGAAAGCACACGGACAGGTACACGAACAGGAAAGCTTTAGAGCAGGGATTCCCAATCTGGAGTCCACGAACCCCTGGTTTAGAGGAATATGGGACTAGCTTCAGTGGGAATCTTGGTTGGCAAGGACGAGACAGGCCCAAGGTCCTCATTCTGTGCTGAATGACTATGGCCCTACTGTCTGAAGTTCCATTCTTTGAACGAAAGTCGAAGCTACCTGAAAACCTTCTTACGTATCAGTTCAACTCCCCAACTAGAATATTTGGATGAAGAGCAGCAGCAGGTTCTAACCAGGATGCTGTTTGTGGAATCTTGCTGTGCATTCACTGGCCCACGGCATCTGCCTCCTCCTATTTCCCATTTTTTAAAATGACAATGAAGGAGGCCATCTGGCCAATTATGTCTATGCCATCGATCCCATTCACTCACTTATTTTCCCTACGTACTATCCCTAGCATGGTAGAACAAAGGGATCTGGGAATACAGACCCAGAATTCTTTGTAAGTGGCACATCAGCCTTCATAAGTCAAAGTACTGAGTACAGAAAATGGGATGTTATGTTGAAGTTCTATAAAACATTGGTAAGGACAAATCTGGAGTATTGTGTGCAGTTCTGATCAACTACCTACAGATAAGGTATAAATAAGATTGAAAGAGAACAGACAAAGTTACAAGGATGTTATTGGGACTTGAGGACCTAAGACTTAGGCAAAGGTTGAATAGGATAGGACATTTTTTTTCCTTGGAGTGTAGGAGAATGAGGGGATATTTGATGGAGATATACAAAACTATGAGGGATTTAGATAAGGCTGGTGGGATGGAGATACGTCTCTACCAAAGAAGTTGTAAGGCACTCTTTCCCTCTGCTAGCTGTAGGTCACCCTTAGGCTCATTCCCCACCCCTGACCAGGGACACAAGAAGCCATGGGAGCAGGTGGTGGATGGTCGTACGAGCAGCCGGTGCAGATCACAAGTCCTGGTTATGCGACCACTGATGCCAGGCAGACAATCTCTGAAGAGTATTGATAATGGCTGGGGTCACCCATTTTGTACAGACACTGCCCAGAAGAAGGCAATGGCAAACCGCTTCTGCAGAAAAATTTGCCAAGAATAATCGTGGAAACAGCATGTTCACTCGCGTCATATGAAATGACACATAACAAACGAACAAACAGACAGGGCAATTGCCAACAGGCTTTTTCCACCCAGAGGCTGGGTGGGACAACAACCAGAAGTAATGGGTTAAGGGGGAAAGGTGGAACCTGAGGGGAAACATCTTCCCTTAGAGGGTGGTGAGAATGTGGAACAAGCTGTCAGTGGGAAGTGGTGGATGCAGGTTTGGTTGCAACATTTAAGGAAAGTTTGGATAGGTAAAAGGATGGGATGGGGAATGCAGAACTATGGTCCAGGTGCAGGCCAAAGAGAGGTGGCAGAATATCAGATCTGCATGGACGAGATGGGCCAAAGGGCCTGTTTCTGTACTTGCAATACCATCAACTCCAATCAATCCTTCGACCGCCCACCTACAACGAGGGGAGCAATTTACAGAGGCCAGTTAACCCACCAACACACACGTTTTCAAGATGTAGGTGGAAATAAGTCCAGCCCGAGCCCAGAGGAAAGTCGTGCAGTCACAGGGTGAACTTGCGAACTCCGTACAGACAGCAGTGCAACCAGATGGCCTTGATGGAGTGGATGTGGAGAGGATGTTTGTTATTATGGGGAGGTCTAAGACCAGATGACCCAGCCTCAGAACGGAGGGATGTCCACTTAGAACACGAGAGATGAGGAGGAATTTCTTCAGCCAGAAGGTGGTGAATCTGTAGAATTTGTTGCCGCAGGTCAAGTCAATGGGCATGTTTAAGGCAGAGGTTGAAAGATTCTTGATTGGTCAGGGCATGAAGGGAAACGGGGAGAAGGCAGGAGATTGGGGCTGAGAGGGAAATGGATCAGTCATGATGAAATGGTGGAGCAGACTCGGTGAGTCAAATTCTGCTCCAATATCTTAAGGTCTTATGATGGGCATGCAATGCTTCAAAAATGAATTTCCTAACCTGAAAGCCCCAGAGTATATCACTCTGCTTTGAGCTGTCAGTAATTGGTTCCGTAATTTAAAGGGTGGCCTGGTAGTGTAGTGGTTAGCACAGTGCTTTACAATGCAGGTGACCTAGGTTCAATTCCTGCCACTGCCTGTAAACCTCACATTTCGGCATTGTCACTGAGCCCACAACTAGTAAGTGAACGCCTATGAACATCAGAAACATCTGCCACGATGAATTCCACCGATTCGCCGCCGTCAGTCGTTGGGTGTATTTAAAGTGATGGTTGATTGGTTCTTGATTAGTAAGAGTATCAAAGGTTGCAGGAGAATGGGGTTGAGTGGGAAAATAAATCAACCAATATCAAATGGCAGAACAGACTTGATGGGCTGAATGGCCAAATTCTGCTTCTATGTCTTATGGACCAAGTCCCTTATTTCCTCCAATCTTCAAAAACCTTACTGATCTCAGATTTTAATGGAATCAGGTGACTATCCCTCAGGATCTTCCAAGATTAACAACTCCTTTGAGTTATTTGTTCAATCTTGCATCCCCTAACTGCGTTTTGAATCGACGACTCCTTGTTCTAGACTCGCCAGCCAAGGCATCTTCCCTGTAACTACTGTGTAGCACCCGTGAAGAATTCTGAATATTTTAATGAGATCATTGCCCTTTCTGCTAAATTTTGCGCAGAACAAAGGCTTGTTTACTCGGTCTCTGCTCGTATCACACGCATGCCATTCTAGGAAGACGTTTGGGGATTTTTTTCTTACTCTAACAAGTACAGTGCCTCTAAAAAGTATTCACCCGCGCCCCCCCCCCCCACCCTTGGAAGTCTCCATGTTTTATTGAATCACAATGGATTTAATTTGAGTTTTTTTTTGGATACTGATCAACAGGAAAAGATTCTTTCGAGTCAAAATGAAAACAGATCTCGACAAAGTGATCTAAATTAATTACAAATGAAAAACAAGATAATTGATTGCATAAATATTTGCCCCATTCAAGGCAGTATTTGGTAGATGCACCTTTAGCAGCAATTAGAGCCTTGAGTCTGTATAGATATGTCTCTTTCAAATTTGCACATCTGGACACTTCAATTTTTCCCCATTCTTCATCATAAAACTGCCCAAGCTCTGTCAGATTGCACGGGGATTGTGAGTGAACAACCCTTTACAAGTCCAGCCACAAATTCTCAATTGGATTGAGCTCTGGACTCCGACTTGGCCACTCCAGGACAATAATTTTGTTGTTTTTAAGCCAGTCCTGTGTAACTTTGGATTGATGCTTGAGATCATTGTCTTGCTAGGAAACAAATCTTCTCCCAGTTTATAGATCTCTTGTAGACGACATCAGGTTTTCCCCCAGGATTTCCCTGTATTTTGCTGCACTCATTTTACCCTCTACCTTCATAAGTGTTCCAGGGCCCACTGCAGTGAAGTATTCTCACAGCATGATGCCATCACTACCAAGCTTCACGGTAGGGATGGTGTGTTTCTGAAGATGTGTGGTGTTTGGCTTATGCCAAACATTGTGTTTAGTCTGATGGCCAGAAAGCTCAATTTTGGTTTCATCAAAGCATAGAACCTTCTTCCAGCTGACTTCAAAGTCTCCTACTTGCTTTCTGGCAAACTAGCCTAGATTTTGTGAGTGCTTTTCCCTTTGCCACTCTCCCATGAAGCACTTGGGCAACAGTTGTATGCGCGGTCTCTCCCATCTCAGCCACTGAAGATTGTAACTCCTCCAGAGCTGTTATAGGTCTCTTGGTGGCCTCCCTCACTAGTCCCCTTCTTACAAAGTCACTCAGTTTTTGAGGACACCCTGCTCTAGGCAGATTTACAGCTGTGCCATATTCTTTCCGTTTCTTGATGATTGACTTAACTGTACTCCAAGGGATATTCGGTGACCTGGAAATATTCTCGGGTCCATCTCCTGACTTAAGTTTTTCAATAACCTTGTCACAGAGCTGAATGGAGTGTTCTTTTGTCTTCATGGTGGAGTTTTTGCCAGGATACTGACTCACCAGCAGTTGGCCCTTCCACACACAGGTGATCTCATTTAGCTAATTATGTGACTTCTAAAACCAACTGGCCGCACCAGTGATGATTTGGTGTGTCATATCAGAGGGGGTGCATACATACACAGTCAATTATTTTTGGTTTTATATATTTGTAATTAATTTAGACCGCTTAGTAGAGATCTGTTTTCACTTTGGCATGAAAGAGTCTTTTTCTGTTGATCAGTGTCAAAAAAAGCCAAATTACATCCACTGCAATTCAATGTTGTAAAACAATAAAGCATGAAAACTTCCGGGGTGGGGGTGAATACCTTTTAATAGGTGCTGTATATATCATAGAGCACTGCAGCACAGAAACAGGCCCTTCGGCCCTTCTGGTGCATGCTGAACAGTTATTCTGCCTAGTTCCTTCTACCATCCAGACCCCTCCCATCCACGTACTTATAGAAATTTCTCTTAAATTTTGCAATCCATCACTTCCGCTGTCACTTGTGCCCTCTGAGTAAAGAAGTTTCCCCCTCAAATATTTTACCATTCACCCTTAACCTGTGACCTCTAGCTCTAGTTTCACCCAACCTGTGCTGACGTTGGAGAGAGTTCAAAGGAGGTTCATGAAAATAATTCCAGGATTGAAAGGCTTGTCATATGAAGAGCATTTGATGGTTTTGGGCCTGTATTCACTAGAATTCAGAAGACTGAGGGATGACCTCATTGAAACCTATCCAAAGGTGAAAGGCCTTGATAGAGTTGATTTGGAGAGGATATTTCCCGTATTAGGAGAGTCCTGGACCACAGGACATAGCCTCAGAATAGTGGGGATCCCTTTAAAACTGATGAGGAGAAGTTTCTTCAACCAAGGAGTGGTGAATCTGAAGAATTCATTGCCACAGGCAGCTGTGGAGGCCAAGTCTTTATGTATATTTAAGACAGAGGTTAATAAGTTCTTGATTGGTCAGGGTCTGAAGAGATTGGGGCTGAGAGAAAAAAAATGGATCAGCCATGATGAAATGGTGGAGCAGACTCGATGGGCCAAATGGTCTAATTCTGCTCCTTCATCTTATAGTCTCAGGGTAAAGAGCCTGCATGCATTTACCTATCTATGCCCCTGATAATTTTGTATATTTCTACCAAGACATTGATACTCAAATCCTCTCCATAGTCAACCGAACATGCCATTGTCTTAATGGTTGCTGTAAGTTGGACCTTGTGCTATTTACTTTGAGTGTCGTTCCAATAGTCGTCACAACTATGCAGTTTCCCATTCCCTTGTCCCTTGTTCTCCCCATGATCCTCTAAGGATACATACGACAGCGGTCCGCTCTTCTGTCCTGGCCCCACCCTGATGGGTAGGGCTGCTCTCGGCATTCCTCCTCAGTTCAAGTTTCACTGATTGCCTCTTGCCTGCGGCCTCGGTCCTCGGTGCCCTCTCCATGACGAGATCCGACAGGATCTGCTTTGCCACTTCCTTCCTCTTGGACATCACGCTGGAGTTGAGTGCGGAGAGGAGGTCTGAGCTGTCCTGTACTGACTGAGTAAAGAGAGTACGCGGTTAGTGCGAACTTTCTGAGGACAGCTTAGAAGCTTATCAGAGAGGGATGGTACCCCTTAGAACACAGAACAGCACAGCACAGTACAGCTCATCTGGCTCACAAGTTGATTTAAATTGAGTTGTCTTTATTACTTACATCCTTCATATACATGAGGAGTAAAAATCTTTACGTTACGTCTCCGTTCAAACGTGCAATGTGCAAATATTATGCTCAACTGGATAGTCAATATAACATAAAAATACAGTTGTGTCAACATGAATTAATCAATGTGGTGAACTATGTGCCTGTCTGGACACGCCCCCCTGCTGACTGCTCCTGTGGCTCCTCCCACAGACCCCTGTGGACACGCCCCCTGCTGACTGCTCCTGTGGCTCCTCCCACAGACCCCTGTGGACATGCCCCCTGCTGACTGCTCCTGTGGCTCCTCCCACAGACCCCTGTGGACACGCCCCCTGCTGACTGCTCCTGTGGCTCCTCCCACAGACCCCTGTGGACACGCCCCCTGCTGACTGCTCCTGTGGCTCCTCCCTCAGACCCCTGTATAAAGGCGATTGAGGCCTGAGCCCGGCCTCTCAGTCTCCAGGATGTAGTATGGTGGTCACTCACTCCTGGTTCCTTCTTCCAGTCAATAAAAGCCGATATCTCGCCTTACGTCTCAGTGTGAGTTATTGATGGTGCATCAATCAGTCTGATGGCCTGGTGGAAGAAGCTGTCCAAGAGCCTGTTGGTCCTGGCTTTTATGCTGCGGTACCGTTTCCCAAATGGTAGCAGCTGTAACAGTTAGTGGTTGGGGTGACCTGGATCTCCAATAATCCTTCGGACCCTTTTTACACACCTGTCTATGTAAGTGTCCTGAATAGTGGGAATGCTGTGCCGACATTTTAACCTACTCTGAAATCAATCTAATCCTTCCTTCCCACATTGTCCTCCATTTTTCTTTCATTAACATGTCTATCTAAGAGCCTCTTAAATCTCCCTATTAGAACCCAGTCATTTTTGATCCCTGGGTTCCTTCAGGAATTCAGGAATGTGTAGGAAACTTTGATTCTTCACAATCGTTTGTTTTAAAATTTAAACAAAGATACCGAGCATGTGAAACTAAGAGCGGAGCTGAGAAGCAAAGCAGAGGTTGAAGAGATTCAATGAAAAGATGGCGCCTTTGAAAAAACTATAACCTTTATACTCGAGATAGCAGCAAATGCCTTAGATAACAGAATCCAATCAAAAGGCTGCACAATTAAAACAATTATAACGTGTGAATGACGTGCTGATATTTAGACAATTAGAAATGAAAAAGTATATGTTACTGCTGTGCTGTCTTCTGCCAGTGAGTGGGGATGGGCCACCACATACTTTGAAAAATACACAAGTTTGCTAAAAATACAAATTACATCAGTAAAAAAACTACAATTTTACTCTTAGCATTAATTCGACTAGTATCTTATAGGATAAAAAAACAACCAATTCCAACATCCCTAATTCACGTGCCTTTAACACCAACCCTGGCAGTGCATTCCGCGTACCCACCTCTCTTTACATAAAAGACCCACCTCTGACATCTCCCCTATACTTTACTCTAATCACCTTCAAAATTATGCTCCCTTGTAATAGGCATTTCCACCCTGGGAAAAGGCACTAGCTGTCAACTATATCTATGTCTCTTATACACCACTTTTAAGTCACCTCTAATCCTCCTTCGTTTCAAAGAGAAAAACCCTTGATTGCTCATAAGACATGCTCTCTAATAATCGAGGCAGCATACTGGTACATCTCCTCTGCACCCCCTCTAAAGTTTCCACCTCTTTCCTATAAGGAGTTTATACAGAACTGAGCACAGCTTTCCAATGTGTGGTGTAGCCAGTTTTATAGGGTTGCAACATTACCTCAGGGCTCTTGAACTCAATCCCTGAAATAATGAAGGCCGACACACCATGGGCCTTCTTAACTTGCACTTCAACTTTGAGGATCTAAGGGTTTGAACCTCAAGATCAAAGTAAATTTTATCATCAGTGTTTACATGTGTCGCCAGATACAGCCCTGAAATTCATTTCCTTGTGGGTGTACTCAGCAAATCCAAAGAAGACAGGATCAATGAAAGATCAACCAGAGTGCAGAAGGTGACAAACTGTGCAAACGCAAATATAAATAAATAGCGAGAACATGACATAAAGAGTCCTTAAAGTGAGATAATTGGTTGTAGGAACATTTCAATGATAGGACAAGTGAGTGTAGTTTACCCCTTTTGTTCAAGAGCCTGATGCGTGAGGGGTAGTAACTGTACTTGAACCTGGCGGTGTGAGTCCTGAGGCTTTTGTACCTTCTGCCTGATGGAAGCAGCGGGAAGAGAGCATGGTCTGGGTGGTGGGGATCTCTAATGATGGATGCTGCTTTCCTACGACAGCGTTTCATGTAGATTTGCTCAAAGATCCCTCTGCTCCTCCACACTAAGATCCCACCATTAACCCTGTATTCTGCCTTTAAGCTCAATCTTCCAAAGTGAATCTTTGTGGGTTGAGTTCTGTCGGCCCTTGTAAAATCATCGGAAGGGATGGCTTCAGTCCTTGCCTCTGGACATACTGAATGCCAGAGGACTGCAGAAATACGTTGCATGAGAACCAAGTTTAATCACGAACAGAACTCACTTCTAAACCAACTTAAACGCTTCCCCCAGTTCTTAAATGCCTGAGTCCATAAGCATGAATCCATAACATTCTTCACAATAACCATGTCATATTCTGGAATGTAAAAGAATTCCTGTACAGATTTCAGGTACAGATCTCTTCTGTAGTTTGGCAAGACAACATGACCCAGCCTGTATTTCATTATTCATCAGTTTATAATTTCAGAAGTTTGGGAAGACATTGGTTAGGGCATTGAGATTCAATGCAGCGAGGTCTGAGAGCAGCAGTAATTAGCCAAACTTCGTAACTATGAAGGATGCATAATCTTAAGATGATTTACGGGGGTGGTGGGGGTGGAGTATAGGAGAAGATGTCAGAGTTAAGTTTTTCTTATTTACAAAGAGTGTGAGGAATGTGTGGTCTGGGAAGATGGTCGAGACAGAAGCATTCTGGACCTTTAAGAAACTCCTAGAGGACAGAAATGATGTAGATGACAGAAAAATCGAGGGCTACGTGGACAGGAAGCATTGGGTGGATCTTGGAGCAGGTTGGACGTCAGCACAACATCATGGGCTGAAGGGCGTGTTCTGTGCTGTACTGATTAGAATCAGGTTTAATATCGCCTGCCTATGTCGTGAAATTTGTTGACTTTGAGGCAGCAATACAATGCAATACATAATGATAGAGAGAAAAAAAAACTGAATTACAGTAAGTATATATAATAGTTAAATTCAATAAGTAGTGTAAAAATAAAAAAAAAGTATCGAGGTAGTATTCATGGGTTCAACGGCCATTCAGAAATCGGGTGGCAGAGGGGAAGAAGCTGTTCCTGATTCATTGAATGTGTGCCTCCACCCTGACAGTAACAAGGAGAATAAGGCGTGACCTGGGTGATGGGGGTCCCTAATGTAGGCAGGAGGATAAGGTGAATGTTTTTATTTTCCTGACTCCAGCAGCTGAAAGCAAGACCGTATCTGATGGATGGACTGGAGTCAGGAGGCTCCTTCGGGTGGGCAAGTACTAGTCTTCCAGTGCGTTGGCACTTGGTGAGTCAGTTTTAACAAGAGAGCGAGGGTTGTCAGTGGGCTTCAGAGTGTACTTTGAGCAACAAGCAACCTGCAGGAGGAAACTGAACGGGTCAAGCAAAATCCGTGGAGGAGAAAAATCTGCAGGGTTTTCAAATCCCTTTCGACACTCAAAGCAGCTGCGCAGGTTGACTCTGAACCTCAGTGTATTGGCCTTCAATTGTGGAACTGAATTTAGGAGCCGAGAGGTAATGTTACAGCTTTATAGGACCCTGGTCAGACCCCTCTTGGAGTACTGTGCTCAGTTCTGGTCACCTCACTACAGGAAGGATGTGGAAGCCATAGAAAGGGTGCAGAGGAGATTTACAAGGATGTTGCCTGGATTGGGGAGCATGCCTTATGAGAATAGGTTGAGTGAACCCGGTTTTTTCTCCTTGGAGCGACGGAGGATGACAGATGACCTGATAGAGGTGTATAAGATGATGAGAGGCATTGATCCTGTGGATAGTCAGAGGCTTTTTCCCAGGGCTGAAATGGTCGCCACAAGAGGACACAGATTCAAGGTGCTGGGGAGTAGGTACAGAGGAGATGTCAGGGGTAAGTTTTTTACTCAGAGAGTGGTGAGTGCGTGGAATGGGCTGCCAGCAACAGTGGTGGAGGCAGATACGATAGGGTCTTTTAAGAGACTCCTGGATTGGTACATGGATCTTAGTAAAATAGAGGGCTGTGGGTAAGCCTAGTAATTTCTAAGGTAGGGACTTGTTCAGCACAACTTTGTGGGCCGAAGGGCCTGTATTGTGCTGTAGGTTTTCTATGAAATCGCTGATTGCTTGCACACCCACCAACCACGCCTATACGCAAGAACCCAAGAAAATAGCAGGAGTAGGCTGTTTGGCCACTCATAAGCCTGTGCCACCACTCCATCGGATCGCGGCTGATCTACACTCGCCCCCAACTCCTCTTCTATGTCAGTTCAATTCCTCAGTCATTCAAATGTTCATCCACCTCTACCTTACATACAGCCATTGATCGGGTCTCCTTCACCCGCGGCGGCAGAGAATTCCAGAGATTTGTCATAATCTGAGAGAAATTGCTGTGCACCTGAGTTTTAAATGGTCATCCCCAATCTTGTGCTTCAGTCCCCTTGTTAAGACTTTCCCACTGTCAACATCTCCCCATCAACCGCCCCCCGATGCAGGACCTCATGTGTTTGATTAAGACCACCCCTCATTCTTCGGTACTCCAGGGTATACAGCCACCAAGCCTCTGCTTAGGACAACACTCTTGTGTCTGGAATTTGCCTGGTGAATCTCTTTTGGATGGCCTCCAATGCTACCATGTTCTCCTTTAGCCAAAGGGGTGGAAACTGTGCGCAGTGTTCCAGGCGTCAGCTCATCAACACCCTGTACAAAGACAACAAAAACCACCCTCCTGTACTTTCCCACCTCTCCACAACAAGAGCCAAATCCTGGAAGCTGACTTAAACACTTGTTAGACCTGCCTGCTGACATTGTGTGAATCACGCACCAGAACACTTCATTCGCTTGGTATCTTTCACAGAGGCTCATAAGGTCAGGAGAGGAACAGATAAAGTGGTTGGGTGGTGGGGTCGAGATACACCCTTCCCTCCGCTAGCCTGCAGGTCACCCTTGGGCACCTGCTTGGCCCTCGATCAGGGTCATGTGAAGCCATGGGAGGAGGTGGTTGTACGAGCAGCCGGTGCACATCACAAGCCCTGGTTATGTGACCACTGATGCCAGGTGGACAATCTCTGAATGACAACGGCTGCGGTCACCCGTCTTGTAAAGATACTGCCCAGAAGAAAGCAATGGAAAACCACCTCCAATAACGAGCATGGTCATGGGACTATGATTAACTGTGGCACACGATATGGAACATAATGACGATGAGACAGTGTCTGTTTCCTAGGGCTGAAATGCTGAATATCAGAGGGCAGAATCAGCATATAATTAATATCACCAGCTTATGTCATGAAATTTATTGTTATGCAGCAGCAGTGCATTGCAATATATAATTAAATAAATAGTGAACTGTAGTAAGAATATGTGTATTTTTAAAAGGTTAAATTAAGTAAGTGGTACAATAAAAGAAAACAAAAGGTGTATAAGATGATGAGAGGCATTGATCATGCTAGATAGTCAGAGATTTTTTCCCAGGGTGGAAATGGCTAGCACGAGAGGACACAGTTTTAAGGTGTTTGGAAGTAGGTACAGAGGAGATGTCAGGGGAACGTTTTTTTACTCAGAGAGTGGTGAGTGTATGGAATGGGTTGCCGGTGACGGTGGTGGAGGCAGATACGATAGGGTCTTTTAAGAGACTCCTGGACAGGTATATAGAGCTCACAAAAGTATAGGGCTATGGGTAACCCTAGGTAATTTCTCAGGTAAGCTTTGTGGGCCGAAGGGCCTGTATTGTGCTGTAGGTTTTCTACGTTTCTAAAAGCTTTGAGACAGCATCAACACAAAATACTGGGGAGGGGAAAGCTGGAAGGTGATAGGTGAAGCCAGGTGGGTGGGAAAGGTCAAGGGCTGGAGAGGAAAGAATCTGATAGTGGAGGAGAGTGGACACAGAAAGAGTAGGCAGGTGAGAAGTAGAAGGTCGGTGGGGAAATGGGCCTCAATGGTGTACCTGGTAGGGCTTGAAAACCTGTGCCAACCAGGTGGTGCATGCAATGAGGTGAGAGGGGTGAGTTCAAATGAGTTGCAAGACATGGTGGGTGACTAGAATGGTAGTAGAGGGTAGATAAGTACATTAGGGACGTCTACAAGATTTACCTTGTATTTATTTATTGTGATACAGTGCAGCATAGGACCTTTCCGCCCTTTGAGCTGTGCTGCCCAGCAATCTCCTGATTTAACCCCAGTCTAATCACAGGACAATTTACAATGACCAGTTAACCTACCAAATGGTACAACTTTGGATGTGGGGGGGGGGGAAACCGGAGGAAACCCACACGGTCACGCAGGGAATATACTAACACCTTACAGGCAGCGGCAGGAATTGAACCCAGGTCGCCGGTACTGTAAAGTGTTCATGCTAACCACTACACTACAGTGCTGACCCCAAGCACTCTGTTGTGCCAACACAGTCTATCCACGATATTCAGCAACAGAACACAAGCAGGAACAACAGAGCTTGACAGACACATGGACGTGAGGGAGAATGGAAAGATGTGGACGTTGTGTGTGCAGAAGGGATTAGTTTAGTTAGGTATTTGATTGCTAATTTAATTGGCTCAGCACTGCACTGTGCGCTGGAAGCCCTGATCTTGCACTGTACTGTTCTATTTTCTAACACTTCCCTCACTTGCCAACACTCTGCATTTAGATAACAATTTGCCTTTTGATTTCTCTGACCAAAGTGAATGATCTCACACTTTCCTACCTTAAACGCTGTAAAGACCACAAAATACAGGAGCAGATTTAGGCCATTTGGCCCATTGAGTCTGCTCCGTCATTTCATCATGGCTGATCCATTTTCCCTCTCAGCCCCAATCTTCTGCCTTCTCCCCGTAACCCCTCATGCCCTGACTAATCACAAATCTATCAAACTCTGTCTTAAATATACCCAGTGACTTGGCCTCCACAGCCACCTGTGACAATGAATTCCACAGATTTGCCACTCACAGGCTAAAGAATTTCCTCCTCACCGTTCTAAAAGGACGCTCCTCTATTTTGAGGCTGTGTCCTCTGGACCCATCACTGGAAATGTCCTCTCCACATCCACTCCATCGAAGCTTTTCGACATTCGATAGGCTTCAATGAGGTCATCCCTCACTCTTCTGAATTCCAGAGAGTGCAGGCCTAGAGCCATCAAACGCTCCTCATCTCACAAGCCTTTCAACCGAGGAATCATTTTCTTAAACCTCCTCTGAACCCTCTCCAATGTCAGCACATCCTTTCTTAGATAAGGGGCCCAAAACTGCTCCCATTACTCCAAGTGAGGCCTCACCAGTGTTTCATAAAGCTTCAAAACTACACCCTTAAACACCATTTGCTGGGTCTTTGTTCAATCTAATTATATCACATCACAGATTTGCACTGTCCTCACCACCATATGCCCCTTCACCTGCAGGGAAAAACTCGTTGGTCCGTTGTGATTCATCCTTCAGCTCCCACAGTCCGGCATTTTGTATTAGCAAATTAGCAAAAGCTGAGGTATACTGCAGATTAAAAAAAAATTGAGGAAAAGTTTATAAATATGGAATGTTCACAGAGAAATGGACAAGTTTACCAAGGACATTCCATGGGCTGCTGGTTCACAGCAAGAAGCCACTTAAGGACTGTGCTGCGTGATCTGGCAAGGCTCGGGATGAGGCGTTTGGTTACGTAGGGGGCCCTTGGGGCAAGTTCTGTGGGCTACTGCTGGAGGTGGAGAGTTACCACGCCAGGAGATACTGAGAGCCCACCATCACACTTGCCAACTACACTGGCTGATCCCACGGAGTTGTGTGCAGAGCCTCCCCCTGACCCCCCCCCCCCATGACACTCGGATGTTGGGGTGGGGTTGCAACCTTAACCATTGGACACCACCCAAAGAGTGAATGAAGGTAACTTACTCGGTGATTGGCAGGGCTCCGAGGTGTGCGGCAGGGCAGAGGGATCTGGGAACACAGACCCATCGATCCTCAAGAGAGATCACAGGTAGGCATTGTGGGCTGAAGAGCCTATTCCTGTGCTGAACTGTTCTATGTGATTTATCAGCAACCATTAGAAGCTTTTGGGCATGGATAGGAGAGGTTTGGAGGGCTGTGTGGGCCAAACACAGGCAGACGGGACTAGCCCACTGGGATGAGTCGGGCCGAAGGGTCTGTCTGCACGTGGAGTGACTCTGACACCCAAACACAAATCTTGTGACATTCCTAATGTCGTGCCCTACCTCTGAACATTTTCCTTAAGGAGAATGCTGGAAAAAAAAGATTTATATAGGGCATTTTGTCATCTGCAAAGTAGCCCTCCCTTCAATGTTGGGAGTGAGCAGCAAGTTCAATGGATTCTTTCCCAAATTACAGGAGTGATTACATTTTAAACGCACCTCACTAACGTTAACAACTATTGGTTATGAAGTTTTTTGGGATACCTGGAGGTTTTGAATGGTGCTATAGGAATGTCAGGTCCCTTAAGGTTGTTATAGTCGGGGATGGTAATGGGGACAAGTTCCCACGACCTATTAACTGTTCCCAATGGTGTGCGCCTCAAATAGCCTCTGACAACCGAGTCCAGCTCCAGGCCTTCATGTGCGGCTTAGCTGCTAAGCCCAGCAGAACCATTTCTACTGATGGGAGGAGAGGCAATGGCAGGTTACTGGTGCCTTAAAACCAGTTGCTCTGGGAAGATGGGACCCGCCAGCCATGGCTGGCAGCTCATCTAGGAGAAGGAGTACTCTGATCTCAGACCTGTGTCTCACACTTCCTTCGGTAGAGACGCATCTCCACCCATAACCCTTGGCAAAGTAACACTTCCGGGAAAAGTGACCAAGATGGAAAAGAAGTCTGCTTATGTTCGAGAGGGATGAAATCCATCAGAAATCCTGAACTTAAATAGTTATATAGTGCATTCATTAAAAGCAATAAAGTCATAATTGCAAGTATGAGCAGGCGCAGCATCACAGTCACATGGCATCATATACAAGAAAAACATAAATACATTTAGTTCACAGGAAAACACACTGAGAACAAAAGATAAAGTCCATTCTTAGTGCAAACTGGTCAAAGCGTTCCAAATATTGCTAAGCTGTAGTGGTTGGAGTTTCGCCAGTTGCTTTAATCACTAAGCTATTTATTTTAAAATATTATTGAGATACAGGCCCTTCCGGTCCTGCTATCCACGCTACCAAACAATCCCCTGATTTCACTCCAGCCTAATCACAGGACAGTTTACAATGTCCAATTAACTTACTAATCAGCGCGCCTTTGGACTGTTGGAGGAAACCAGAGCACCTGGAGGAAACCCACGCCTTACGGGCACTTGGCAGGAACTGAACCCCGGTCGCCTGGGCCGTAAACCGTCGTGCTAACCACTGCGCTACCATGCAGAACTTTGCGGCAGATTGGGAAATTAGATTTAAGAACTCGTCAGTAGATTGACAACAATTTTAACTTCTTTTAAACAAATGCACATAAAATTCCCACAGGAAACATTATCCATCTGTAGATTAGTAAAAAGGTTAAAGGCAGTGCTACATTTAAAGAGGTTTATAATAACGCCAAGAAGATTAGTGAGCCTGAGGATTTAAGGCTTTTAGGATGGAGGGACAAATGACTGGGAGTAAAAACTGGTGGCAAGATTAGACGATACTTACTGATTGATTCTCACAATGAATAAATGGTTTTAGAGGCTTCTACAACCTTGTAAAAAGGAAGGAAGTGGTGAAATAACTGTGGGTGCCAGAAACACCACGACAGGAGCATTATTAACTAAAGAACAAACAAAAAATGTCCGAGGTAAATAAAGGAGATTGTTTTATCTACCTTGACTCCAGAAGCACAATAAATGTGGGAGAATTAGCAGAGGAATCAAAGAGCTTTTTAATAATGTGGAATTTTATGCCATTTAGCAGGGTAGCATAGTGGTTAGCACAACGGTTTACAGTACAGGAGATCAGGGTTCAATTTGCGCCAATGCCTGTAAGGATTTGTACATAGGCTTCCCCCCGGTTGCTCCAGTTTCCTCCCACAGTCCAAAACTACCGAGTTGTAGGTTAATAGGTCATTGTAAATTGTCCCACGATTAGGTTCGGATTAACCTGGGGATTGCTGGGGGGGCTCAAGGGGATGGAAGGGCCAATTCCGCGCTGTAGTTCAATCAGTAAATAACGTCACGAAGGAGAGAGCGCTGCAAGAATCAAGAGAACTAGGACCTTGCCACTCCACGTATTGCAGTGGTGGCTGTGGGTGGCAAGGTAGCATTGTGCTAAACGATCGCCTTACAGCGTCAGTGATCAGTGTTCAGGGTTCAATTCCCGTCACTGTAAAGGACCTGTACATTCTCCCGCGCCCACGCGGGTTTCCTCTGGGCGCAGCAGTGTCCTCCCCCCCCCCCCCAAGGCTTAGGGTTAGTCATTGTGGGCGTGCTGCGTTGGAGACGTTGGGCTGCCCCCACAGCACAATTCTCGCCGATTTGATTTGACACAGAAACAGAGCCTTTCACTGCCTGTTTTGATGTTTCAACCTACGTGTGACAAATAAAGCTCATCTTCACCTCATCTAGTGACAATTTAAGATTTCCTGGGTTCTTGAATTGAGTCAGCGAACCTGTGGAAGGTGGAGTGTAGTATGGGAAAATTAAAATAAAAGGCTTCTCACTTCGGAGAAACGACAGAGAAGTAGAATTTTACAATGGTGAGAGGAATTATAAAGTTTTGGAGGTCTGGCTATGCTGGTTGATGAGATACCAAGTAACCCTCCAGGGTCAATAGAAGTTCAGAAGGCTAGCTGTCCGTTAACCTTTTTGAAAGGGCTTTGGAGCAGAAAAGCTGGGATTGTTCGGGGCACTTATGGGACCACGTGGCTCATTGGAACACCAATGCCCAGAGATGGGACAAAGCTACAGAAAGGGATGGATGCAGCCCAGTCCATCGCAGGCAGAGCCCTCCTCACCACTGGGCACATTTACAAGGAACGCTGCCGCAAGAAAGCAGCGTCCATCATCAAACACTCCCCCCCACCCCCCCCACCATCCAGGACATGCCTCTTCTCCCTACTACCATTGGGCAGAAGGTACAGGAGCCTTAGGTCCCACACTGCCATACTCAGGAATAGTTATTACCCTACAATTTAATGTGGAAAACTTCACCCATCTCAACTCTGAACTGATTCTACAACCTGACGATTCACTGTAAGGACTTCAAGCAACCCATTCTCACTATTATTGCTTTTTATTTGCCCAGTTTCTCTTTATTTGAACACAGGCGGCTGTGGAGGCCAAATCATTGGGTATATGTAAGGCAGAGGTTGATAGATTCTTGATTAGTTGGGGCATGAAGGGATCCAGGGAGAAGGTAGGAGATTGGGGCTGAGATCAGCCATGATGAAATGATGGAGCCAACTCGATGGGCCCAATGGCCTAATTCTGCTCCTGTATCTCATGGTCTTGATTGTTTATGCTTGTTTATGTATAGTGATTCATAAACTCGATTTTATATTTGTCCTGTAAATGACCATAAGACAAAGGAGCAGAAGTCGGCCATTCAGCCCATCAAGTCTGCTCCGCCATTGCATCATGAGCTGATCCAGTCTCCCCTTTAGTCCCATTCCCCACCTTCTCACCATAACCTTTGATGCCCTAACTACTCAGATGTCTATCAATCTCTGCCTTAAATATACCCAATGACTTGGCCTCCACTGCTGCCTGTGGCAACAGATTCCACAGATTCACCACCCTCTGGCTAAAATTTTTTTTTCACATTCTGTTCTGAATGAGCGCCCTGCAATCCTCAAGTCATGCCCTCTCGTACTAGACTCCCCCACCATGGGAAACAACTTTGCCGTATCCACTCTGTCCATTCCTTTCAACATTTGAAATGTTTCTATGAGGTCCCCCCTCATTCTTCTAAACTCCAAGGAGTGGTCAAACGTTCCTCATATATTAACCTTCTCATTCTGGAAATCATTCTAGTGAATCTTACCAGTGCCTTATAGAGCCTCAACATCACATCCCTGCTCCTATGCTCTATTCCTCTAGAAATGAATGCCAACATTGCAATCACCTTCTTCACCACCGACTCAACCTGGAGGTTAACCATGGCCACAAATGCCCACAAGAAATTTAATCCCAAGGTAGTATATGGTAACATCCACAGTTCAAAGTAAATTTTATTATCAAAGTACATAAACATCAACACATACAAATCTCAGATTCATTTTCCTGCGGGCATTCTCAGCAAATCTACAGAATAGTAACTATAACAGGATCGATGAAAGATCAACCAGAGCGCAGGAGACAACAAACCGTGCAAGTGCAAATACAAATAACTGGCAATAAATAACGAGAACATGAGATAACAGGATATAGAGTCACTGTTTGTGGGAACATCTCAGTGGATGGGCAGGTGAGTGTAGTTACCCCCTTTGTTCAAGAACCCCTCCATTGAGGGGTAGTAACTATTCCTGAACTTGAAATGCGAGATTTGAGGCTCTTGCACTTTCTACCTGATGGAAGCAGAGAGGAAAGGGCATGGTCTAGGTGGCGAGGATCTTTAATGATGGATGCGGCTTTGATATATACATAGATACTTTGGTAATCAAATTTCTTTGAACACACTGGAAGAGCCACGTGCTGGATTGGTTTGACTGCTCTAAAAATGTAGTTGTTGGAGACAACATAGGCTGGACTCTCTGGATTGATTTCAGATTTAAGGAGCTATCCTGTGAAACACATCTACTTTCCAAAGAGGCTGAAAAGAGCTGGTATGCACATCATACTCATGTCATTCTACAGTAGAGAGCATCCTGACGAGCTGCATCACTGCACGGTACAGAAACTGCACTGTGGCTGACAGGAAGGGTCTACAACGGGTGGTCAAAACTGCCCAACACATCACTGGCACCAGCCTACCCGCCATCAAGAACATACAGTACATACAGAAAGGTGCTGGAAAAGGGCCAGTAACGTCATGAAGGATCCCACCCACCCCGCTCATGGACTGTTTGTCCCACTCCCATTAGGGAAGCGGTTGCATAGCATCCGCGCCAGATGCACCAACTCAAAAACAGTTACTTTCCGCAAGCAGCAAGACTGATCAACGCCTCCACCCATTAACCCAGCCCTCTACAACCATAGCACCACAACTTTATTATTTCCTGTCAGCCACCTTACTTACAGACACTTTTATGCCTAGTGTCACTTTATGCACACACAATCAGTCTATGTATATAAGCTATCTTATATATTTATATTTATTATAGTTTTAAAAATTATTATTGTGTTCTTTATCTTAGTCCTATTTTTGTGCTGCATCAGATCCAAAGTAATCATTATTTCTTTCAAACTAAATTTATTATCACCATATCCAAACCTAAGATTCATTTTCTTGCAGGAAAACTCAATAAATCCAATAACCATAACGGATTCAATGTAAGACCACACCAACAGGGTGGACAAACAGTTTGCAAAAGACAACAAATTGTGCAAATACAAAAATAAATAAATTAAAAAATAATAAGTAACTAAGCAATAAATATTGAGAACTTGAGATGAAGAGTCCTTAAAAATGAATCCATAGGTTGTGAGAGCATTTCAATGATGGGGCAAGTGAAATTGAGTGAAGTTTGGTTCAAGAGCCTGATGGTTGACTGTTCCCAAACCTGGTGGTGTGAGCCCTTAGGCTCCTGTACCCTCCTCTTGATGACAGCAGTGAGAAGACAGCATGACCTGGGTAGTGAGGGTCCCTGATGATGGATGTTGCCTTCCCGTGATAATGCTCCGTTCTGATATGCTCAATGGTGGGGAGGACTTTACCCCATGATGGACTTTACACTCTTCACAACCCTATTTACCTAGTCAAATAACTTTAGATATAGAAAGATAAGGGGTCTGAGTGGGTAAGGGTGCTTGAGGTATATAGTCTATTTCTGGTTCTATTCTAATCTTCTGTAACAAACTTCTATAGATGTGTGGTGGAGAGTATATTGACTGGCTGCATCACAGCCCGGTATGGAAACACCAATGCCCTTGAATGGAAATTCCTGCAAAAGCTCGTGGATACAGCCCGGTCCATCACAGATAAAACCTTCCTTCCCCATGAATGAGCACATCCACACAAAACGCTGTCACAGGAAAGCAGTATCTATCATCAGGGACCCCCACCACCCAGGAAACGCTCTCTTCTCACTGCTGCCGCCAGGAAGAAGGTACAGGAGCCTCAGGCCTTGCACCACCGGGTTCAAGAACAGTTACTACCCCTCAACCATCCTCTTGAGCAAAAGGGGATAACTTCACTTACCCCATCATTGAAATGTTCCCACAACTCACGGACTCACTTTCAAGGAAACTTCACCTCATGTTCTCAATATTAGTTGCTATTCATTTATTATTATTTCTTTATATTTTTTGTGCACTCTGGTTGAACGGCCAAGTTGGGAGGACTTTCACTGATTATATTATGGTTATCATTCAATAGACTTACTGAGTAGGCCACTCAAGGAAATAGATCTCAGGGTTGAAAACGGTGACAAACATGTACTTTGATAATAAAATTTACCTTTAACTTTCATCTATACACCCAGGAATATCATTGCATGTACGGTACAGCCTACCTGGCTTTTTGCCTGCTTAAATGGACAGAGAGAAACTCAGATGACCTTTCCATGGGTCAAACTGTCCACACAGCAGCACCAGAGACGCAAGAGAGAGCAGAAGAATCCAAACTCACATTAAAAACTCCCCTTAATTAGACTGAGTTTGTTTACTGGGTCAAAGTGCACAATGACGTGGCAGTGCTGTAGTGATTGCTCAAGTCTGTGCCTCTCTGTCTCTGCGGGAAAGAAACAGCGGGAGGGAGCGGGCCGGATCCATTTACCGGCTTTATGGATTCTCGCAGAGCACCGAGTTTTAAGAATGTGCATTTTCTATTGCCAGGGATTTTGGCTGGAGTACAGGGGCGGAGGGAGGATTTTGTCTCAGTGGTTTAGTTCCCCTTTATTAAGGTCAGACGTTCTGTGTGGTCTGAAGAGTGGCAAACGTTGCAAAGTAAAGGCCAGCTGGGCGGGAGGGCAAAGGTGAAGGCAGCAGATCAGTGCAACGAAGGAGACGATTCTACCAAACTTACAGGCAGTCTTAAGATGATGGTCCATCCAATTGTTGAACTTCTGTGAAATTGGATACTGGGGTGGAGATATGTCTCTACCAAAGGAGGTATAAGGCGCTCCTTCCCTCTGCTAGCCTGTAGGTCACTCTTGGGCAAGGTGGAGCACCTGATTAGCCCCCCCTCCCCTCCCCTGATCAGAGTCACATGAAGCCATGGGAGCTGGTGGTGGATGTTTGTATGAGAAGCTGGTGCGTATCGCATCCTGGTGATGCGCCCACTGCCGCCAGGCAGACAATCTCTGAAGAGCACTGATAATGGCTGGGGTCATCCATCCGGTAAAGGCACTGCCCAGAAGAAGACAATAGCGAACCACTTCTGCAGAAAAATTTTCCCAGAACAATCATGGTCAAAGGGTCTTTGATCTGTTACTCTCTCCACAGACGCTGCCTGACTTGTTGAGTGCTTCCAGCATTGTCTGTTTTTATTTCAGATTTCTGGCATCTGCAGCTTTAAAAAAAAATTAGGCCGTCTGTGTGGACAAAGCTTTCATTCGTTATGTACCGTGTCGTATGACATGGGTGATCTGTTCTTGGGAAGTTTTTCTACAGAAGTGGTTTGCCTTTGTGCCTTCTTCTGGGCAGGGTCTTTTCAAGACAGGTGATCCCCAGCCATCATCAATACTCTTCAAGATTGTCTACCTGGCGCCAGTGGCCGCATAACCAGGAGCTGTGAAATGCATCAACTGCTCATACAACCATCCGCCACCCGCTCCCATGACCCTGGGGGAGGGAAGGGGCTAAGCAGGTGCTACACCTTGCCCTAGGGTGATCTACGAGCTAGCAGAGGGAAGGAGCGCCTCACACTTCCTTTGGAGACATCCTATATCCCAGGTGTAGATAAATATCCAGGTCAAAGTCGAGGGCAGGACTGTGAGAATTCAGGAGTGAAGCAGGCCCAGGGAAAAAGAGTTCATGAAGGGGTAAAGGGCAACAGTTTTCTCCTGTGCAGAGTGTTTCAAACCTCGGTTCACAGATTCAACGGTACCTCCGCAAGAGCCAATGGGTTTGTGTTTTGTTCACCGCACAAGGGCTTTTGGCTTACTCCCCCCTCTGGAGCGGAAAATTCCAAGTATTCACCACCCCCCTCGGAGAATACACTTCAAAGTACCTTGTTTTTTTAAATGACAGGCTCCCTTTGCAATTTGTTCTTTGCAAATGGACAACCTCTCAGCATCAATGATCACGTCAGGTATCTGTCAAAGTTTAGCACCAGGAAGTTTGGTGGATGTTTGGGGGAAGATGGCTGGATCAAAGATTCAAAAACTTTTAAAGGGGCTCATTTATTTTCAAAGCAGGTATCCAGATACAATTCTGATATTCACCTTCTCCAGATAGCCACAAAACAAAGAGAAAGAACATGAACGTTGTTCAGGAGAGAAACATCAAGCCCACCCCCCCCACACACAAAAATAAAGAATGGCACCCCGATCGTCAGCCAACAGACCGCCCCACCCTTCACACAAGACAGAATGAGAACGTCAACCGTCAAAACAACCCTACTCGGAAAAAAAAAGACTAACAGAACGGAACATCAGCCCCAAACCTCCTCCCTTTGCACAACGAAATGGAAAAGGATCAGTAGAGGGTTGGAGGGAATGTCCGCTTGTCGGGGGAAGGGGGGGGGGAAGCCTGGAAAGGTACCAGGTTGTGGCGGAGGTGAGACGACAGTGAGCCAGAGCTGCATGCACCTTGTCTGTATGAACGTGGAAACATTTCTGCTTCAATATGCCCTGTGGGAAGGCTCTGATGAGGGAATTTGTTTTTTTTTCTCTCAGAGTTAGCCAGACCATGATGAATGATAATATTAAGAATAATATTGATCTTGGCACTGCTGGAATAATTAAAATTCCATATTTACTTCTCCCCCCCCCCACCTTTTCTTCACTAATTGCTGAGTTTCATCCAGCAGACATAGTTCCACAAATTGCTTGAGAAATTTGTGGAACATTTTTCCAGGATGCACTAAGTTCAATTTTGAACAGTGAAGAATGATGTATGTTAATCTTCCAAGTAGATATCTTGGCCACTTTTATTAGGTTAATGCAAATATCTAAGCAGCCAATCATGAAAGCATGCAGACAAGGTCACGAGGTTCAGTTGCTGTTCAGACCAAACATAGAACAGGGAAGAAATGTGATCTAAGTGACTTTGACTGCTGGTGCCAGACAGGCTGGTTTAAGTATCTCAGAAACTGCTAATTTCCTGGGATTTTCACTCACAGCAGTACTTAGAGAACGGTGTGAAAAACAATAAGCATCCAGCGAGTGGCAGTTCTGTGGGCGAAAACGCCTCGTTAACGAGAGAGGTCAGAGGAGAATGGCCAGACAGGTTCAAGCAGACAGGAAGGCCACGGTAACTCAAATAACCTCACGTCAGAGCACGCAGAAGAGCATCCCTGAACGCACAACATGCCAAAACTTGAAATGGATGGGCTACAGCAGCGGAAGACCATGGAGGAGGTCTATTAGGAGGTCTCTAATGAAGTGGCCACAGAACATATGTTTTCTTTTGTTAAAGGAACCTTTGCATCTGGAGAACAACCCTGTGAGAGGTGTTATAGTGTCACACTGGGGGGTGGGGAGGGGTCTCATAACTGTTTCTTAACCCACCTAATCCCATCCGTGTTCCCACTAAACCGTGAGAGACACCCAACGGAACCATTTTCGTGAAGATGTTGTGTCGCTCTGGTCTGAACAATTAACCTGCCCTACCGGTCTTTGGACCGTAGGAGGGAACCGGAGCACCCGGAGGAAACCCACGCGGTCACGGAGAGAACGGGGAAAACTCCTTACAGACAAGCAGAGGGAATGCTGTTTCATTTAGCTGTATGCATGTGTATGGTTGAATGGTAAATTAAACTTGTAACTTGGACTTCAAATAATCACCTCCCCCAATGATTAATTCATGTCCGTGCCCTGCTCATCAAGGTATATGTCCAGAGGCCTCTTAAAAACTGTCACTGTTTCTGCCTTCTGCACCTTCCCCTGTACCAGATACCAACTACACTACATATGAAAAAATTACCCCTCAAATCCCCTTTAAACATGCTCCGTCTCCCCTTATACCTGTCGTTTAGATTTACCTACTACGGGAAACAATCTCTGTCTATGACACAGGGACGTTAACCAGAATGGGGAATGGACAAAGAGGGAAAGGGTGAGAGGTAATGGTTTCTTTTTTATAATTTTTATTTACTTTTATGAAGAGATATAGCATGGAACAGGCCCTTCGAGCCTCACTGCTCAGAAACCCCCAATTTAACAACAGGACAATTTGCAATGACTATTAACCTATGAAACCAGTACGTCTTTGGACTGTGGGAGGACCCGGAGAAAATCCACACTTTCCAAGGGGAGGACGTACAGACTCCTTACAGATGACGTCAGAATTGAACTTCGACGCCCCGCCGTAAATCCGTGGCACTTTTGATGATCTCAAGTTAGAGAAATCGATGCTCGCGCCATCGGGTTGGAGGCTGCCCAGGCGGAATACGAGATGTTGCTGCTCCAACTTGAGCTTGGCCTCACTGTGGGAGTAGAGGAGGCCATCTCCCAGTTCTAGTGTTGGAATGGAACAGAAGGGAAGTAGAACTGAAATGGGAGATCCGGTGCTTTGTGGCAAAGGTGCTCGATAAAGAAGGCTTCCCAATCTGTGTTGGGTCTCACCGGATGTACAGGAGGCTGCACCAAAAGTAGTGGACACAATGGAAGAAGACTCCGTCCCCTCACAGGTATACTGTTGCCTCACCTGAATGGAGGTGTATGGGCAGGTCGTGCTTGCAGGGATAAGTGACAGGAGGGAGATTAGAGAACAATTCCTATGGTACGATAGGGTCTTTTAAGAGACTCCTGGATAGGTGCATGGAGCTCAAAAAAACAGAGGGCTATGGGTAACGCTAGGTAATTTCTAAGTGTAAGGGGTTTCTTTTTTTATGTCACTGCGTATGTTAATTAAAATGGCTTCTTGTTATGTTTAAAGTAAGAATACTTCTTCATTGTGGTAACTGGTGAGAGAGTGCTTTCTCTCGCTGCTTGTTTGGGTTATAATTACTGATAACGAGAATTGTATTCATCTGTTAACCAATTGGGATAGAGGTTATTCTTTCTTGTGGGTCTGTAAGCTAGTGTTGCGTGGAGTTTTGAGGAGGTCGAAGGGGAGATCGTGAAGAATGAGGACAGTGCGGGATGCACTCTGGTCGACCACTGAGGTTGGTCCCAGGTGGCGGGTCGAGGAGGTCAGAGAGGATCGAATAGTGTACTGAAGACTTCGATAGTTGAGCTCCAACGGTTGTGCACGAATGGACTGAACTCTGATAAGTTTTGATGCCTTTTCTTTCGTCTATATTGTATCGCTATTAACTACATAGTTCTAGTAAGATTTATAAAGTGCATTTTGTAACTGTACATGGTGCACGGTCTGATATTGTGTGTGCGAGTTTGTATCAGTGTGCATTACACAGCATCCACGCATACAGGAGACACGGTTTGGCGGGTGGACGAATTTTCACCTAGACATACATCAGCCGATAGCGTGAGCATTACATAAGGTAAGGATATGTTTGGCACAACTTTGTGGGCTGAAGGGCCTGTACTGTGCTGTAGATTTTCTATGTTTCTATGTCTCCTTACTTGAGGAAGGATATACTGGCTTTGGAGGCGGTGTAGAGGAGGCTCACCGGGTTGATTCCAGAGATGAGGGGGTTAGACCATGAGGAGAAATTGAGATGCCTGGGATTGTACTTGCTGGAATTCAGAAGAATGAGAGGAGATCTTATAGAAGCATATAAAATTATGAAAGGGATGGATAAGATAGAGGCAGAAAAGCTGTTTCCACTGGTAGGAGAGACTAGAACTCAGGGGCATAACCTCAAAATTCGGGTGAGTAGATTTAGGATGGAGATGAGGAGAAACTGCTTTTCCCAAAGAGTAGTGAATCTGTGGAATTCTCTGCCCCGTGAAGCAGTGGAGGCTACCTTAGTAAGTATATTTAAGATAAGGTTGGATAGATTTTTGCATAGTTGAGGAATTAAGGGTTATGGGGAAAAGACAGATCAGTGAACAGAGGAGCAGGCTCATTGGGTCAGATGGCCTATTTCTGCCCCTACTTCTTACGCTCGTATGATACCCAACATCTTGTTATAAAAGCACGGCATTGTGAAGCAGACTTACCTGAGAACAGCTGTTGTTCCAGTCGGCCACTTTGGACGCCACTGAAGCACTCTGCTTCCTTCGGGTAACCGTTTCCGCCACGCTGACGTAACTCCGGCTGGGATCCATCGCGGCGCCCCTCCGGAACTCCACGGTGTCCGAAGCGTGCGAGCCGTTGCTCGGCCTCGCGGCCTGCCCCTCGGACGTGGTCCCATTGCCGCCACGCTCGGCCGCCTCGCCCTGGCGACTCGCCCTGCGGGCGGCCAGCCGGGAGTAGTCCAGGCCCAGCTCCCCCTCCAGCCTGGCGGGCTCGCTCAGGAGCTCCGCGCGGCTGCTCCTCCAGGCGCCCCTCTCCGCCGGGTCGGTGTTCCTCATCTCCAGCCGGCTCCTCCTCGACCTGTAGGAAGCGACGCTGTTGCTGTTGCAGCCGCCATCGTTGTCTGCCGCCTCGGAAGACCTCGCCGTGACCCCGCTGCCGACGGAGATCCCGGACACGGACTCCGTCTCGTCCTCCTCGCTGCTGTCCGACTCCGTGGGCTTCATCACGATGTCGCTCCGGCAGATGGATATCTCGTACGGGATGCTGATGTTGCTCCTCTGGACGGACACATCACTGGAGCCGATGGTGATGTTGCTAGTGCAGGTGTGCCTCTCCTTCGGCGCCGCGGCCCCCCTCTGAGACGACAACTCCGACGGAAGTATCACAATGCTGCTGGTTACTTTATTCGGCGCGGCTTTGGGGGACAGCCGCTGCTCCCCGGCGCCCGGCTCCCCCCCAGCCGTCATCACTTCCTTCTTGTCGATGGCGATGATGGCCGGCTTAATGATCGCTTTAGACCGCAGGCCTTCGCGAGGGCTGCACACCCTCTTCAGCTCCGGGCCCGCCCTCTGGCTGGCGGCCGCGTCTTCCGCCGCGGCCGCTTCGGCGCGCTTGTACCTGAGGGGGTCCTCCTCCGGGCAGCACTTCACGGCTGTGTACTCCAGTCCCAGGTCCTGGGACCTCGAGGAATGCAGGTACTTCGACCGCCGGGGCCTTGCCGTCGCGGGCGAGCCTCCTGATGCCACCCCCGGGTCGGACTGGGGTTTCTCCACCGGCGCGGGCTCGTGGTCGGTAGCCAGGGGCACCTCGAACTCGACCACGAAGGAGTTCTTGGCTTCGTTGTAGGAAGGCGGGGAGGCCGCAAGGTTCCTGTACGAGGCCATCATTCCATTCTGAAGGGCAGGGGGAGCACTGGTGGATAAGAGCTCTTCACCCGAGCCATTGACGTCATTCTGACACGCCGGTTTCTCACTCTCGGAAACTCCGGAATAGTTCAGCGCCTTTCTCTGTCTGTCCGAGAGGGCAGAGTGCTCCAGCTCCCCGTCATCTCTATCCAATTTGCCCTTGGGTCCATTGATGCTCTGCTTACTCTGAGCACCCCAGGGTCTCTTCACACCGGACTCGTTGGCCGCAGGAGGGTAGCGACTCAGCACTGACGGAGGCTCCCTCATCTTCCTACTTTTTTCCAAGTGCAGCTCCTGATCCTTCTGTTCGGAGCAGAGTGCAGAAACCTTTTCCTCGGTCTTCTTCTCACTGGGAGCTGTGACCCTCGGGTTTGAAGATGACCGTTGAAAGCGTCTACCAGTACTGGGACTGAGGGGGCGCCTATAGCTCTTTACCGTGCTGCTGTCCTCCAGCAACAAGTCTCGGTTCCTGGGTTTCTCCCTCTGGGACCTTGGCTGTGATGAAACCTCCTGAGGTTTCTCTTTCGGGACCTGCGGCTCTGCCGCGAGGCCCTTGTACTTTGGTTTGTCCTGCCGGGACCTGATGCGCGCCTCCTGCTGCGGGGTCTCGCCGTTCCTCAGGGCTTTCTCCCTCGTCATCTGCTGCTTCAGCTCCTCGATCTGGCTGCCCAGCAGTTTGGCCAGAGACTGCTCGTTGAGGTACTTTTCCTGCAGCTCGTTGTGCTTCGCCTCAGTCTTCTTCAGGTCCTCCTCCACCATCTCGAGGAAGGTGAGGCGCTTCTTCAACCTCTCTATTTCTTGAGTGAGATCCTTAACTTTGTTGTCCTCCTGGCCTCCCTGGGTCTCTTTGTTTCTGAGCTCTACGTTGTGTGTTATAGTCAGAGTGTCCAACCCTCCCTTCCCCAAGGTTCCTTTGGAAGAGAGGCCAGAGGTCATTTTCTCCTCTATCCTGAGATCACCTCGGTCCCCTGAATAACCGTACGTCTTCTCGTTGACGTTCGTCCGAAGGTTCGAGGAGTTCTTGCTGTGATCCACCGTGTTTAATCTGTTATTCATTTCCAATTTCATTGTCAGGTCCTGTATAACTTGCTCGTTCTCTTGGAGCGTCTCACTCATGCTTTTCCTCTCCTCGGCCAGGATGACGGTTAGAGACTTTAACTTCTCCAGTTCCTCGATGATGGATTTTTCTGTTTTGTCGAGTCGGTTCTCCGAGGACTCCAGCTCTTTTACCCTGCCGCGGAGCATCTCCAGCTCGGACGTCAGCTTCCTGGTCAGGTTTTTCTCCTCGTTCAGGCTCAGGCCCAGCTGAGTGCAGTCCGATTTGCTCCTGTTAAACGCCTCCTCCAGCTTCTCCAGCTCTGCCATCCTGTCCTGCAGCTTCTCAATCTCCTCCTTGAGGTCCTTGCTCAGCTTGACCTCCGCCTCCAGCTTCTCCTTCAAGTTCCTGCACATGTCCTCGGCCTTCCGCACCTCCTCGTCCTTCCCCTCGACGGCAAGGACACGCTTGCGTAGGACGTCCACCTCGGACAGGAGGCTGGAGTTGCTGCCCTCGCCCTGAATTACCTTGTCCTGCAGGTCCATAATCTCATCCTCCATCCGATGGAGGCTTCGAGTGGCTTCCTCCAGTTCATCCACCCGCCGTGCCAAACTGGCCAGCTTAAGCCTCAGCTGACGAGTTGACGTCTCCTTGAGGTTCATCATGTCAGTCATTACTCCCCCTTCTAAAGGCCAAGTTCAGACTGGGGAGGGATTAGCTAGGTTGCAAAATAACTTATATCTCTGTCCAAAAGCCTTTCCCCCCTTCTCTGGGCATTTATCGGTCGCCTCTTCTGGCTTTATATCTCAAGTGTTGAAAATGGCGCCAGCACGATTTTCACCTGTTTTGTTCCAAACCTTTTATGCCTTTGAGTCTGAAAAGCTTCTTGTAGCATCAAAAGCATTTTAACCTGGAAAGAGAAATAAAAGAGACACATCAGAATTCTTGTCAAGGCATTGCAAAGAGTTTTTGTTAACTGGATGTTACTTCAGTCAGGAGCAACATTTCTTAACATAATCCTGAGAAAGACAAACTTTCACCTATTTCCTCTGGGAAGTTCTGTTGCAGCTTTATAAATCACAGGCTAGTGCCACACCCAGAGTACTACATTCAGTTCTGGTCACCTCCCAGTTATGGTAAGGATGTTGAGCCTTTGGAGGGGGGCAGAAGGTTTACCAGGATGCTGCCTGAATTAGAAGGCAATGTACTCAAGGTGGGGCAGGGCAAACTTGGGTTGATTTTATTTCTGGAGCAGCGGAGGCCAAGGTGAGATCTGATGGAGCAGGGCTACCCCGCCTTCCTTATTTTTTGCCATGGACAATTAAGCACGAGGTCCGTGAACCCCAGGCTGGGAACCCCTGAGATAGAGGTTTAAAGGTTATGAGAGACACAGATTGAGTAGACAAGCTTCTTTCTCCAAAGGCTGAAATGTCTAATACTAGATGATATCATCCAACCTTTTATATGCCATGGACCAAAACCATTAAGCAAGGGTTTCGTGGACCACAGCTTGAGAACATCTGATTTACGGTGAGAGTGAGAAAACTCAATGGAGGTTCACGAGGCAGGTACACGGAACATGCTGCCACAGGAGACAAATATGACAGAGGTGCTTAACTGACTTTTAGAAAGACATATGGAGGAATATGGACATTGTGTAGGGGGCTTAATTGCTAGTTTATTTTGGCACAACACCGTGGGCCCAAGGGCCTGTTCCTGTGCTGTACTGTTCTGGTTTCAATAAACAGTCGACACCGTTTCCAGGAAATTTACAATCATGGATCCTGAGTACTCCCAGGTAAAGTTAACCATGTCAACATTTTCAATGTTTAAGAGAAGTTTGGGTGGATATGTGGGTGGTAGGGGTATGGAGATCAATGGGAGTAGGCAGTTAAAATGGTACGGCATGGACTAGATGGGCCGAAAGGCCCGTTTCTGTGCTCTACTTTTCTATGACTCTCTGTTCTAAAGCCCGATCTGGAATGAAAGAATAAAGGATGCTGGGCTCGAAAATATCTTTGTAGGTGAATATATTTCCTGCATTCAACTACGTATAACAATCAAAACTAGCAGCATATTTTCTTTAAGTGAGGTTTATGTTACCTGACAAAGTTGTGTTACTTGTTGGAAAAAAAACATACAATAAAACCTCAAGAATTATTAAAGTTCATTGTAATGCACATCAGTGTGATTGGAATTCAGTATTATACTGCATCTACAGCCTGGAGGTAGGCCATTCAGCCCAATGGATATATACTGGCATCCGTGCTTCCAGCCTGCATGGACCCTAGAAGCACACTCTCTTTTGTTTTCCACAGTGTATCCTTATCTGTGTTTGTATTCAGGGGTTCCCAAACTGTTTTTAAACCATTAAGCAAGGGGATTTGGACCCCAGGTTGGGAACTCTTCTCAACTCCCACCGAGACAGAAAATTACACCCCCACCCCACCACCCACCCACACACACACACACACACACACATAAACACTACTGTCCGGCTGGACCTCCTTTCCTACACTTCCGTTTGGATCTAGTTTTGACTTTTGAACCTTATCGGATCAACTGCGAGGACGTGGCAGGTACATGCGCGGCTGATTGATCACACGGTGAATCGGTTGGGCCTCCTACGGAACTCACCTTTTATACAGGCGCGTGTGTGTGTGTGCGCGCACGCACTTTTTTAGTGGACTTAGAGGGTACGGTTCGTCACCCCTACGCTAAGTTGCCAAACATGCGTAGAGGCTAACGAGCCTCAGTTACATATTTAATCCAATTACTACATTGTCATCCTTGCTCCGCGCTTATGCCACAACTTTCTTATATTTTACGTCACTGGTTTCCCCCAGAACTGAAAACTCCTTCACTCAGAGGGTCGCGAGACTGTGGAACAAGCAGCCAGTGCGAGTGGTTCATGCAAGCTCGATTTCAGCATTTGTAAGAGAGGTTGGATAGGTACGTGGATGGGAAAGATATGGTGGGCAATGGTCCCAGTGCAGATCGCTGTGAGCAGGCAGTCTAATGGACTGGCACGGACTAGATGGAATGAACGGACTGCTTCTGTAGTGTGCTTTTCTATGATTCTCTCCTTTCCAGATCACCAGACCCTTGTACCATCTTAGGAATTCCTGTACACCACCCCAGACTCCTGCATAACAATGGAGAGATACTTTATTGGTCCCAAAGGAAATCTTAGGTGTCACAGTAGATTACAAGTGCACAAATATATAAACATTAGAAGAGAAGTAGAAAAAATAAAAAAATAAGTTACCTCAAACAGTCTAACCGGAGGGGGTCATCACTTCCCCGGCTATAGGTTGACTCATTACAGAGCCTAATGGCTGAGGGTAAGAATGACCTCATATAGCGCTCTTTGGGGCAGCGCAGTTGTCTTGGTCTATTACTGAAAGTGCTCCTCTGTTCAGCCAAGGTAGCGTGCAGAGGGCAAGAAACATTGCCCAGAATTGCCAGGATTTTCCGTAGGGTCCTTTGTTCTACCACGGACTCCAGCGTGTCCATTCTGACTCCTATAACTGAACCAGCCTTTCTAATCAGTTTATTGAGCCTGTTGGCATCACCCGTGTTGATGCCATTGCCCCAGTACACCACCACATAGAAGATTGTACTGGCGACAACAGAGTAGTAGGACATGTGAAGGAGAGGCCTGCAGACTCCAAAGGACCTCAGTCTCCTCAGGAAGTAGAAGTGACTCTGGCCCTTCTTGTACACAGCCTCTGTGTTGGTGCTCCACTCAAGTCTGTCAGCCAATATACTTATATTTAATATTTTTGTAGGACGTTGGAGTTCACGCCCATCTCACAAGCATCCCACTAGTACCACCCCCACCTCCTAACTTCCCCCACCCGTTATTTTTCTGCAATTTCTTCTCTGGGTGGGAGTTGGAGATACGCCCAGGACTTGTGATGAGCACCAGCTGCTCATACGACCATCCACCACCTGCTTCCACGGCTTCACGTGACCCTGATCGGGGAGCTAAGCAGGTGCTACCCCTTGCCCAGGGGTGACCTGCAGGCTAGCGGAGGGATGGAGCGCCTTACACCTCCTTTGGTAGAGACATATCTCCACCCTGCCACCTGCAAACACTCTATCATTACTTCTTTTATGTTTGCACTATTTATTTATTTATTCATTCTGCAAGTTATAAATCTTGACTTTGCCCTGTACTGCTGGCAGGAAACAACAAACTTCACGTCAAAGAGGACCCAATGCTGATTCTGATATGGCGCAGTCCCAGATCTGCTTTCAATTTCAGCATAGCCAGAATCCAAATAACGTCCGTAATTCAAAGCAGATTAAAGTGCTCAACGATTAGCTTTCTTTGCCACATGTAGAGTGAAATGTGCCTTTTGTGTCAACGATCAACACAGTCCGCGGATGTGCTGGGGGCAGCCCGCAAACGTTGCCATGATTCCAGTGCCCACATCTTACCAGCTCTAACTCATAGGTCTTTGGAAATAGTGTGGAAGGAATCCCACCCCCCACGGTCTTAGAGAGGATGTACAAACTCCTTACAGGCAACAGCAGGTATTGAACCCTGGCTGGAGATTGCTCGTGCCGTAAACCACTGCGCTTACTACTATGCTACCAGGTCGCTCCCTAACACATCTGTCTCCTCCGTAGGTGCCCAGCCGATCACTGAATAAACAGAAACATAACTTTTTTTTTGTGAGCGTCTCTTGCAGGCCCGAGAATGCCAAGCTGAATCGGAAGGGTTGGGTACGGGCCAAACCCTGCCTGGTTGGGACCACTCCTGAGGAACAACCTGATGTTTGGTCGATCTAAATGCCAGGCCAGATTGAAAAGGGCAGGGCGTCGGGGCCGGTTCTGTTCGCTGATCCGTGGCTCCACACCGAACTGCAAGGATGCCTGGCTTTGCGCCTGTGGTCTCGCAATGTCTACTTGGCTTTGAGACGAACTGTGACTCTGGCCATGCCTGGCTTTGTGTCTTTGGTAAAACTCCAGTTCTGAAACTAACTGCTTCCCTTTACCATTTGCACAATTTGTGTTTTTTTTCCCTCTCTCTCCCCCCTCTCTGCATATTGGGTGTCAGTGGTCTCTTCTTTCAAATGGGTTCTCTTGGAGTCTCTTTGCATTGGTGGCTGCCAGTAAGGAGATGAATCTTAAGGTTGTATAATGTATACATACTTTGATAATAAATGTACTTTGAACTTTTGAGTATGCCTTGCACGTGCTGGTTGTTAACTCAAACAACTCAACTATCTGTATGTGTCAATGTACTGGTGAGAAATGAATCTGTATTTGAATCTGAATTTGCTAGTTTACGGGATCCATTTGTTGCTGCTGCATGTCGTCCTGCTGCCCCGGCTATTGAAGGACGGGACAGGAGTCTCCAGGAAAGTAGATTCGAACGCCAAGCTCTGGTAGCTCATTGATCATTTGCGAGCCAGTTTCCCCCTGAATGAATGCTGCTTCAGTGAGAAATGAACCCCAGCTGCAGGCAGATCTCATCTTATGACTCCACACGCAGCTGCCTATTTGCCAATGCGAGCCATTTGGGTGTACTTGAGGCAGAGGTTGATCGCTGTTACCACCCCTCAACCATCAGGCCCTTCAACAATAGGCGATAACTACACTCACTTACCCATCCACTGAGATGTTCCCACAACCAATGATCTCACTTTAAGGACTCTTTATCTCATGTTCTTGTTATTTATTGCAATTTATTTATATTTGTATTTGCACAGTTTGTTGTCTTCTGCACTCTGGTTGATCTTTCATTGATCCCGTTATAGTTACTATTATATACATTTGCTGAGTATACCCCCAGCAAGATGAATCTCAGGGTGACATATATGTACTTTGAACTTCAGTGTTTTCGGCCCCCCAGTCAGTGGTAAACCCCTCAGTTCAGTGTAAGATGCCACCTATCCCTCCGTTTACAGAACAACCACAAAACTAAGTCACATAGATAAGACCACATATCATTGGAGCAGAATTAGGCCATTCAGCCCATCAAGTCTGCTCCACCATTTCATCATGTCTGATCCATTTTCCCTCTCAACCCCATTCTCCTGTCTTCTCCCTGTAACCTTTCACACCCTGACTAATCAAGAACCTATCGACCTCTCTCTCAAATGTACCCAGCCTCCACAGCTGCTTGTGGCAAAAAAATTCCACAGATTTACCACACTGTTCCCATCCCACTGGACTGGGCCGACATTGATGGGAAGACGAGGCAACCATCTGACTTTGCACTGAATAAAGTCCTGTGCAGTAGTAACGAACATGTTTGTAATTACTGAGGTTGAAGTGACAACGAACATTGTTCTCTCCCTGAGAGTCAACACATGGCGTGAAATTCAACAACTTAAAGCTGCCACGTTTGAACTTTGGCTGTGAGCGGAAGCTATTTAATCCGTGCTTGGAATCGAACCAATTGGACAGATCCAAAGCTGGCTTTACTTCTGGTGGTGAATTTGGGGAGGGTGGTTGGGAGGGGAGAGGGGAGGAGTTATACCAGAATTAGAGCCTTGCAGTCTATCGCCAGCTGTTTCTCAAGATTAAAAATACCACACTATCAGATCAGCAAGTATGTGCCTCAACTCACACGCAGGAATCTTGGCAGCTGGGGGGACATCCCAAGCAGCCAACAGACCCAGTATGGGAGATGGAACAGACTTGTCCCCTTCCCTGCCATTTAATCTCAGTGGGTTGGGATCAAATCCAACGGTTCCAGGAGAGAGATTTGATTTTAAATATGCAGAATGCAGAAGACTGAGAGGAGATTTGATAGAGGTGTACAAAATTATGAGGGGTATAGACAGGGCAAGTGCAAGCAGGCTTTTTTTTCACTGAGATTGGGTGGGACGACTCCTCGAGATCACGACTGCAGGGTGAGAAGTGTGAAGTTTAAGGGGACCATGAGAGGAAACTTCTTCACCCACAGGGTGGTGTGAATGTGGAATGATTTGCCAGCACAAGTGGTGCATGTGAACTCGATTTCGACGTTTGAGAGAAGTTTGGATAGGGACATGGACGGTGGGGGTATGGAGGGCTTTTTATACCATGGGCCAATACCAATTGCCCATGGGCAAAGGGGTCTGTGTGGCTGGAACTATTCAGTTAAAAGAGAAAGGTGAAGCAAAATTTGATTAAACTGTAGAAAATGAGGACGGCAGTGGACACGGTAGATAATGAAATAATGAGCTCTTTCAAGAAGGAGCTAGATAGGTGTCTTATGGATAGGGGAATCAAGGGATATGGGGACACAGCAGGAACCGGGTATTGATAGTAGATGATCAGCCATGATCTCAAAATGGCAGTGCAGGCTCGAAGGGCCGAATGGTCTACTTCTGCACCTATTGTCTATAATGGAGGCTACTTCCTCTGGTGGAGCTGTCAAGGACTAGGTTACAGGGATATTGAAAGGCCTAGATTGAGTGTTCATGGTGAAGGTGATTTTTATACTGTATTGGGGGGTGTCAGGACGAAGGCATAGCCTCAGAATAAAATGTCCTTTTAGAACAACGATGAGGAGGAATTTCTAGCCAGAGATGGGTGAATCTGTGGAATTCATAGCCACAGGTGTCTGAGGAAATCAAGTTATTGGGTATATTTTATAGTTTCTTGATTAGGTTGCGGGAAGAAGACAGAATGGGGTTCAGAAAGAGAATAAGTCATTCATGAATGAATGGCAGACCAAACTCGATGGATGAATGACCTAATTCTGCCCCTATGTCTTATGGTATAAAATAAAGGGGAAGTGAATTAATAGAATTAAAAGGGGAAATGAAGGACGTTTCTACACTGTGTGTGGCTGCAATCTGGAACCTGTGTATGTGGGTGGAGGCCTTCAAATGGACAAACACGTGGTGGCGAAACCTTAGCAGAGCAATGAACTCTGAACCAGGGGTTAAGGGGAGAAAGCTGGCATCGACACATCTCTCTGGCCTCCTACCATACTTAACATCCTGTAATTCCATGATTTAAGGGGATGCTAATTCCAATATACTTCAGTAGGATTTGTCTGCACGCTTAATCCAGTATTTCAGCATTAAACTACTTGAATGGACATCCATTGATCTAGAGCAGGGGCTCCCAATCCTTTTTATACCACGGACCCCTATCATTATCCGAGGGGTCCATGGAACCCACGTTAGGAACCCTTGACTGAGTGACACAAGTCCAAATCACACCACGGCAGCTAGGATAGTCAAATCCAAATACATAAATCAATCGGAAATGTTAATAGCAAAAAAATTATGTTTGAGTAATAATGACAAGTTTGTCACAAAAATCCCCTCCTTCATATTAACCAGTTCCGGCCTGGGAAAATGGTTATCTGGTTATCCATTCAATCTATTCCTGTGATTATCTTCTACACCTCTATCAAGTACCCCTCTTAAACTTGTACACCTTGTAGAGGTAAGTGAAAAAGGATCCAGTGCTTTTCCGGCATATATGACCAAAAAACTCTCCTCGGGCTTCCAGCCGGGTATAGAGCTGGAACCCGAGAAGGGTTTATTCATCATACATCTCTATTTCAACTTTCTGCTCCAAAGAGAGAAGTCCAAGCTCACTCAAACTATCCTCATAAGATGTGCTCTCTAATCCAGGTAGCATCCTGGTGAATCTCCTCTGCACCCTCTCTAATCCAGGTAGCATCCTGGTGAATCTCCTCTGCACCCTCTCTAATCCAGGCAGCATCCTGGTAAATCTCCTCTGCACCCTCTCTAATCCAGGCAGCATCCTGGTGAATCTCCTCTGCACCCTCTCTAATCCAGGTAGCATCCTGGTAAATCTCCTCTGCACCCTCTCTAATCCAGGTAGCATCCTGGTGAATCTCCTCTGCACCCTCTCTAATCCAGGTAGCATCCTGGTGAATCTCCTCTGCACCCTCTCTAATCCAGGTAGCATCCTGGTGAATCTCCTCTGCACCCTCTCTAATCCAGGTAGCATCCTGGTGAATCTCCTCTGCACCCTCTCTAATCCAGGTAGCATCCTGGTAAATCTCCTCTGCACCCTCTCTAATCCAGGTAGCATCCTGGTGAATCTCCTCTGCACCCTCTCTAATCCAGGCAGCATCCTGGTAAATCTCCTCTGCACCCTCTCTAATCCAGGCAGCATCCTGGTGAATCTCCTCTGCACCCTCTCTAATCCAGGTAGCATCCTGGTGAATCTCCTCTGCACCCTCTCTAATCCAGGCAGCATCCTGGTGAATCTCCTCTGCACCCTCTCTAATCCAGGCAGCATCCTGGTAAATCTCCTCTGCACCCTCTCTAATCCAGGCAGCATCCTGGTGAATCTCCTCTGCACCCTCTCTAATCCAGGTAGCATCCTGGTGAATCTCCTCTGCACCCTCTCTAATCCAGGCAGCATCCTGGTAAATCTCCTCTGCACCCTCTCTAATCCAGGCAGCATCCTGGTGAATCTCCTCTGCACCCTCTCTAATCCAGGTAGCATCCTGGTGAATCTCCTCTGCACCCTCTCTAATCCAGGTAGCATCCTGGTGAATCTCCTCTGCACCCTCTCTAATCCAGACAGCATCCTGGTGAATCTCCTCTGCACCCTCTCTAATCCAGGTAGCATCCTGGTGAATCTCCTCTGCACCCTCTCTAATCCAGGTAGCATCCTGGTAAATCTCCTCTGCACCCTCTCTAATCCAGGTAGCATCCTGGTGAATCTCCTCTGCACCCTCTCTAATCCAGGTAGCATCCTGGTGAATCTCCTCTGCACCCTCTCTAATCCAGGTAGCATCCTGGTGAATCTCCTCTGCACCCTCTCTAATCCAGGCAGCATCCTGGTAAATCTCCTCTGCACCCTCTCTAATCCAGGCAGCATCCTGGTAAATCTCCTCTGCACCCTCTCTAATCCAGGTAGCATCCTGGTAAATCTCCTCTGCACCCTCTCCAATCCAGGTAGCATCCTGGTGAATCTCCTCTGCACCCTCTCTAATCCAGGTAGCATCCTGGTGAATCTCCTCTGCACCCTCTCTAATCCAGGCAGCATCCTGGTGAATCTCCTCTGCACCCTCTCTAATCCAGGCAGCATCCTGGTGAATCTCCTCTGCACCCTCTCTAATCCAGGCAGCATCCTGGTGAATCTCCTCTGCACCCTCTCTAATCCAGGCAGCATCCTGGTAAATCTCCTCTGCACCCTCTCTAACCCAGGTAGCATCCTGGTGAATCTCCTCTGCACCCTCTCTAATCCAGGCAGCATCCTGGTGAATCTCCTCTGCACCCTCTCTAATCCAGGCAGCATCCTGGTGAATCTCCTCTGCACCCTCTCTAATCCAGGCAGCATCCTGGTGAATCTCCTCTGCACCCTCTCTAATCCAGGCAGCATCCTGGTGAATCTCCTCTGCACCCTCTCTAACCCAGGTAGCATCCTGGTGAATCTCCTCTGCACCCTCTCTAATCCAGGCAGCATCCTGGTGAATCTCCTCTGCACCCTCTCTAATCCAGGCAGCATCCTGGTGAATCTCCTCTGCACCCTCTCTAATCCAGGCAGCATCCTGGTGAATCTCCTCTGCACCCTCTCTAATCCAGGCAGCATCCTGGTGAATCTCCTCTGCACCCTCTCTAATCCAGGCAGCATCCTGGTGAATCTCCTCTGCACCCTCTCTAATCCAGGCAGCATCCTGGTGAATCTCCTCTGCACCCTCTCTAATCCAGGCAGCATCCTGGTGAATCTCCTCTGCACCCTCTCTAATCCAGGTAGCATCCTGGTAAATCTCCTCTGCACCCTCTCTAATCCAGGCAGCATCCTGGTGAATCTCCTCTGCACCCTCTCTAATCCAGGTAGCATCCTGGTAAATCTCCTCTGCACCCTCTCTAATCCAGACAGCATCCTGGTGAATCTCCTCTGCACCCTCTCTAATCCAGGTAGCATCCTGGTAAATCTCCTCTGCACCCTCTCTAATCCAGGTAGCATCCTGGTGAATCTCCTCTGCACCCTCTCTAATCCAGGTAGCATCCTGGTGAATCTCCTCTGCACCCTCTCTAATCCAGGTAGCATCCTGGTGAATCTCCTCTGCACCCTCTCTAATCCAGACAGCATCCTGGTAAATCTCCTCTGCACCCTCTCTAATCCAGGTAGCATCCTGGTAAATCTCCTCTGCACCCTCTCTAATCCAGGTAGCATCCTGGTAAATCTCCTCTGCACCCTCTCTAATCCAGACAGCATCCTGGTGAATCTCCTCTGCACCCTCTCTAATCCAGGTAGCATCCTGGTAAATCTCCCCTGCACCCTCTCTAATCCAGGCAGCATCCTGGTGAATCTCCTCTGCACCCTCTCTAATCCAGGTAGCATCCTGGTAAATCTCCTCTGCACCCTCTCTAATCCAGGTAGCATCCTGGTGAATCTCCTCTGCACCCTCTCTAATCCAGGTAGCATCCTGGTGAATCTCCTCTGCACCCTCTCTAATCCAGGTAGCATCCTGGTGAATCTCCTCTGCACCCTCTCTAATCCAGACAGCATCCTGGTAAATCTCCTCTGCACCCTCTCTAATCCAGGTAGCATCCTGGTGAATCTCCTCTGCACCCTCTCTAATCCAGGTAGCATCCTGGTGAATCTCCTCTGCACCCTCTCTAATCCAGGTAAAATCCTGGTGAATCTCCTCTGCACCCTCTCTAATCCAGACAGCATCCTGGTAAATCTCCTCTGCACCCTCTCTAATCCAGGTAGCGTCCTGGTAAATCTCCTCTGCACCCTCTCTAATCCAGGCAGCATCCTGGTGAATCTCCTCTGCACCCTCTCTAATCCAGGTAGCATCCTGGTGAATCTCCTCTGCACCCTCTCTAATCCAGGTAGCATCCTGGTGAATCTCCTCTGCACCCTCTCTAATCCAGGCAGCATCCTGGTAAATCTCCTCTGCACCCTCTCTAATCCAGGTAGCATCCTGGTAAATCTCCTCTGTACCTTCTTTAAAGTTTCCAGATTCTTCCTATAATGAGGAGACCAGAAGTGAGCACAATTTTTAAAGTGTGATCTAACAAGGGTTTTATAGAGCTTCTACAGATGTGCAGTGGAGATTATATTGACTGGTTGCATTACAGCCTGTATGGAAACACCAATGCCCTTGAATAGAAAACCCTACAAAAGTAGTAGACACGGCCAAGTCCATCACGTGCAAAACCCTCTCCACCATTGAACACATCTACATGAGGTGTTGCTGCAAGAAAGCCGCATCCATCATCAAGGACCCCCACCACCCAGGACATGCTCTTTTCTCGCTGCTGCCATCAGGAAGGTGGTACAGAAGCCTCAGGACTCACGTCACCAGGTTCAGGAGCAGTTATTACCCCTCAACCATCAAGCTCTTGAACCAAAGGGGACAACTTCACTTGCCCCATCCTTGAGATGTTCCCACAACCTACGGACTCACTTTCAAGGATTCTTCATCTCATACTCTCAATATTTATTGCTTATTTTTTATTATTATTATTTCTTTCTTTCTTTTTGTATTTGCACAGCAAGTTGTCCTTTGCATAATGGTTGAACACCCAAGTTGGTGCGGTCTTTCATTGACTCTATTATGGTTATTATTCTATTATGGATTTATTGAATAAAAACGCAAAATGCTGGCAGAACTCAGCAGGCCAGACAGCATCTATGAGAGGAGCATCTATGATTTATTGAGTATGCCCACAAGAAAATTAATCTCAGGGTTGTATATGGTGACATATGTACCTTGATAATAAATTTACTTTGAACTTTTTGAACAATATTTATACAGATCTTTCTTTCAAAGCTGGAATGGTTGATTAATATGCTGTTACCTCAGGGAGAGAGACATTGTGGGAACTGGATTTCAGATGAGCCTGGTGTGGCTGCTTTCTCTGCAGGAAGTTTGAAAGCAATCTTAAGCATTAGCCACACAGACTCACCGAGTTGTGTTCAATGTTTGATATCAGTGACATCGCATGAGGGTAAATTTCAGAAGGAGCTACAGGCACCTGCACATCAAAGAAAGCAGCGAGAGAGATGAAGAGAGAGGAACAGGCAGGAAATTCCTGTGTCGTTGCAAAACATTCAGATAGCATTGCCTTTATCTTTATACCTGGCACAGGTTCCCAAGGAACAGTTCTTAGCAGCAATGAATTTTCAAAGCCACTTTCCCTTTCATACTATTTTTAAAATATCTTAGGACTGCCTAAATTGTACATTCATTTGCAAATCACTTGGAATTTTGCACTCATAACATCGGGCAATGAAGATTTTACTTTCTGAATTATTCTGGATGTATCTTGTGGACTTTGGACTACGGATCAGGGAAATCACCATGAAATTTCCATACCACGCACCATTAAAAAAATTGTATATTTATCATTTCAATTCATAATTCAAGTCAGAATAACTGATGCCAAGATTAAGGGAGGCATTTTGTTGGTCCACAAATTAAACAGTTCATCACTGACAGGCAATTCTAGAAACTTCTAGTGAGACCAGAGAAAATCGCATGGAAGGCATTCAAGGATGTTTTTGAAAATCTTCTTGGCAACTACAGAGCATCAAACTACGTGCAGCTGGTTGACAACGTGCTTCCAGCATACAAAACCTTGAAGTGCAACATGACACTAAAAACTTCTCTAGACTCTAGACTTCTTCCCTGCAAATCTTGGCGCTGGCAGTGACGAGCACGGTGAAAGGTTTCACCAGGACATTGCGGTCATGGAGAAACTGTCTCAGGGCAACTGGAATCCATCAATACTGGCTGATTATTGTTGGACACAAGTGAGAAGCCTCAGACACGGAGTACAAATGAAAATCGTCAACAAAACATTTTTGGTTTAGTTCAACTATTGCAAAGTGTCAGCAGTGTTATGTAATTAAATGCATTAGATTCAATAAAAGTTAATTTCCTGCTTCTCCAAATTCCTAGTCTGAAATTATATTTATATTCAGCTTTAAGCGGTCTACCACTAACAAAAATAATATCTGAGGAAGCGGCACTACCAAGTATTTATTGTCCTGTGTAATCTATCAGCAGTAAACATTGTGCTGTATTCGATGTTAGCCATTTGTAACTCGATTTGGGTTACCAGGATTACTCCTTCACAAAACAATGCAGAAAGCATCAAAGGAAATAAACTCTACACAAAGCAAACTGCTGGAGGAACTCAGGCAGAATCTGGAAGAAAATGGATAGCCAATATTTTGGATCAAACCTTTTAGAATCAGACTTATTATCACTGATATATGTACTTTTTTTTTCTGGCAGCAGTACAGTGCAAAGATTGTTATTATCAGGGGTGGTAGTGGGGACAAGCTCCCACTATGTGTTAAATACTCCCAATGGTTTGCACCTCCAATAGCCTCTGACAACCAAGCCCAGCTCCTGGCCTTCACGTGTGGCTTAGCTACTAATCCTGGCAGAACCATTTCTACTGACAGGAGAAGGGGCAAAGGTGGGTCACTAGCGCCTTAACACCACTTGCTTCAGGTCAGGTGGGGCTTGTCAGCTGCAGTTGGCAGCTCTTCTAGGAGAAGGAAAACTCTGATCTCAAACCTCCACTGTCTTGCGGCCGCATCCACTCACGGGGAAGGCTTCAGGAGTAAATCCCAAGGGAAAAGTCCGGAGCTGGAGTTCATGAGGCTGTCCTACACTGAGATCAACGTGGACTGCAACTCCTGGTGCCAAACTGTATCGGTCTCTGCCGTTCCTTTGGTTTCATCAGTTGCATGGAGAGGGGGAGCTTACTACATGGGCAACAGCTTGCTCTATGGCCAACCCAGTGCTAGGCATTAAAAGCAACTATTAAAATGTAAAATAAATAAGTAATACAAAAGATGAACAATGCGCATGGGTTCATGGACTGTTCGGAAATCTGATGGTGGAGGGGAAGAAGCTGTTTCTAAAAAATGGAGAGGGATCTTCAGGCCCCTGATGGTAGCAATGCTAAGAGGGCATGTCCAGGGTGATGACAGTCCTTAATGATGGATGCTGCCTTCTTGAGGAACTGCCTTCTTTTTTTAAAAAAAACTTATTTTACTGAGATACACCATGAAATAGGTCCTTCTGGCACTTTGAGCCATGCTGCTCGATTTAATCTGAGCATAGTCACAGAACAACTTACAATGACCGATCCACCTATCAGCCAGTACCTCTTTAGACTGTGGGAGGAAATCAGAGCAACAGGAAGAAACCATGTGGTCACAAGAATGTACAGACTCCTTACAGACAGGGGCGGGAATTGAACCTGGGTTACCTGTACTATAATCTGTTGTGCTAACTATTATGCTACCGTGTTTCTTTATGCTTATTGTGTTCTTGATCCACAGTACCAATTATTTCCTTCTCCTTTACGCTTGAGTGCTGAAGATCAACAATAAACAATCTTTTGAATTCTAGATAACAATAGATTAGGATCAAAGAGCTGCAGAAATCTGAAGCTACACTCTTAATGTCACTTTCACAATGTGAGCAGGGCCCAGGAGGTCCTGCTGCGAGGAACAACCTGATGTTGGATGACTTTAACACCGGGCCAGGTGGATTGAAAAGGCTGGGCGTCGGGACGAGAGGCAAGGGTTGAACCGGCTCTGCTCGCTGCCCCGCGAGGTTTTCTCAGTTCTGCCCTGAACTGAGGCCGAGGCTGTGGCCTGTTCTGGGCTTCGTGTCGGACGACTCACGTTCATTCTAAATTCTACTTGCTTACTTCCATTGTTTGCACGATTTTATTTTCTCTCTTGACATTAGATGTCTGACTGGCTTTTCTTTATATGGGTTGTTTTGTGGCTGCCTGTAAGACGACGAATCTCAAGCTTGTTTCATATATACACACTTCGATAAGGAATATATTCTGAACTTTGAAGATCACTTTTAAAATTCCCACTGCTGGACTGTGATCACAGACATGAACTTCTGGCAGTGAGATATAATCGGAGTTGATTCCCTATGTGCCAATTCAAACTTTGGTCTTGGCTGTGTACACAGATACTTTGGCTTCGTTCTTAGGTGAGAACAACATCTAGAAGCTTTATGGTGATTGCTAACAACTACTAGGCCCACAGACTGTCAAATAAGACTAACCACATCACTGGTGTCAATCCTCACAAAAGAATCGGAATTGGAACTGGTATTTTTTTATGCTTTACATCCATCTCCAAACATGAGGGGGTAAAAAAAAGACTTCATATTGCGTCTCCATCGCTACGTACAAGCAAGAAGGAAAGGAAATGAGGGAGGATATTGCCAAACACTCAGATTGTATACAACTTCGCTTTGTATCCATGTGTGTACAGTCAGATATGCAATCAGATCAATGTGTATTGATAAATCTGATGGCCTGGTGAAAGAAGCTGTCCTGGAGCTTGTTGGTCCTGGCCTTAATGCCATGGTTCCGTTTGCCAGACGGAAGCAGCTGAAACAGTTTGTGGTTGGGGTGGCTGGAGTCCCTGATGATCCTCTGGGCCCTTTTTACACACCTGTTGCTGTAAATGTCCTGAGTAGAGGACAGCTCGCATCCACAGATGAGCTGGGCTGTCCGCACCACTCTCTGCAGAGTCCTGTGATTGAGAGAGGTACAGTTCCAATACCAGGTGGTGACACGCTCAGTCAGGATGCTCTCGATGGTGCCCCTGTAGGAAGTCCCGAGGATTTGGGAACTCATGCCAAACTTCTTCAGCCATCTGAAGTGAAAGAGATGCTGTTGTGCATTTTTAACCACACAGCCAGTATGTACAGTCCAGGTGGGATCGTTGGTGATGTGTATACCGAGGAACTTGAAACTACTCACCCTCTCAACTGCAGTCCCATTGACGTTGATTGGGCCGAGCCGGTTTCCGTTCCTCCTGTAATCCATGATCAGCTCCTTCGGTTTTTCAACACCGAGAGAGAGGCTGTTTCCTCTGCACCACTGTGTCAGGACGTTGACTTCTCCTCCGTGGGCTGTCACACCATTGTTGGAAATAAGGCCCATCAATGTCGTGTCATCTGTAAATCTGATCAGCAGCTTGGAGCTGTGCGTGGCAATACAGTCGCGGGTGTATAGGTAGAGGAGGGGGCTCAGGACATAGCCCTGGCGGTCTCCTGTGTTGAGAGTTAGAGGGGCAGAAGTGAGGTTTCCCATCCTTACCACCTGCTGCCAATCCGACAGGAAGCCTAAGATCCAGCTGCACAAAACAGGGCGCAGGCCGAGATCTCCGGCCTTCTTTTCAAGACTGGTGGGGGGGACATTATGGTGTTGAATGCTGAACTGTAGTCCAGGAACAGCGTTCTAACTTAAGCTTCCCTCTTCTCCAGGTGAACAGGGGCCTACATACGCCCGAGTATTCCCAGAGAGAAACACCAACAACTGACTGCGCGCTGAGCACTGGCGATGAAATGCCTGCAAGCTAATCCCCAAGCCCAGCCAACACTGCAACAATCAAACTGCATTCTGCAATTTCTTTGCTATGTAGAAGGTAGGTCGATATGTCATTGCTGACTTGGCATTCTGAGGAAACAATTATGCAAGTGGTCCAAAGAGAGTTCACTGTTAACGCCACAGGGTTGATTGACGTCCTTAGACTTAAATGGATACACTACCATTTGCCACTTGCAACCACAAATCACGACTACTCTAACATGCGAAATGCTGAAAAATTGTCCATTTATGACACTTCAGACTTGCTGTTGACATTACAGATATATTTATAATAATCTGTGGACCCAGAATGTGGCATCCATCACTTTTAAACTGTCAGCGCAGTGCAAGGCAACATCTGTTTCTGTTTAACCCTTTGCGTGGCCTATTTCAGTAACATCTCAACATCAGATAATTTTGCTTTACGACCTGGCATCTGAAGTTGCAGCTTGTGGCCAAGAGTAATTGATATGCTTTCAAATTTATATTCAACAACGTTGAATTACAGCAAGTGCATTTCACTTTCACAGGGAGCGTGAATGGCGGGCAGATCATCCTTCAGTCCGGTTCAGACGTGGCAAATGCAACCAGCCCCAGCTCCACACTGATGGTTACAGACGATGCGTAAGTGTCTGAAGCATGTCCATTTATACAGTGTTGGCTCAAAAACTTTCCACTGGAACTCTGCTCCTCTCCATTTCCAGAACATCCCGTCTTATTTTAAAAGGAAATAGTTCAGATTCATGCCCCGTGGCTGAGATTTTAGCTCAAGTGCTCAATTGCAAAGAAAGGGTCAATGCCCGAGTATCAAGAGTGTGTGAAGAATTTTATATATTATCATTAAAGACCCCCCCCACCATCCAGGACATACCCCCTTCTCACTGCTACCATCAGGAAGGAGGTACAGGAGCCTGAAGGCACACACTCAACGATTCAGGAAGAGATTTCTGAATGGACACTACATCACTAAGCACTAGATCCTCTTTGTACTGCTGCCACAAAGTTAACAAATTACGCGACAGTTAACAAATCATATTAACCATTGAGGATACAGCAGCAGGTGCAGGAAGAAGGCCTGGGAAGTCATCAGGGACGCCAGTCACCCCAACTGTAAACTGTTTCAGCTGTTTGCGTCTGGCAAACAGTGCCGCACCACTAATGCCAGGACCAACAGGCTACGGATAGCTTCTCTGTACAAGCTGTTAGACTTATAAACTCACATGTCTGTACATTGCAACAGAGTCATAATGCAAAGATTTTTACTCCCTCACATTGTAGGATGGATGTAAGATTTAAATAAATTCTACTATCATATCCCAGTGATATTAAACCTGACCTATATTCTGATAATATATAATTATATGATAATTATTATTACATATTGTTATTTTTATTTTATTCTTTTATTTTTTGGCCCTTCGAGCCACGCCGCCCAGCAACCCCCGATTTAACCCTAGCCTAATTACCAGACAATATACAATGACTAATTAACGTATCAACTGTTACGTCTTTGGACTGTGGGAGGAGACCACAGCACCCGGAGGAAACCCACTCAATCTTGGAGAGAACGTACAAACTCCTCCCGGGCAGCAACAGGAATTGAACCCCAGTCGCCTGTACTGTAAATTGTTGTGCTAAGCACTACGCCATATATGTGTATATTCTACAACATGAAAATGACAGAAAGCTCATCTCACTAACACCAATCAAATGAAAGGCGGGCTGATGATTGAGTGCGTGTGTGCGCGTGCGTACACATGCACACAGACTTTACCAGAATTCGATGCGCCAACAAGCTTCAACAGCACGCCGTGCTCAAAAATAGGAAACAAAATGGAGAGGCTGCATATCGGCCTCAAACATTCACCTGAGCAAACTTCAAAGCTGTTCAGCAGTTAGAACACAAGCAATTAACACCGTGAAGCTCCTTCAACACTCCTGGAAAAAGTGTGATTGAGGAGATTTTAAAATAGAGGCTGTAGAAAAAAATTATCACACATCCACATGGGACTACGATCATTGCCTGGGTAATTGATAGTTCTCGTGGGCTACATATAAACACGTCAGGAAAGTGTCGTTAACAACTGTGAGAAAACAGTGCTCCTTTGGAATTGCTGTGGCCCTACCTGTGAAAATTTTTTTGAACGAGGAACTCTTTTTTTGTGAGTTTGACCACCTCCTGGCGTATCGGAAGCGGGGATAAGATTGACTCTCTGACTGGCAACTGAAGGTCAATCTTGGCAAGAATTAAAGTTCCCTGACTGCACCACATCATCTTTCCTGAGGCCTGACGTGGACAATCTGTCAGAGACCTCGCAGCAGGTGATCATGCTAGAACTGACAGTTCCTTGGGAAGACCGGATTGAGGCGATTGAATGTTAAGAAAGCCAAATACCAGGAGCTGGTAGAACAGTTCCAAAGACAGGGGTGGTGGGCACGATGCCAGCCTGTAGAGGCTTGCTACTCTCTCCTTGGCATTAGGGGACTACAAAGAGCAATCAGGACCGTCACAGAGGCTGCTGAGTGAGTTTCCCGATGGCCATGGATCAAGAGGTGTGACCTGTGGACTGAAGCTGCTGGGAGACAAGCCGGGCCCTGATCAACCCTGGCTGGGTCACCTGGACAAGGATGTCTGACGTGGAAGGACCCAAAATACCCGTTAAGCCCAAGGTACATCATTGATGAAATGTCCCAGTGCACCCGAGAGCGCATCCCAGCATCGTTAAATTACCTATCATTGAAAGATTAGTTTATTTGTTGCATGTACCTCGAAACAAACAGTGAAATGCTTTGATTTGTGCTAATGACCAACTCGATCTCATAATGTGCTGGGCGCATCACCAGGCTGATGGTGCCAACGCCTCATGCCCACAACTGACTGACCCGTATGTTTTTGTAATGTGGGAGGAAACCAGAGCACCCGGAGGAAACCTACGTAGTCACGGGGAGAACTTACAAGCTTCTTACGGACAGCGGTGGGAATTGAACGCTGGTTGCTGATCGCTGGCACTCTAAACTGTTGCGCTAACCGCTATGTCACCAAGGTGCCCACTACACTATCGCTCCACGCTACCTAGATATTGGAAGGAAGGCTTGCACCAGGTACTGCTGTGTATAACATGAGGAGATGACAGGGTCCTATCGTCCTGGGCCGCTGCGCAAGATCGTTAACGCTGCAGGAAGTTGCGAGTTTAGCCAGCTCCATCATGGGCATCAAGGACACCTTCAGAAGGTGATGCCTCAAAAGGGCAGCATCCACCATTAAGGACCCTCATCATGCAGGAATGCCCTCTTCTCACTGTTACCATCAGGGAGGAGGTACAGAAGCCTGAAGACACACATTCAATGATTCAGGAACAGCTTCATCCCCTCTGCCATCAGGGAGGAGGTACAGGAGCCTGAAGACACACACTCAACGATTCAGTAACAGCTTCTTCCCCTCTACCATCAGGGAAGAGGTACAGGAGCCTGAAGACACACACTCAATGATTCAGGAACAGCTTCTTCCCCTCTGCCATCAGGGAGGAGGTACAGGAGCCTGAAGGCACACACTCAGCGATTCAGGAACAGCTTCTTCCCCTCTACCATCAGGGAGGAGGTACAGGAGCCTGAAGACACACACTCAGTGATTCAGGAACAGCTTCTTCCCTTCTGCCATCCGATTTCTGAATGGACAATGAACCCATGAACGCCACCCACTACTTTTTTTATTTCTATTTTTTCCAACAATTTAACTTTTACATACATCTCTTATTGTAAATTATAGATTCTTTCTATCATTATGTATTGCAATGTACTGCTGCCTCAAAACATCAAATTTCAGGACATATGCCGGTGATTTTCAACCTGATTCTGATTGGATAACACAATGTTACTGAGGTAGCCAGCATGTGGAGATGCATGGTAATTCCGAACAGATAGGGTATATTTGAAAACAGCACAACTGAGAAGAGTGAAGAGCGTTTTAAGTTATTGAGGCACTGCTGCACTCATGTGAGGTGTGCTTCAAACTCAGCCTCATGTTCGCCGTATAAATGAAAACAGGCTGGACTTGGCTGAGGCTCAGAATGAAGAGAAAATGCCAGATGACCTCAGCAGGTCAATCAGAACCTGCAGAGGCAAAAGCTGTAAAGTGGACATTTCTTATCGAGGCCCTGCATCAGATCAGAATGTTGATTTGCGTGGTGGGGGTGAAATACCAAGACCTGATCCAGCCTCGAGGATGCCTATGATCAAATCACTCAGACCTGCAGAGAGATCTGAGCTGGGTGGGCAGGAGGACCCAATCCCAAAGTTCAGAGTAAATTTTATTATCAAAGTACATATATGTCACCATATACAAGCCTGAGATTCATTTTCTTGTCAGCATACCCAGTAAATCTATAAAATAGTAACTATAACAGGACCAAGGAAAGATCAACCAGAGTGCAGAAGACAACGAACTGTGCAAATGCAAATATAAGTAAATATCAATAAATAACGAGAACATGAGGTAACAGGATAAAGTGTCCTTAAAGTGAGATCATTGGTTGAGGGAACATTTCAATGGATGGGGCAAGTGAGTGTAGTTAACCCCTTTTCTTCAAGATCCTGGTGGTTGAGGGGTAGCAACTGTTCCTGAACCTGGTGGTGCGAGTCCTGAGGTTCTTCGACCTGACGGCAGCAGAGAGGAAAGAGCAAGGCCTGGGTGGTGAGGTTCTCTGACGATGGAAGCATCTTTCCTACGTCAGCGTTTCTTGAAGATGTTCTCAACAGTTGGGAGGACTTTACCCATGACGCCCTGGGCCTTTTGCAGGATTATCCATTCAAGGCCATTCATGTTTGCATTCCAGGCTGTGATGCAGCCAGTCAATACACTCTCCACTACACTTCTATAGATGTCGAGAAACTAAAATGTCCACAGAAAGTGGCCCAGTCCATCACTGGCAAACACCCTCCCCACCATTGACCACGTGTATGTGGAGTGCTGCCTCGAGAAAGCACATCCATCATCAAAGACACCCCACCATCCAGGCCACGCTCTCTCCTTTCTACTGTCACCAGGCAGGAGGTACAGAAGCCTTCAGTCCCCACCACCAGCTCCAGAAACTGTTATTATCCTATAACCAGACTCCTGACCTGGCATGATAACTTCAATAAACTCTACAACCTACAGACTCAATTCCAAGAACTCTTTACAACCCACGTTCTCAGTAACACTTATATTTGTACAGCTTGTCTTCTTTTGCACAAAGGCTGCTTTGTCAGTCTTTATGTACAGTTTTCATAGAATTCTATTGTGTTTCTTTGCATCTTGTAAGTGCCTACAAGGAAATGAATCTCAATTGTAACACGGGTGCACTTGGATAATAAATTTACTTTGAAATTTGAGAGTGGAACCCACTGAGACACAGCAGGCAGCCGACGACGTCAGGGCTTCTGCGCTCCACAACAGGGAAGCTGAGCAGAAGGCCTTTACTGAGACAAAGCGGGAAAGGGTGACAGAGTTGGAAGGGGCAGGTAGGAGAAGGTCGAAGCATCTGGAAAACCTGTTACTGTACCATGAGATTCCTGGTACCCCCTGTCATTACTTGCAACACGCACAAAATGCTGGAGGACCCCAGCAGGTCAGGCAGCGTCTATGGAAGTGAATAAACAGTCGACGTTTCGGGCTGAGACCCTTCGGCAGGACTGGGGAAAAGAAAAGCTGAGGAGTAGATTTAAAAGGTCAGGGAGGGGAGAGAGAATCAGAAGGAGATCGGTGCAACTGGGAGGGGGGGAGGGATGAAGTAAAGAGCTGGGAAGTTGATTGGTGAAAGAGATACGGGGCTCCAGAAAGGGGAGTCCGATAGGTGAGTACAGAAAGTCGTGGAAGAAAGGAGAGGAGAGGCACCAGATGGGCAGGCAAGGAGATGAGGTGAACGTGGGAAAAGGGGATGGGGAATGCCGAAGGAGAGGTGAGGGGGGGCATTCCGGAAGTTTCAGAAATCCATGGTCAAGCCATCAGGTTGGCGGCCACCCAGGAGCCTCTCCCCTCCCCCACCTTTTAAATCGACCTCTCATCTTTTTTTCTCCAGTCCTGCTGAAAAGTCTTTGGCCCGAGATGTTGACTGTGCTTTCTCTCCCTCCCCCCATGGATGCTGCCTGGCCTGCTGAGTCCCTCCAGCATTTTGTGTGTGTTGCTGGGATTTCCAGCATCTACTGATTTTCTCTTGGTGGTAATCTCTTACTTGCTGAGTATATGAAGATAAGCAAACAAGAACTGCTCCCACCCTTCAGCGAAAACCGTTCTGTAGTTGATAAGACTGCTCACGAATTTACATATCACAAATTCGTCCCTTCGTGGAGGAAGGATCAGCTATAGTTGGCAGATACATTTACCTGGATTAGGAATTTGCTGTGCGTGTTGGCAGACTACTGAACGTTACCACCCAATTCTGTTCATTCAAATTATGGGCGGTGCAGTAGCAAAGCAGTTAGTGTAAGACTTTACAGCACCGGTGATCAGAGTTCAATTCTTGCTGCTGTCTGTAAAGAGCGCGTACACTCTCCCCCTGACTGCGTAGATTTCCTCCCGCATTCCGAAGGCGTACGGATTAGGGTTAGGGTTATTAAGTTCGTGGGCATGCTATAACAGTGCCAGAAGCATGGCGTCACTCGCGGGCTGCCCTCAGCGTATATTTGGTCTGCGCTGGCCGTTAACGCGGATGACACGTTTCACCTGTATGTTTCAATGTACATGTGACAAACCAGCCTCCAACCCGATGGCATGAACATCGATTTCTCAAACTTCCGGTAATGCCCCCCCCCCCCACTCCTTCACCATTTCCCATCCCCCTTCCCTCTCTCACCTCATCTCCTTGCCTAACCCATCACCTCCATCTGGTACTCCTCCCCCCTTTCTTCCGCTTCTATCGGACTCCCCCTTCTCCAGCCCTGTAACTCTTTCACCAATCAACTTCCCAGCTCTTATTTCACCCCTCCCCTCTCCCAGATTCACCTCTCAGCTTGCGTTTCTCTCTCCCCTCCCCCCACCTTATAAACCTACTCCTCAGCCTTTTTTCCTCCGGTCCTGCCCAAGGGTCTCAGCCTGAAACATGGACGCACACAAAATGCTGGTGGAACACAAGGCATCTGGGCAGCCTCCAATTTGATGGCATGAACATTGTTAATGCCCCTCCTCCCCTTCTTACCCCATCTCTGATTTATTTATTCCCCCTCCCTTTTTTCCTCTCTCTGCCCATCACTCTGCCTGCTCTCCATCTCCCTCTGGTGCTCCCCCCACTTTCTTTCTCCCGAGGCCTCCCGTCCCATGATCCTTTCCCTTCTCCAGCTCTGTATCACTTTCGCCAATCACCTTTCCAGCTCTTAGCTTCACCCCACCCCCTCTGGTCTTCTCCTATCATTTCGCGTTTCCCCCTCCCCCCACTACTTTCAAAACTCTTACTAAATTTTCTTTCAGTTAGTCCTGACGAAGGGTCTCGACCCGAAACGTCGATAGCACTTCTCCCTATAGATGCTGCCTGGCCTGCTGCGTTCCACCAGCATTTTGCGTGAGTTGCTTGAATTTCCAGCGTCTTCAGATTTCCTCGTGTCTGCGTGCTGAAACATGGACTGTTTATTTCTCTCCATAGACGCTGCCTGGCTGCCGAGTTCCTCCAGCATCTATTCTTGATTTCCAGCACGAGCTTTTTAAATTTTTTTTTATTTATTGAGGTACAGAGTGGAATAGCCCCGCAACCCCAGACTTAATCCTAGTCTGATCACGGGACAATTTACAATGACTAATTAACCTACCAACCGGTAGTCCCGCAGAAGGGTTCTGGCTCTAAATGTCAACTGTTTACTGTTTTCCATAGATGCTGCCTGGCCTGTTGAGATCCTCCAGCATTTTGTGCGTGTCGCCAACCGGTAGGTCTTTGGACTGTGGGCGGAAACCCACGCGGTCACGGGAAGAGAGTACAAACTCCTTACAGGCAGCCTCAGGAACTGAACCCGGTTCGCCTGCTGTTCTAACCACTATGCTACCCTGCCCCCTGTATTGAAAACATTTCCATCTTATTCAACCATGCATCTGTAATAATGTCCCCCCCCCCCTTTCCCAACCAGGAGTTTGAATCAAAAAGATATGGCCTCCTCCTGTGCCACAGGGCAATTCATCCTAATTTCCATCCCAGCCACTCCGTGTATAACTATTTTTCCTAACCCCGCCAACATTCTTGCTCTTTCCCCACAAGCAGTCGGCTGGAGGAACAGGAGCAGCGCCTGTGGGAGGGAAGGGACTGCCGACCCCTCGGGTCCGGCCGCCGCACCGGGACGCAGACGTGCCCCAGAACCGCAAGAGTTCCTTTCCGCGCAATGGGTTAAATTTTAAAATCGCGAAGGTAACACGGACGCGCCAGTGGCCGAACGATGGAGGGTTGCAGCCGCTCGCCATGTGGTATTTCGGAGGCGGTCCGGTCCCTCGGCTGCAACCCGCAAGGTCACCCCTGTTCTGCGGAGACCGCACTGGCTCCCGGTTTCCCTGCGCCTCGCCGGGCAAGCAAATGCCGCAGCGGCTTTGACGCCCCCGCCTCTCTCCGGCTTTCAAACTTCCGACCGAGGACTCGCCGGTCCGCGTCATTTGCTGCAGAGACCCAACTTAAATAAAAAGAAGCGCACACTCGCAGCCTCCCTCGCCGCCCCCGCAGCGTTAACACCGAGAGCGCCGCTTCAAATCCAAGCGCATCCCGCTCCCTGGAGGTAGGCAGTTCTCACTTATCCCGAGTGGAGATCCATTGTCGCCGGGCGCAGGTTGGACCAGCTCTCCCCGCCGTCCCGCTGACACACAACCCCCCCCCCCCCGTTAACACAGGATCGATGGACCACCCGCAAAAAAAAACCCCGCACTTCAATGAAATCTCATTAACAACCCCTCTCAGCTGGGTTAGCGGCTCTCGCCTCATCAACATCTGACCCCCCCCCCCAACTCTACCCCCGCCCCGAAAATAAAAGCCCCGCCGCTTCAGCGCCGGATGGATGACGGCAAAACACCATCACCGGTTCTGGGAGCTTTACAATTCAACAGTATTTAGCATCAAATGGTTCAGATCAATACCAGAGCTGATGAGACGAGGAGGAATTTCCTCAGCGCCTAAAGAAACTAATCTCCGATTCCTCCACAGCTTCGCCAGAAGGCGGTGAATCAGTGGAACTCGTTGCCACCGGGGGCTGTGGAGGCCAAGTCACTGGGTATATTTAAAGCAGAGGTTATTGATTAGCATGGTGTCAGTAGGTTAGAGGGAGAAGGCAAGAGAGATAATAAATCAGCCTTGATGGAATCCAGAAGCAGACTTGATGGGCCAAATGGCCTAATTCTGCGACCACGTCGTATGGTCTTAAAACAAACCCGGCAGGGGCAATCTCTCCTGGTAACTAAAGTCACAATGATACCAGCAGCACATTAGCAAAGCGGTTGTCACAATGCTTTACGGTACAGCCGACCCCAGTTTGGTTCCTGACGCTACCTGTAAGGAGTTTGTTACGTGGTTCTTCCGGTTTCCTCACACAATCCAAAGACGTAGGTAGGTTGGTAGGTTAGTTGGTCATTGTAAATTGTCGGGTGATTGGTCTAGGATTAAATCGGGGGTTGTTGGGCAGTGAGGCTCAAAGGGCCAGAAAGGCCTATTCCAAGCTGTATCTCAGTAAATAAAATAAGATCTCTAGTCTACAGAACCTCACAATCATAACCTCACTATGATCTTGCTCCTTTCTGTCCTATGCTCAATTCTCACTAGCCAGGTTTCCTACCAGTAGCAGTGGGCCTTTAAGATTCAACATCAATGGTTTAGAATGCAGGATGTCCCCAGTCTTGGGAGAGAGAGGGAGAGGGGGGGGGTGGGGGAGAGGGAGAGAGGGGGTGGGGGAGAGGGAGAGAGAACACACACACACTACGCTCAAGATTCAAGCATCTGCACAATCTCTTGTGTTTCTGTTAACTCAAGAGTTCCCTGACCAAGCTCTCGGCTCTGGAATGCCCTCCCTAAATCTCTCCACCTCTCTCTCTCGCTCTCCTCCATTTGCTCTTTAGAAACCTCTCTTGCCCTGGCTTTCAGTTACCTGTCTAACATTTGAGCGGCAGGGTGGAGATACGTCTCTGCCAAAGGAGGTGTCAGGCACTGCTTCCCTCCCCAAGCCTGTAGGTCACCCTTGGGCAAGGTGTAGCACCTGCTTAGCCCCCTCCCCCCACCGATCAGGGTCACGTGAAGCCATGGGAGCAGGAGGTGGATGGTCGTACGAGCAGCTGGTGCACATCACAAGTCCTGGTTATGTGACCACTGACAATCTCTGAAGAGTATTGCTAATTACTGAGGTCACCCGTCTGGTAAAGTCATTGCCAGGAACGTGGCAATGGCAAATTACTTCTGTAGAAAGTTTTTGCCAAGAACAATCATGGCCAAAGACCAGGATCTCTTACATCATATGACATGGCACATGATGATGTCATAGGACATGGAACATAATGATGATGTCATATGACACAGCACATAATGATGGCAATATCTTGATTGAAACGCTCCTTGTGGTTCTGTTGCATTAAAAGATGTTTATATAACTTAAAAGATAAAGTCACAGAAAAGTACAGCACAGAAACAAGCCCTTCAGCCCATCTAGTCCATGCCAAACTATTTACACTGCCTATGCCCATCAACTTGCACCAGGAGCATCGCCCTCCATACCCCAACCATCCACGTATCTATCCAAACTTCTCTTTAACATTGAAATTGAGTTGCATGTTCCACACTCTCACAACCCTGAGCAAAGAGGTATCCCCCTCATGTTCTCCTTAAATTTTTACCTTTCACCCTTAACCCATGACCTCTAGGTGTAGTCCCATCCAACCTCAGTGGAAAAAGCCTGCTTGCATTTACTCTACCTACACCCCTCATAATTTTGTACACCCCTGCCAAATCTTTCCTTAATCTTCTACGTTCCAAGGAATAAAGTCCTAACTTTTTCCAGCTTTCCTTATAACTCAAGTCCTCCAGAGCCGGAAAGCCTCGGCAACTAACATTGTGCAGAGTTTTCCAGCTCCCTTTCAAGTTTGACGTAAATCCGGGGCCTGAATTTCAGATAAATGACAAAGCTGGTGCAGCTTGTTCAGCCTTTGACCTCCAGCGTCCCCAGTTCAATCCTGACATTGGGTGCAAACTATTTGGAATTTGCACTTTTTCCCTGTGGCTGTGTGGGTTTTCTCTGCGTGGTGCTCCAATTTCCTCCCACATTCCAAAGACCGTTAATTGGTCAGGTGGACGTAAGTGGGCGGTGTGGGTTCATTGGGCTGCAAAGGCCTGTTACGGTATTGCGTCTCTAAATTACACTAAACAACAAAGATTTTGCTCCCTGAATACTCTTGGGTGTATTCTATGGATTTGGGGTTGCTGGTCATGAAAATCACCATGAAATTTACCAATCATGCACCATTTCTTTTTAAACATCCACATTTGCTATTTCAATTCATAATTCAAGTCAGAATAACTGTGCCAAGATTAAGGAAGGCATTTATGTTGATCCACAAATCAAACAGATCAATGACAGACAATTCTAGTGGGACCGGAGAAAATTGCATGGAAGGTATTCAAGGATGTTGGCAACGACAGAACACCAAACTACGTGCAGCTTGTTGACAACATGCTTCAAGCAAACAAAACCGTGAAGTGCAACATGTCACTGAAGATTCATTTTCTGTATTCCCATTTAGACTTCTTCCCTGCAAATCTTGGCGCTGTCTGTGATGAAAGGTTTCACCAAGACATTGTGGCCATGGAGAAATGGTATCAGGGCAATTGGAATCCATCAATGCTGGCTGATTATTGTTGGACACTTAAGTGAGAAGCCTCAGACACTGAGTACAAATGAAAATCATCAACAAAACTTTTTTAGCTTAGCTCAACTATTGCAAAGTGTCAGCATTGTTACGCAATTAAACACATTAAGTTTAATAAAAGTTATTTTTTTTGTTTCTCCCAATTCCTACATGATACAAGTAGTCTGAAATTACATTTGTGTTCAGCTTCAAGCTATCACAACACAGAAAAAATTCTGAGGAAGCAATGTTTACGAAAAAATCTGTTGTCCTGTGAAATTGTCTGGCTTGAATTGGACATCATATCCAGTGAGTGACAGAATCTGAGAGGATGGGGAATTCATGAGTGTGTGGGAGGAATGATGATAAATAGCAAAGGGAAAGTATTGTTCTGTGAGTCAGCATGTACTCGATGGGCCAAATAGCTTCCTTTATTGTCACAGGAAAATTAAGTAAAAAAAAACAACCAAAATCTTGCAACTTCACCTCATTAACCTGCTCTATATCCAATCACTGAGGTGAGATTTTGCTGGAGTCCTTAGCGTCCATTGCTTCAAAAGGTTCAAAGGTTCATTTATTATCAATGTATGTATGTATGATGTACACAACTCCAAGATTCATCTTCTCCAGGTAGCCAAGAAACAAAGAAAACCACGGAGTTGTTCCAAGAAAAACATCAGCACGAAAAAAGACAAATCTCGCACACGGCAAAACGATCATCAACCACCCAATCCGCGCAAAATAAAAGCCAAATCACATCAACCGCCAAACCTCCAACACCCTCCCTCACAAAAAAAACGACCGCACCAAATGACAAGAACATCAGACCCCACTCCCTCGCACCAACAGATCGTGCCAAACTGCAACAAGAACATCAGACCCCAAACTTACAATACCCTCCCTATGTGAAATGCCTCTCACAAAAGTTAGGCACTGACACTGTGTCCAAAGCCTGTCTTTCCCCCCGTCCCAGCGAACACACGTTCTTGTCAACTGAATTTCCAAGTGCTTTAGTCCCACCACACCCCTTCCTATTGTTGGATTAGGGCAAAAATTGTTTCTTTTTTTTGGGTTTAACTTTCCGATGCTTGCTTGCATCTTTATATAATCACCTATATATGTGTAATTGCTGAGAGATTTTTCCAGGAATTGTACAGCTGCTTCTGAATTTTCTAGATGTTTCTTTGTTTTACTGTAGCAGTTGAAAGACCTCTTGGACCTGATTTTATGAGTTAGTTGCTAGCACTGGAATGTTAGTCGGGGTGAGCTTTTCTCGAAGTTGACAATTTGTTTGATCTAAAGAAACTCACACAAAATGCTGGAGGAACTCAGCAGGTCAGGTAGCATCCATGGAAATTAATAAATAGTCAAGTTTCAAGCTGAGACCCTTCTTCAGGACTGGTGGGGAAGGGGGATGATGCCAGAATTAAAAGGTGGGGAGAAGGGAAGGAGGACAGCAGGAAAGTGATAGGTGAAGCCAGGTGGGTGGGAAAGGTCAAGGGCTGAAGAGGAAGGAATCTGACAGGAGAGGAGAGTGGACCATAGGAGAAAGGAAGGAGGAGGGGACCCGGGAGAGGTGATAGGCAGGTGAGAAGAGGTAAGAGGCCAGAGTGGGAAATAGAGGGGAGAGAGAGATGGATTTTTTTTTACCGGAAGGAGAAATTGATAATCATGACATCAGGTCGAAGGCTACCCAGATGGAATATAAGGCGTTGCCCCTCCACCCTGAGGGTGGCCTCATCTTGGCACAAGACGTGGATCATGGATCAAGACGTCAGAATGGGAATGGGAATTAAAATGTTTGGCCACCGGGAAGATCCACTTTTGGGGGATGAAGCAAAGGAGCTCGACGAAGTGTTCCCTCCAATTTACGGCGGGTCACCTGTAGAGGAGGCCACCTGGGGAGCGCCAGCCATGGCAGACGACCCCAGCAGATTCACAGGTGAAGTGTGACCTCACTTGGAAGGACCGCTTAAGGCCCTGAGTAAAGGTGAGGCGGGGGGGTGGGGTAAATTCTGCATTCCTTAGTTTTTTCTTCTTGGAACAGCTGTAACCACCAATTCTAAACATTTCATTCCTGGCCTTCAAACTTGCAAAAACACCAGGATCCAACACTAACAGCACAGAGATTAGAAGGACCACATCTGTCATCACCACCCTGGCTGACGTAAGGTAAGTCAACGTACTGGGAGCCAAATCGCCCTGATACAGTCCAGGACCTCGCCAGGAGAAAGGTGGTGTTGGGGAATTTCCTTTGTTGGCTATCTTTACCTAAACAGGAATCAGGAAACGCAAATCGCTATAAATACGAATGGGAAGAAAAGCCTACACATCATTCACACTTTGTCGCCATGTGGACGAGTGTTGGGAATGGTGTGCCAATTTATACATTGCAAGGACCACAATCTTGGGTTTGGAGGCTTGTGTGCCTCAATGACCCAGAGAGCTATGTTGGCTGGAGTCAGGGCTTCATGCTTGCTAGGGTCACCCATGCCAAACAGGTCAAAGGGTAGAGACCAGACCAACAGTGGAGCTCCAAGTTCGGGGGTTCAGCTCAGGGCGAACAAACCTGACTGGTAAAACAAAGCTGTTACAGCAACAGCAATGAAGAATCCTTCTAAATCAGAGTGTGACGGTATTCCTGGGTCTCCACGGGCGACTTGCTTGATTAACAGTAGTGACGACCGAGAGGAAGCTACTGACGTGATGGAGGAAGCCCTGAACACCGCCGGAGATGGAGGACCTTCATTGCTGCCCATAAGGCCAGCGGTGTAAGGGTAAGTCAGTAAGAGCCTACTTCCAGCACAGCTCTGTTGCATGACCAGGACTCTGGGAAAGATTTCCCTTTTCTCCTTCGACGTGACGTGATTGGATTATTTGCTCCCATTTGAGAGATCTGCCAGGGACACGGTTGGGGTCTCACCTAGTGACAGCTGCGGAGTCTCACGCCAGACCGGCCGTCGAAAACCTGGGATGGGAGCTGGAGCCAAAGCCCCCTCTCTACACACACGCACGAGATAAAGATGGAAGACGATCTTGATTTGCCACAGGCACATCGAAACGCCAAAGCACTCCGTGCAATAAGTCGTCGTGCCAGCGGCCAACGCAGTCCGAGGGTTGTGCAGAGGGCAGCCCCAAAGTGTTGCCGCGCTTCCGGCGCCAGCAGTGATCGCCCGCAACTTACTAACCCGTGGCCAAGTGGTTAAGGCTCTGGGCTGGCGATCTGAAGGTCGTTAGTTCGAGCCTCCGCCGAGGCAGCGTGCGTGGCCTTGAGCAAGGCACTTAACCACACACTGCTCCTGCACGTTTATAGCCCAGTGACGGCGGTTGGTGCAGTATGGAGAAGACAAGAACACTAACCCATACATCTTTGGACTGTGGGAGGAAACTGGAGCGCCCACAGGGAACCCATGCAGTCACAGGGAGAACATACAAACTCCTTACAGGCAGCAGCGGGAACTGAACCCCAATCACAAACGCTGGTGCTGTGAAGTATTGTGCTATTCCTATGCTAATGCACACACACACACACACACACACACTCACTCTTCCATTCTAGACACAGGGTAATCTGCAAATTATTTCCTCCTACTCAGTTCGTTAATTTTCACTTCCGCCCCCCCCCCCCCCCACACACACACAGAAGATGACGATGAGCACGGAGCACCGGGCAAGTATCAGCAGTCATTTCACTGTCAGCCTTGGCCTTCACCAACGAGCAGCTCTGCTTGCAAACCTTCACTGCTGTAACGCATTAGAGTGTGGTGCAGGCAGGATTGCCGGGGAGGCAGTCGCAATGGGAAAACCAGAAGCGAGGGATTACTCTGCAGGAATTCATTTATCTCCACACATCTGTGGGCTTCTTCCAGGGAGACAGGCAGAGAGGGCGAGGTGCGGGAGAGAGGGAGGGGGAATGATGCGGGAGAGAGGGAGGGGGAGTGATGTGGGAGGGGGAGAGAGGGGGGAGTGATGTGGGGGGAGTGATGCGGGAGAGAGGGAGGGGGAGTGGTGCAGGGGGGAGAGTGGTGCGGTGGGGAGGGAGGGGGAGTGATGCGGGCGAGAGGGAGGGGGAGTGATGCGGGAGAGAGGGAGGGGGAGTGATGCGGGAGAGAGGGAGGGGGAGTGTTGTGGGGAGAGTGATGCAGGAGAGAGGAAGGGGGAGTGATGCGGGAGAGAGGGAGGGGGAGTGATGTGGGGAAAGTGATGCGGGAGAGAGGAAGGGGGAGTGATGCGGGAGGGGGAGTGATGCGGGAGAGGAGGGGGAGTGATGCGGGAGAGAGGAAGGGGGAGTGATGCGGGAGGGGGAGAGAGGGGGAAGTGATGTGGGGGGAGTGATGCGGGAGAGAGGGAGGGGGAGTGGTGCAGGGGGGGAGAGTGGTGCGGTGGGGAGGGAGGGGGAGTGATGCGGGCGAGAGGGAGGGGGAGTGGTGCAGGTGGGAGGGAGAGTGGTGCGGTGGGGAATGATGTGAGACAGGGAGGGAGAGTGGTGAGGAAGAGGGAGGGCGAGTGGTGTGGGAGAGGGAGGGAGAGTGGTGAGGAAGTGGGAGGGAGAGTGGTGCGGCAGAGGGAGGAAGAGTGGTGTGGGGGGAGTGGTGTGAGACAGGGAGGGAGAGTGGTGTGGGAGGGGGAGGGGGAGTGGTGTGAGACAGGGAGGGGGAGTGGTGCGAGACAGGGAGGGAGAGTGGTGAGGAAGAGAGAGGGTGAGTGATGTGAGGGGGAGGGGAGTGGTGTGGGAGGGGGAGGGGGAGTAGTGCAAGAGAGAGATGTGAGAGAGAGAGAGAGAGAGAGAGAGAGGAGTTGAAATTGTGGTGGGGGGGTGAGAGAGAGAGAGGGCGAGAGATTAAGAAAGGAAGAAAAAAACATGGGTATGGCTTATGTCAGGACCTGCTTAGTTCCGGGAAAAGGGAGTGATTACAGGTTAATGAAAGGAGATTACTGTCCCAAAAGTGGGGTGTGAGTTCCTATCCCATTCCCAGATGCAAACAACATTTTCTTTCTTGAAGGCCAGAAGCCAAAGGCAGGAAATATCGTCCCCCTGTGCCAACTCATCAGCCACTCGCGAGAACAGCTCCGGGTCCTGTTACCATTTTCAGAGCGAACGAGAGCGCGCACTCCGACTGCTTCTGGTTACCAGAGCGGCTTGTTGGATGAATCCAAATGGAACCCCCCCCACCGACCCCCCGAGGAAACTGGTAGAATTATAAATCACTGCAGGTGGCTACAAGGCAATTCCTTTTTACCCCCTTCTCTACCACCAACCCCGCCTCTTCCTGAACTGGCATACACACAATAAAAGGCAGGAACAAGTCCAAGAATCATTGAAGGAGATGAATACACGTGGGATATTCATTTCCATTAGCCAGGAGACCGAAAATCAGTACAGGGAGGTTATAGTACAATGTCATTAATTATTTGTTAAACTGTGCACAGTTCCAGTAGCCATACCTTGGGAAGGACTGTACTGGAGATGGTTCAGCAGCACTTGGTATAAAAGGCCACAGGTCAAGTGCTGGGAGATGAGATCAGTGTAATAATAGTTGATAGCCAGTCTTGTACACCGTGGGCAGTAGAGGTGTTTCCAGGCTATACATACTGTTCTAACAGGCTGCATCAGCATCTGGTATCGGGGTGGGGGTGGGGGGAGGACTGTGCAGGATCGAAACAAGCTGCAACTCAGTCAGCTCCATCACGGGCACTGGCCTCTGCAGTATCCAGGACATCTTCAAGGAACACCGCCTCAAAAAAAGGCAGCACCCATCATTTAGGATGCCCATGCCCCAAGTCATGCCTTGTTCTTGTTGCTACAATCAAGAAAGGAGGTACAGAAGCCTGAAGGCACACACTCAACGATTCAGGAACAGCTTCGTCCCTTCTACCATCCCAATTTCTGAATGGACGTTCAAACCATGAAACATAGAACATAGAAATCTACAGCTCATTACAGGCCCTTCGGCCCACAATGTTGTGCCGACCATGTAACCTCCTCTAGAAACTGCCTAGAATTACCATACCGCATACAAGGCCCCACATACCTATCTAAGAGACTCTTAAAAGACCCAATTGCATCCACCTCTACCACTGTCACTAGCAGTGCATTCCACGCACCCACCACCCTCTGTGTGAAAAACTTACCTCTGACATCTCCTCTGTACCTACTTCTGAGCACCTTAAATCTGCATCCCCTCGTGTTAACCGTTTCAGCCCTGGGAAACAACCTCTGGCTATCCACACAATCAATGCCTCAACACTACCTCGCTACTTTTCCATGTCTGTTTTTGCACTGCTTATTTAATTTTACTATTTAATATATATTCCTACTGCAATTCACGTTTTTCCCTATGATTATGTATTGCATTGTACAGCTGCCTCAAAGATAACAAGTTTCATGACGTATGCCGGTGATACTAAACCTGATTTTGACTCTCTAGCACACTATGAAACCAACTCCCCAATAATGTACCCTCATCTTCAAATGTTAAAGCAGTCTCTTGCACTATCCTTACATCCTAATACCTCTACCCTTTATCCCTAGTCTACTGATCTCCACAGATGCCACTGGTACAGGAGCCAGCTTGTCCCGGGAAGCTGCAATGGTGAACGCGACGAGTACGTACAGAGAGACAGACAGTTAATAAAAGTAATCTGATCAATTCCTTACTTTTTTATATTATTTTTTTTTCTTCTTTTTGCATTTGCACAGTTTGTTATATTTTGCACATTGGTTGAACGCCCTAGTTGTGCAGTCCTTGATTCTGTGATTGATGTTTTTCGATAGATTTGTTGAGATTTCGACAGATTTTAGAGGACTTGTCCTGGACCCAGCATGTAAATGCAATTGCGAAGAAAGCCCGGCAGCGCCTCTATTTCGTTAGGAGCCTGCATAGATTCGACATGACATCTAAAACTTTGACATGCTTTGACAGATGGGTGGTGGAGAGTGTCTCGACGGTCTGCATTATGGCCTGGTATGGGGACACCAGTGCCTTTGAATGGAAACTCCTACACAAGGTAGTGGGTTCAGCCCAGTACGTCACGGGTAAAGTTCTCCCAACCATTGAGCACATCTACATGAAATGCTATTGTAGGAAAGCAGCAGCCATCATCAGAGATCCCCACCACCCAGGTCATGCTCTCTCCTTGCTGCTGCCATCTGGTATAAGGTACAATAGCCTCAGGACTTGCACCACCAGGTTCAAGACAGATACTGCCTCTCAACCATCAGGGTCTTGAATAAAAGAGGATAACTACACCCACTTGCCCAACCATTGAGACGTCCCCACAGCCAGTTGTCTCACTTTAACGACTCTTTATCTTTTTTATCTCAAGTTCACTTTACTTATTGCTATTTATTTATATCTGCATTTGCACAGTTTGTTGTCTTCTGCACTCTGGTTGATCTTTCATGACCCTGTTATAGTTACTATTCTGTAGATTTGCTGAGTATGCCCCCAGGAAAATGAATCTTACAGTTGTATATGGTGACATATATGTATTTTGAAATAAAATTTACTTTCAAAGGCCAACAACAAGTTATCAGCTCTGTTCACCCTCCTCCCAAACCTGCTGAGCATGGGGTATTTTCCATATTCATTTCAAATTTCCATCATCTGTGTATTTTTTTTGGTTTATGAAAAATTATCAGTTGCTTCCAGATTGATATTTGTAAATGCATACAAAATGCTGGAGGGACTCAGCAGATCAGGCAGTGTCTACGGAGGGGAATAAGCAGTCGACTTTTTGGGTTGAGACCCTTCATCAAAGGAGGAGGGCTGGAGCCACGATTAAAAAAAAAGGGCGAGGGGAAGGGAGGACAAAGAGTACAGGTGTTAGGTGGACCTTGTATGGTCAGGTGGAGATACATCTCCAGCAAAGGAGGTGTAAGGTGCTCCTTCCCTCCGCTAGCCTGCAGGTCACCCTTGGGCAAGGTGTAGCACCTGCTTAGCCCCCGATCAGGGTCACGTGAAACCATGGGAGCAGGTGGTGAGTGGTCGTACGAGCAGCTGGTGCACATCACAAGTCCTGGTTATGTGACCACTGACGCCAGGCAGACAATCTCTGAAGTGTATCGATAATGGCTGGGGTCACCCGTCTTGTAAAGACACTGCCCAGAAGAAGGCAATGGCAAACCACTTCTGTAGAAAAAAATTTGCCAAGAACAATCGCGGTCATGGAAAGACCACGATCACCATGTCATACAACACATAATGAAGGAAGGTTAGGTAAAGCCAAGTGAGGTGGAAAGTGGGTGGTTGGTGGAGAGATAAGTAAGAAGCTGGGAGGTGATAGGTGGAAGAAACAAAGGGCTGAAGAAGGAGGAATCTGATAGGAGAGGGCAATAGACCATGGAATAAATGGAAGGAGGTGGGGAAATAGAGGGAGGTGTTGGGCAGGTTGGAAGGGTGGGGGAGAGGGTATTTTTGACAGTGAGTACCCATAGGAATGGACTAGGAAGCTGAAAGTACAATTATGAGTTTAGCAGCAGGAAAATTAGGATGGGCAGGTAATACAAAAAGGCTCAGTCGTTCTGCAGCACCTTCTACGTCTCGTGTCGGTCCAACCCAACACGCAATACAACCAGAAAGCTGCACCACGGTTTCTGCAGTGAGGCTCAATCCCACAATCGTGCAATTCAAAGTTCAAGGTAAATTTATTATCGAGGTATGTGTATGCGCGCTACCTTGAGATTCATTTACTTGCAGGCACTCGCGGTAGAACAGAGAAATACAACAGGATCAAGGAAAAACTACACACAAGGCCTGCCAAGCAACCAGTGCGTAAAAGCACTGGGTGCGAGTACAAAAAAAAAGTCATAAATAATATTGAGAACATGAGTTACAGAGTCCTTGAAAATGAGCCCAAGGTTCTGTGGTGAGGCGAGTGAAGTTTTATCCATGCTGGTCCAGGAGCCTGATGGTTGAGGGGTACTAACAGTACCAGAACCTGGTGGTGTGGGATCTGAGGCCTGTTGCATCTCCTTCCCTGACAGGAGAGAGCGTAGCCCGGATGGTGGAGGTCCTCGATGATGGGTGCTGCTTTCTCGGGGCAGCGCTCCTTATAGACGAGCCCAGAGGTGGTAAGCCACACCCGTCGGCCGATTCTGAAACGCCGGAGCAGCCCTCTCTTCCATTTTCCGGTGGTCCTCAAGATCTCCGGAAGTTGACAGCTGATCAGAGCGCCTCGGTCTGGGGTAATCGCACAGCCGGACGCAAAGCTCCAGTTCAGAGAATGGAACGTCAGTAACATTGTTAACAAGGAAATATCCCTTTGCTTTACATTCATTATTGATTGGGTTATGAACACACAAATGCTGTGCATTAGTCTTATTCCACTTGTCGGCCAATTGTGCTTTCATCTGTCCGCAGCTCAATCACGGTAAATTCCCAAGCAGCAAGCTTGCCCTCTTGGGCTTCACCCAGCCAGCCTTTTATCTTGCACGCATCCGCGGCGACTGAGCACTACTCCATTATGACAAACTCGATTCCCTGATCGCCGGCACCTGTACACGAAAGCACTGGGCAATACTCCGGTGATTGGGCGCCGCGACGCTATCACAGTTCGGGGCGTTCCGGAGTTCAATTCCGGCGCTGCTCTGTTAGGAGTCTCTGAGCAGCCTCCCCGTGGCATGCATAGGGTTTCCCCCGGTGCTCTGGTTTCCTCCCACCGTCCAAAGGACATTTCGGGAGGGGTAATCGGTCACTGCAAATTGTCTTGTGATTAGGCTAGGGTTGCTCGGGGACAACATAGCTTGAATGGCTGGAAGAGACTTCCAAGATTAAATAAATTACTGGTGGCAGGATGGTAGAATAGCCGTTCGCAGGCGATAAGTTCAGGGTTCAATTCCTAACACTGCGAGATCCTTTTACAGAACCTTAAGATTCTGTCAGGCATTGGCTGGGTAGCTGTCTCTCCCTTGCTGGGAAACCAATAAATAGTGGGCCCGTTGTCACAAATGGGCTGCCCGTTTTAAACCGGTACTGACGGGGGATTAATTCCCTCAGTTTCAATGGACAGGAAAGCAGAGCTTGGGCCAGTGCTCAGGCACGGGCAGGGGCTTGGTTGGAACTGGAGTTAATGCATCCCGTGGTTGGGTAACCTATGCCAGCAACCACAGTCTCTCAGTAAGGCACTGGCTGTTTGGAATAGCAGGGAGAATATTCTTCACTCACTGAGTATGACCTTTGCAGTTCTCAATAAAACACAGGTGCCTTGGTACAGTCACCAAATATATTTAAGCCAAAAAAAAATTTGTAGACTTCCTAAGACGTCAACTAGATGGCGGGATGGAGATACATCTCTACCAAAGGAGGTGTAAGGTGCTCCGTCCCTTCGCTAGCCTGCAGGTCACCCTTGGGTGAGGTGTAGCATCCGCTTAGCCCCCCCCGATCAGGGTGACGAGAAGCCATGGTGCAGGTGGTGGATGGTCGTATGAGCAGTTAGAGCACCTCACAAGTCCTGGTTAATACAACCACTGACGCCAGGCAGACAACCTCGGAAGAGTATTGACATGGCTGGGGTCACCCGTCTTGTAAAGACACTGCCCAGAAGAAGGCAACGGCAAACCACTTCTGTTGGAAAATCTGCCAAGAACAATCATGGTCAAAGACCGTGGTCACCCACATCGTATGACGTGGCACAAAATGATGTTGGCGATCGATATGTCAAGAAGTTAGCTCTTGGTAGAAGAAGATTGAGATACAAAATCATCTACGATCTTTTATAAATGAAGGAACAGGTATTAGGGGGTTCAATTACCGACCATAGCCACCACTTGCAAGGGTTCCCAACCTTTTTTATGCCATGGACCCCTACCATTAACTGAAGGTTGAGAACCCGTGATTTAGAGATTCAGCTAGGAACAGGTGATTCTGGCCCAAAAAGCTACATCGGTCAGCAACCCACCTATTTAACCTTAATCTAATCACAGGAAAATTTACAAAGGCCAATTAACCTACCAACCGGTACGCCTTTGGACTGTGGGAGGAAACCGGAGCACCCGGAGGAAACCCACTCGGTCATGGCGAGAACGTACAAACTCCTTCTAAGCAACGGCAGAATTGAAATCTGAATTCCAGAAAACCCCAAGCTGTATTAGCTTCACGCTCTATCTTAACTTTCTTATCTCTGCTTGATTCCTTTCCTATTTAAAACACAAAAAGCTACTCTACCATTATTAAATGGCAGGAAAAATTTCAATTTACCCTTTAATTTTCGCTTGTTTTTTTTTGTTGCTGTTTGCCCATGGGGGGAGGGGGAGTTTGATATTTTTCTTTGAACGGGTTCCATGTTTCTCTTTGTTTTATGGCCGTCTGTGGAGAAGATGAGTCTCGGGGTTGAACATTGCATACGCACTTTGAAGCAATTTAATTGCCCTCGCAGACCGAGCAAGTGTAGAACACTCAGTGCATCGAATCTGCGCAATTATTCTTTGCCAGCAACGGCAGAGACAAAACTATACTTCCGTGTTCCTCTGGTATTAATTATTGAACCAAATATTTCCTCAGATGTGAAGCAAATCGAGTTTAAAACCAGGGAACAGAGATTCCCAGAAAACTGGTGCAATGCCTGTATGGACAGGTACTGGATAATTATTTGTTTTGTGTGCAGATGGAATGCTACTTTCTGAGGCAATTTTGAACTTACCCTCCGGCACTGCTGCTAACAGCGGGTTAGCGTTGGCAGAAGCTTTGTGGAGAGACAGAGAACAGAGTTCTTTATTCATTGTGACGGGTGGATGCTTGAGTGGCACCAGTGTCTCTGCCAAGCCTGGATAGGTACCTGGATGCCCCCGAGTGGACTTAACCGCAGCTCAGACTGATTTCCAGCCACTGCTCTCTTTCAGCACCGAATTCACACCGTGAAGGTCTTCAAATCCATTTCT